>NC_084553.2:21530950-21885950 GCF_033978685.3 Nerophis lumbriciformis | reverse complement strand
CTTCCCCGAACTCCTCCCATGTCTGAGTTTTTGCCTCCGCGACCGCTGAAGCCGCACACCGCTTGGCCTGTCGGTACCCGTCCGCTGCCCCAGGAATCCCATGAGCCAAAAGAACCTGATAGGACTCCTTCTTCAGCTTGACGGCATCCCTCACCGCCGGTGTCCACCAACGGGTTCTAGGATTACCGCCACGACAGGCACCAACTACCTTGCGGCCACAGCTCCAATCAGCTGCCTCGACAATGGAGGTGCAGAACATGGTCCACTCGGACTCAATGTCCAGCAACTCCCTCGTGACATGTTCAAAGTTCTTCCGGAGGTGGGAATTGAAACTTTCTCTGACAGGAGACTCTGCCAGACATTCCCAGCAAACCCTCACAATGCGTTTGGGCCTGCCAGGTCTGTCCGGCATCCTCCCCCACCATCGCAGCCAACTCACCACCAGGTGGTGATTGGTAGAAAGCTCCGCCCCTCTCTTTACCCGAGTGTCCAAAACATGAGGCCGCAAATCCGATGACACAACAACAAAGTCGATCATGGAACTGCGGCCTAGGGTGTCCTGGTGCCAAGTGCACATATGGACACCCTTATGCTTGAACATAGTGTTCATTATGGACAATCCGTGACGGGCACAAAAGTCCAATAACAAAACACCACTCGAGTTCAGATCTGGGCGGCCATTCTTCCCAATCACGCCTCTCCTGGTTTCACTGTCGTTGCCAATATGAGCGTTGAAGTCACCCCAGTAGAACGAGGGAATCACCCGGGGGAGCACCCTCAAGTACTCCCTCGAGTGAATCCAAAAAGGGTGGGTACTCTGAGCTGCTGTTTGAACAGCATTGGTGCTAGCACTGAGCCCTGTGGGACGCCATTCTTAAGTTTCCTCACCCTGCTGCATTGGCCATTGCTGGTGTGTAGTCAGAAACTGTGGTTGCTCATCATCTCCATGATGAAGCTCACCATATGTTTGTCTGGGATGGTTTCCAGAAGTTTCATGTGTAGCCTACGCATCCAGACAGTATCGTATGCAGCTGTGAGGTCCAAGAAGACAGCGCCAGCCTTCTCCCCTGCCTGGAAGCTGTCCTCTATGTCTTGACACAGAAGGGTCACCTGGTCGCCGTGGAGCTACCGCTTTTTAGGCAGCTGGGGGTCGATCACCGGGTTGAGACGTGCATGGAGGAGGCGTTCCAAGACCTTATATGGAACACACAGCAGTGAGATGGGTCGGTATCCCTTAGGGTCATCACTAGGCTTGTTTGGCTTCGGCAGAGCGATCATCTTGGCACAACGCCGGATCTTTGGCAGCTTCAGACATCGAAGACACATGGAGAGGAAGGATCACAGCCAGACGGTTGCCTTCTTGCCTTGATGTTTTATGTATGATGATGGATTATTATTATGATGGATGGCGTCGATGCCTGGTGCCTTACCCGTTTTCAGCCGTTGGATGGCCTGCCCGATTTCTTGTGTTGTGAAATCGTAGGATAGGTTGAGATTACAGCCTGGTGCCCTGTGCAGCTCATGGACTTTTGCCGATGTTCTTCTGCTGAAGTCCTTGTCTGCATTGGGGTAGCGGCCGTTGCTCAGCAATAGTGACGCGATGGAATTTGCAGTGATGAGACATTGTGCTGGGGTTGTCGACCTGCCCATCAGCTTGTTCATGGTCTGCCACGCCCGACGACTAGAGTGTGTGAAGTCGATTGATTCCACTATCTCCGTCCATCTTTGCCTGCGTTTCTCATTTAGTCTGCAGATTAAGTTGTTCGCTGCTATATCTCTGTCGTCGCTAGTTTGTGATTCTGTGTGGGCGCAAAGTAGTTCTTCACATTCGTCATCCCAGCAGGGTACATAA
This sequence comes from Nerophis lumbriciformis, assembly GCF_033978685.3. Taxonomy (NCBI): domain Eukaryota; kingdom Metazoa; phylum Chordata; class Actinopteri; order Syngnathiformes; family Syngnathidae; genus Nerophis; species Nerophis lumbriciformis. Next base: position 21,884,098 of record NC_084553.2, on the reverse strand, counting down.
GCTATGCGTATGCCGTGGGGGATGTTCTTCTTGGCGGCAGCCAGCATCATCTTGCAGTATGAGTCATAAGCGATGTCCAAGTTGGTGGGGCGCTGGTGTGGGAGACCAGCAACTGCCTAGTTCACTTGCTGTGTGAAGCCTACCCAGTTTGCTTTCCGGAAGTTCCACCTCCTCACATCCTTCCCTTCCACAGGCTGGACCAGAGATGGAATGGTTATGAGCGATGGTCGGTGGTGTGATCAGGGGGAATCTGTCCAGAATGCGTCTTACTGGTAGCGGTTCGTTGTCGCGACATTTTACAAAGGCCAGGTCCGGGTTGGTGGTGCTGTTCCAGCGTGCAGAATAGAAAGTGCGTGGCTCCTTTGGGTCGTATAGGAGTGTCGCATGGGCGGCCGAGGCCCATTCTGCCAGGAATTCACCATCGGCGTTGGAGCTGCTGTAGCCCCAGTCTGTGTGCTGGCTGTTGAAATCACCAGCATACATGGCGGGAGCTGGGACATCTGGCAGAGATGTTGGGACGAACCAAATCGGAGGCGGCTTGTAGATGTTGACGATGGTGGTGTTTTGCACTTTAGTTGTAATCCACTCTATCTCTGCATCGTTTGCGGACTGTGCTATAGCTGACCAAGCCATGTCGTTACGAACGAATGTAGCTATGCCGTGATGTTTGTCGGCGGTGTGACCAGCCAGGGTGTACCCAGGGAGCTTCAGGAAGTTATTGTTTTCAATGTGAGTCTCCTGCAGTAGAACTATAGTCGCCTTGTTTTTAATGGCGATCTGTTTGATGACGTTGAGTTTAACGGTGGTAAGGCCTTCAACGTTGAGCTGCAGTAACGCTAAACCAACTAGGCTTTTTGCGGTCTGCAGACGTGGTAAAGACATTAGTTTCGCTTTTGTAGGCTTTTACTCATAGGGGAGGCCACATAGAGGCTGTCTTTGTCTCCCCCATATATATATATGGGGGAGACCCTGCATCAACTGTGTTTTATATATATATATATATATATATATATATATATATATATATATATATATATATATATATATATATATATATATATATATATATATAACACAGTTGATGCAGGGTCTCCCCCATATATATATATGGGGGAGACAAAAAAAAAAAAAAAAATATATATATATATATATATATATATATATATATATATATATATATATAACACAGTTGATGCAGGGTCGATCTTGCTTTGGCTTTTAGTTAAAACTTATTTGGACATTCTTTTCATCTGGATCTGAGTTCAGTTTCAGTGTTGTCACATTTCCCCAAATGTTTGTTGAATTCCAAATAGTGCAAGCTCAGGCGTGTTCATCTTCTGTATTTTGGAAATGTTTGCATATCCTTTTGTAGAGTTTAATAACCTCTTTAGAGCTCATGGTCCTAAAATAGAGTAATACATATCCATATCAATACATCCATTAAATGTTTGCATCACATAGACAGGGCAAAGACAATCCTACAACGGCCAACGGTATTCAGCCATATACAGTATGAATAAATATGCTAATCACTGTGAATTTCTAAGAGTCCCAGTTATGTTTAACACTCTAATTCTTGTTGAGTCTCATAAAGCACTTGTCAAATCTTCTCTCCGTGTTTGGGATTAACCTAATCCAGTCATATGAAAATGAAACTTCTAATATTGCTTCTTTGCCGCTGGAATAAGTTTTTCCCTCTTTATTGTTATGTCAGCCTGCCCTCCAAAATGGAGACACAACTTTTTTTTCTTTCTCTCTACATTCAAGTGAGTGAAGGGGTGGATTATTCATTTAATGAAAGTGAGATGGATATATGCACAGGGCGAGAGTTGAGGCAGCCAGTTAATCATTCTGTCTGTGTTACTGCTGCTCTGGAGACCTCTATATGTCAGTTAGCATTATACTGTAAATACCTTCTCACAAGGCCAGAAGCAGAGCTGCAGACCTTTCTGAAATTTCAACAGATTCTGTAATGACCTGCATTGATGTTGCATTAATGCTAATTTGCTACTTATCTTTTTACTTGCCGTGCATGTGTTTGCCACAGTTTTTAATGAACTTTACTGACTTAAAGGGAAAGATGTGCCTCTCATGGAGTATTTTTACATGTTTTAAACACTGTGCACTAATTACTTGCTGACATATCTGCAAGTCGGCTGCAGGTGCTGGATAGCTTTTTCATTACTGCGTTCCTTCTCTAAATCCCCTCATTTTAAACAGTCACTGCTTCCAATATTCTCCAGCCTGTTCTTGCTAATCACTTCCTAACATACGGACCTGTCTTTTCTTCATTTGTCCACATTCATTTGTGACTTTAATTGTAATGTTTTGAAAAATGCACTTGGAGTAGTGTAAATGCAGTCAGGGGGGAAAGCAGACAGACCACAATTGGAAGGTTCATATTGAACAGGAAAATGATTATAAAAACATTTCTCCCATTTAGTACGCTCGTTCTGACCTTAGTGATTCACATGACCAGGACATGCTGCCCTACACTCAGAAAAAATATTTTCATACACTGGGGTCATGCAGATAACAAGGTTCGAAAGACTGGATTGTTGTTCTATTTCTTTTTTACAACTGTTTTATAAATTACTCGTTTTGATCAAGAAAAATTATCACTGGTAGCTGATAGCAGATATGAGATAAGATTTGGATCGGAATGATTTAACGTTTCAACCATTTATATTGCATTTGTCTGAAATATTTTTTAGAATTTGTATTTCATCCTGGTTGTGGTTTTGTTAACTTGACTAGAAATGTGCACACATTTTAGACATTTTACCATCCAAAATACTGTGTGAACTAAGAATAAAACTTAAAATTAAAATACGATTTTACACAATATTAAATGTAAATGCAAAATTGCCCTACCTTGCCTGGTGTGTGGACACTTAAACTAGGTTATTTAACAAATCCATGACAAATCAATGAACCAAATGCTAATACGTTTCCTTTGACTCTTTGCCATTTTGCAGGTTTTTTCAGTCAGTGTGACTCCATTCCGGTCAGGTGACATATGCAGGCAGTGTGCGCAATTTACATTTAAAAACAGCTCGCAAATGAACAGACTACAACTGTGAATCGTTTCTCGCCATTCACTTGAAAGAGACAGTGTCAATTTTGACAGCAGTTTTTTATTTAGTTTTGGTCATAAACTTTTGACAAAAATTTATTCCCCAACATTTGAGTCGACTAAAATACAAAACCCAAAACCAGTGAAATTGGCATGTTGTATAAATCGTAAATAAAAACAGAATACAATGATTTGCAAATCCTTTTTATCCTATATTCAATTGAATAGACTGCAAAGACAAGATACATAACATTCGAACTGGTAAACTTTGTTATTTTTTGCAAATATTAGCTAATTTGGAATTGGATGCCTGCAACATGTTTCAAAAAAGCTGGCACAAGTGGCAAAAAAAGTCTGAGAAAGTTGAGGAATGCTCATCAAACACTTATTTGGAACATCCCACAGGTGAACAGGCTAATTGGGAACAGGTGGGTGCCATGATTGGGTATAAAAGCAGCATCCATGAAATGCTCAGTCATTCACAAACAAGGATGGGGCGAGAGTCACCACTTTGTGAACAAATGCGTGAGCAAATTGTCAAACAGTTTAAGAACGACATTTGTCAATGAGCTATTGCAAGGAATTTAGGGATTTCACCATCTACGGTCCGTAATATCATCAAAGGTGTTCAGAGAATTTTGGAGAAATCACTACACGTAAGCGGCTAGGCCGAAAAACAACATTGAATGCCTGTGACCTTCGATCCCTCAGGCGGTACTGCATCAAAAACCGACATCAGTGTGTAAAGGATATCACCACATGGGCTCAGGAACACCTCAGAAAACCATTGTCAGTAACTACAGTTTGTCGCTACATCTGTAAGTACAAGTTAAAACACTACTATGCAAAGTGAAAGCCATTTATCAACAACACCCAGAAACGCCGCCGGCTTTGCTGGGCCCGAGCTCATCTAAGATGGACTGATGCAAAGTGGAAAAGTGTTCTGTGGTCTGACTAGTCCACATTTCAAATTGTTTTTTGGAAACTGTGGACGTGTTGTCCTCCGGACCAAAGAGGAAAAGAACCATTTAGACTGTTATAGGCGCAAAGTTCAAAAGCCAGCATCTGTGATGGTATGGGGGTGTATTAGTGCCCAAGGCATGGGTAACTTACACATCTGTGAAGGCACCATTAATGCTGAAAGGTACATACAGGTTTTGGAGCAACATATGTTGCCATCCAAGCAACATCTTTTTCGTGGACGCCCCTGCTTATTTCAGAAACACAATGCCAAGCCACTTTCTGCACGCATTACAACAGCGTGGCTTCTTAGTAAAAGAGTGTGGGTACTAGACTGGCCTGCCTGTAGTCCAGACCTGTCTCCCATTGAAAATGTGTGGCACATTATGAAGCCTAAAATACCACAACGGAGAACCAGGACTGTTGAACAACTTAAGCTGTACATCAAGCAAGAATGGGAAATAATTTCCCCTGAAAAGCTTAAAAAATTACTCTCCTCAGTTCCCAAACGTTTACTGAGTGTTGTTAAAAGGAAAGGCCATTTAACGCAGTGGTAAAATTGCCCCTGTGCCAACTTTTTTGCAATGTGTTGCTGCTATTAAATTCTAAGTTAATGATTATTTGCAAAAAAATATATGTTTCTCCGTTCGAATTTTAAATATCTTGTCTTTGCAGTGTATTCAATTGAATATAAGTTGAAAAGGATTTGCAAATCATTGTATTCTGTTTTTATTTACCATTTACACAACGTGCCAACTTCACTGGTTTTGGGTTTTGTATAAAGTAAAAAGGGTAACGCATCTTTGAAGTTGTCTTAATAGAGTACACCATAATAAATCAACTCTACATAACTTAGCATATACAGACGCATTTCAATAAATCTGAATATGGTGCATCACACTATTTCAGAATCATTTTAGACTTGGAGACTAACTAAAAAGCCTCAGATGTTTTTTAGTTGATTTCTGAACGTGCATTCAACAAGAGTGTAGTATGCAACGGAGCATATCGTCCGCCATTTTATTCAGCAAACGAGCTCGGTGGAGCTAGATTCATGGCGGGGTATAACGTATTCACTTGCTCTGAGCGGAGAGTAAAATTAAATTATGCGCAATGCAAACATAACACATTTAAGAATATTACAGTAAATTATTGGACAGGAACAAAAACAATATGAATGCAACATGGGATTATTATTAAAAATGGTGCTACAAAGGACTATCCTAAATACTCCTTATATGGAAATGTAAAAAATTACAATATGAACAAAGTAGTTGAAAGCTTCAATAAGTGCCATCAGTGTGTGAATGGGTGTGTGAATGGGTGAATGTGGTAATACTGTCAAAGCGCTTTGAGTACCTTGAAGGTAGAAAAGCGCTATACAAGTATAACCCATTTATCATTTATTTATTTACTTTGTGAACATTGGACCAAATCTGGAGGAAAAGATTCCAGATCCCGAGTCAGTTAAGGACCTGAATGACACTATGGACAGAAATCCCAACTCTATGTTCCTCGAAGGTGTGAGGAAAAGAGCAAATAATCAATATTGTGAAAAAATTTAAATCCAAGACCTCAACTGATTGTAACGGAATTGATATAGATACGATAAAAATAAAAAAGGTTATTGAAACCTTTTCAGAACCTTTAACATATATCAGCAAACTATCACTTCAAACAGGCAAATACTCAGATAAAATGAAAATAGCAAAAGTCATACCGTACCAATTTATAAGACTGGAGACAAACACCAGTTTACAAACTACAGACCTGTTTCTCTACTTCCACAATTTTCTAAACTTATTGAAAAATTGTTCAACAACAAATTGGACACAATTTATAAATAAAAATGAAAAACAACCAATACGAATACAAAGCCAAATATTTGAAATAACGGAAGAGATAACCAATGCAATAGATAACAAGAAATGAGCTGCTGCAGTGTTTATGGATTTAACAAAAGCATTTGAAACAATCAATCACAATATCTTAATAAACAAAGGTATAGAATAGATATAGAAATGTATAGAATCAGAGGGTTGGTCTTGAACTGAGTAAGAAGTTACTTAACCAACAGGAAGAAATACATGAAGATAGGAGAACACACATATCTACAGAAATGAACATATCTTGTGGCGTACCTCAGGACCAAAATTGTTAGATTTTTGTATAAACGACATTTGTAAAGTTACAAAGGACTTAATGTTAGTATTATTTACAGATGCGACAACTGTGTTTTGTTCAGAAGAGAACACACATGCTAACACAAACAATAACAGAAGAAATCAACAAATTAAAAAGGTGGTTAGACAAAAACAGACTATCTTTGAATCTCAGTAAAACTAAAATAATGCTATTTGGTAACAGTAGAAGGGAAAGTCAAACACAAATACAAATAGACAGAGTAGATATTGGAAGGGTAAAAGAAAACACATTTTTGGGTGTAATAATAGATGATAAAATGAACTGGAAACCTCATGTAAAAAACATACAACATAAAGTAGCAAAAAACACATCAATAATGAAAAAAGCAAACCATGTTCTGGACCAAAAATCACTCCATATTCTCTACTGCTCGCTAGTGTTACCATATCTGAGTTATTGTGTAGAGATATGGGGAAACAACTACAAATGTGAGCTTCATTCACTAACGGTTTTACAAAAAAGATAAATTTGAATATTACATAATGTTGGATATAGAGAACATACAAACCCTTTATTTATTAAATTAATAATAATTGAAATTCAAAGACTAGGTGCATTTGCAAACAGCTAAAATTATGTACAAAGCAAACTATAACCTGCTACCCAAGAATGTGCAACAATTCTTCTCAACAAAAGAGGAGAAATATAACCTTTGAAGAAAATCTAATTCAAACGTACGTATGCACGTACAACACTTAACACCCTTAGCATATCAGTATGTGTATTTAAACCATGGAATGGATTAAGCAAATAAATTGTCACGGCCCAGGCTCATACCAATGCACATTCCTCAAAGAGCCCCGTGGAGCGCACCTCGGGACACGCCCACGGCCGCTCCTCTTCTGCACGCGTCATTCCGCCGGCAGCCGGCAGCTGCATTCAATCTACAATCAGCGCATCTGTCGGTGATGATCTGGCTAGGCTTCTTAAGCCAATGCAGACCTGTGTTCCGGGCCAGAACGTAACCATCCGTTCCCGTACAGTAAGCCTGATACCTGCTTGATGCAATACTGTTCTCTCTCCGTTTTCCCCTCCGTGTTTCATTGTTGTATCGTGTCGTTCCTGCAGCAAATCTCCGTTGCTGTTTTCGAGCTGTGCGTCTCGTCTCACCCCATGTTTCCTTTGCTTCCCGGACAGCCTGTTAGATCTCGACCACCCGCTTGGACACAGACCTTCTTCGCCCCGCATAGCCCTCGACTTCCTGCCCTTAGTGACTGTTCCTCAGTTGGCAGGAAGCGTGGTACTGACGGCTGTGCTGGTGGGATAGCACAGCTGTAGCCAGCAAGACCGCTACCACCGGTTTTTCGGTTTGCCTGGCCGCACCCACCAACCAGACTACCAGCACACGCTCCAGGACTGATCCCCGACCCAGCACACGCTCCAGGACTGGCCCCCGACCCAGCACACGCTCCAGGACTGGTGCCCAACCCAGCACACGCTCCAGGACAGGTCCCCGACCCAGCACTCGCTCCAGGACTGGTCCCCGACCCAGCACACGCTCCAGGACTGGTTCCCGACCCAGCACCCGCTCCAGGACCGGTCCCTGACCCAGCACCCGCTCCAGGACCGGTCCCCGACCCAGCACACGCTCCAGGACTGATCCCCACACCAGCACACGCTCCAAGGCTGATCTGGCTGGGCTTCTTACGCCAATGCAGACCTGCGTTTCAGGCCAGAACGTAACCATCTGTTCTCGTACAGTAAACCTGATACCTGCTTGATGCAATCTGCTCTCTCTCTGTTTTCTTCTCCGTGTTTCATTGTCGTGTCGTGTCGTTCCTGCAGCAAATCCCCGTTCCTGTTTTCGAGCTGTGCGTCTCGTCTCACCCCGCGTTTCTTTTGCTTCCCGGACTGCTTGTTGGATCTCGACCACCGGCTTGGACACTGACCTTCGTCGCCTCACGGACCTCCGAGCTCTGCCTTGTCCTCCTGATCTTCCGCCTCTCACTCATCACTTCTGGTAACACTCAGCAATTAATTCCTACACATAGTCTTACACCATACACACTCTTGGATTTAGTCACACACCATTCTCTAGTTTGTTCATTAGTATTGTTTCTTCATTATATATATTATATTGTGTATATATATAAAATAAATCATAAAGTGACAATTCCCCCTTGTGTCTGTGCCGTCAACTCCCCTCTGTAACATAACAGAAAACAAACAAAGCACTAATATGATTTAGTTTAAGAGACTGTTCAAACTACAAGTGTTCACAAAGTACAAAGAAAAACAATTATGATGAACATCTTGAACCTTTAAAAAAAAAAAAAGATTATGATTATTTATGTATTTAATATTTGTTTACTTACTTATGGTATGTGTATTTATTTATTTATTCATGGTTCTGTTACAAACAGAGAACAAAGAAATGGGATAAAACTGCTATGAAAAGGGGAAGGTGTCACGTGGGGGTCGCATATTTATGCGGGATCGTTCCTCCAATGCAACACGGACAACTCCGGACAAAAACGTAAAGGTAGGAGATGATTTATTAATTATAAATCATACAGTATACAGCAAGACAGAAAACAAACAAAAGAAAAGCGAAGCTAAGGCTAACACTTAGCACAGGAGTCTGGAACATGAAATACATAAACGTGACTGTTGCTTACCACAAACAAGGAAGCCAGGACGAGTGAACAGAAAGGCAGGCTTAAATAGTGTCAGTGATGACAAACAGGTGAGCGTCGGGAACACAAGCGGCAGGTGAAAATAATAAGTAACCATGGTAACAAACTCAAACAAGAAAGTGCAACCAGGAACTAAAGAAGTCCAAAACTAACAGAACATAACTAAACTAAACATGATCCGGACCACGGATCATGACAGTAGGATTAAATAAACTCTGCTTCTTCCTACTCCTTTTTGGACATGCTGTAATGAAACAAATGGATATATGTGATGCATCACATTGTAGTGTATGCATGTTCGAAATAAACTGAAACTGAACTGAACACTTGCATTCAAATAATCGTATTTATTAAACAGGTAATAATGGAAATGGAACATAAACATGTACTTAACTCTCAAAACGTAATATGAAGAATGTACTGAGAACTGCTATAATTAAGTGTTACATTGCTTACATACACAAAGTTACATGAACTGTTGGCAATTTGGAGTGCATAACTTCGAGAAATTATATTTTAACTTTTATGTTAAATAATAATGTAACTATTTTCTGTTATATCATTAGAATGTAAAGTGTACATTTTATTATGTAGGTCTACAATTTATTTAGACAATTATGGAGAGGGGGTTGTAGCTGATTCTGTGGTCTGTCCTGGGACCAGTGGTCCCTACCACTAGGGGCGCTAATAAGACTGGTCGTGACCAGTGGCACAGCTATGGTCTCTTATGACTTTTAAATGTGCTTTACTATTTCCTTTATTTTCTTGATGTTTAGGCCGCTCTATTAGCTGGATAAATGTCAGCGATCATTATATTTTGCACACCACATCATAATTACCGTGATTATGTGTTATTATTGAATTGCAGATTGAATCGAGTTGCTGTCTGGCAATACGAGAAACATTTTTAGTTTAATCAAACGTTTTAATAATATTTAATCATTTAGATATTATTAATCCTTAATATTAATCATCGTGACTATGATCAAATCATCAGTGTTAGTTGGGGTTTTATGAATCAACTATCAAATTATACAAGTCCAAAGCTTAAACTTGTTGGGAAAACTTATATCTTAAACTTGTTATTTATTACCATTTGTAGCAAATCTTGGAACTATAATGTCAAATAAATGTAGTGGAAGAATGAGCTTAGCAAGAAAACCGCATTAAATGGAAATACAAAAATATGACGGTTCAATCAGAGTTCCAAGGGTTTTTTTCTACATGGAATCCTGAGAAACCCTCATGACGAATTAAGATGTCAGTTGTGGTCTGCATACAAAAAATAACATTTCAGTTCAGGACAATATAAAACAATTACAAGGAAGAGAACATACACCACTTTATTAATGTTAAATTAGCAGTTATAATTATAGTTATTAGAGATCCATTAACGAATACCTGAATGTCTTGTTCAAATATAATGTGAACATACCTCTGGCACCATGACAATAATGATAAGGTCAACGTTTTGGAGAGCAGTGTAGTCCAACAACAACGTTGTCTTGATTAATTGAATGAGGTCATTCATCTGTTGGACATAGCAACGATGAATAAACATAAATTCGCACTCTTTGACAAAATTACCACTTTTAAAATATTACTCTAAAAATATCACTGAAGTGTTTGTCACCGAAACACGTTGGCCTTGCATTTAATATTGTTTTCAGGGCTCGATTTTCCCCAGGGTTCTTCCACAGTAACATCCTATTGGACTTTCTGTCTCCACTGTCCAACATTCCCTTTAGTTCTTTTAAGAAGGACATATATTAAGAACACTGGTTCAACATTTATGGTTCATGACTAACTAAAATAAACAAAAACAAACCTTTATCCTTTCCCTGCTTATTAGGCCTTCAACCCCTTCGTTCTTGAGGCAGGTCAAAGTACTGCAAAGTACATAAAAACAAATAAAGCCCAACACGTCAAATGTTATTGTATTCTTTGTTCCTTGTTATTCATTTTTATATTCTCATAATGATTGCGAACGATAGGCAAAATTTGCCAAAAAGTGCAATTTCCAATTAACTAAAATAATTTTGCAAATGTATCTGTCTGGAATGAAATGGCATGCATATTATCAAAGTGCTTATCTCAACATGACAGAACTTGCATTTGTATTATTTTGTGAATATATAGGCTCATTCGGGGAAATTTAACAACACCCTACACTGCATAAATAACAACAACAATGAAATAGACAAATGCATATAAAAGGTCTGTTAAAATTATGAATAAATGTTAGTGATTAATTGATATTGCTTAGGTTTGGTAGTAACGACTTCTAGAGCAAGGCTGTGTTCCCAATTGTGAACCATATTATAGGGTGACTATGATGACAACGATGATTTAATTACATAGAACACATCATACCTATACATTAATTTATCCGACAAAAATACTCAAAAAATCCCTTGCCATGAAAATGTGTGTCTCCTCTTCATAAAGACTTTGTCCACGTTACATTAATCTTTAAAAACAATAATTGATAAAAACATATGTCATATGTAAAAAAATATAAATAATCCTGCTGTATATATTCAAGTCACAGCAGATTGTCCTGGATTATCGGATATATAGCTACACCACAGACGTCTTTTTGATACCAGGACAACTGTGATAATCCTTTATCAAACCAGGGCCTTTAATCTCATTTTAAACACATGTTTTTTTCCATTTGATTTGAAATAATACTAAAAAAAAAACATATTGATGTGACTGAGTCATAATGAAAGGTTTTATGTTTAGAAATATGTCCTTAGAGTCTTAATTCATTTAAACATTTTGGCCTGTGAGATGACCAAATGTTTCTACACATAAGAAAAATAATTTGCGGGATTCAACACATGCCAACATTAAAGGCCTACTGAAACCCACTACTACCGACCACACAGTCTGATAGTTTATATATCAATGATGAAATCTTAACATTGCAACACATGCCAATACGGCCGGGTTACTTTACTAAAGTGCAATTTTAAATTTCGCGTGAAATATCCTGCTGAAAACGTCTCGGTATGATGACGTCAGCGCGTGACGTCGTGGACTGTAGAGGACATTTTGAGACAGCATGGTTGCCAGCTATTAAGTCGTCTGTTTCATCGCAAAATTCCACAGTATTCTGGACATCTGTGTTGGTGAATCTTTTGCAATTTGCAATGGAGACAGCAAAGAAGAAAGCTGTAGGAGGGAAGCGGTGTATTGCGGGCGGCTGCAGCAACACAAACACAGCCGGTGTTTCATTGTTTACATTCCCAAAAGATGACAGTCAAGCTTTACCATTGGCCTGTGGAGAACTGGGACAACAGAGACTCTTACCAGGAGGACTTTGAATTGGATACCGTGAGTACGCTTCCAAACATTTGATCGCTTGCCCGTACGTGCGTGCCGCTATGTGCATGTCACGTACATAACATTGGGGACTTTGGGGAAATATATGTGCTGTATGAACTTTGGGGAGGTGAACGGTACTTTGGGCTGTGGGATTGAGTGTGTTGTGCAGGTGTTTGAGTAGTATTGGCGGGTTATATGGACGGGAGGGGGGAGGTGTTTGTTATGCGGGATTAATTTGTGGCATATTAAATATAAGCCTGGTTGTGTTGTGGCTAATAGAGTATATATATGTCTTGTGTTTATTTACTGTTTTAGTCATTCCCAGCTGAATATCAGGTCCCACCTGCCTCTCACAGCATCTTCCCTATCTGAATCGCTCCCACTGCCCTCTAGTCCTTCACTCTCACTTTCCTCATCCACAAATCTTTCATCCTCGCTCAAATTAATGGGGAAATCGTCGCTTTCTCGGTCCGAATCGCTCTCGCTGCTGGTGGCCATGATTGTAAACAATGTGCGGATGTGAGGTGTTCCACAACCTGTGACGTCACGCTACTCGTCTGCTACTTCCGGTACAGGCAAGGCTTTTTTATCAGCGACCAAAAGTTGCGAACTTTATCGTCGATGTTCTCTACTAATTCCTTTCAGCAAAAATATGGTAATATTGCGAAATGATCAAGTATGACACATAGAATGGACCTGCTATCCCCGTTTAAATAAGAAAATCGCATTTCAGTAGGCCTTGAAATCCAGTTAAATTACAGTTAAAGTTAAAATTAAGTTAAAAAGTTAAAGTACCAATGATTGTCACACATACACTAGGTGTGGTGACATTTTGTCCTCTGCATTTGACCCATCCCCTTGATCACCCCCTGGGAAGTGAGGGGAGCAGTGGGCAGCAGCGATGCCGCGCCCAGGAATAATTTTTGGTGATTTAAGCCCCAATTCCAGTTCTCAGCTGTACTCCATTGGTATTTCAACATGATCGGTATTCAAAGCATGAACTGTTTGGGATTACCACTCCCTCCGTGTGTGTGTGTGTGTGTGTGTGTGTGTGTGTGTGTGTGTGTGTGTGTGTGTGTGTGTGTGTGTGTGTGTGTGTAACTGCCCTTTTCATCAGTGCTCCTTGGTAATCAAGCCACAAGGACATTTTTGACAGCAGAAGAGGAAAATACACGATTTACCCTGGCCTCAGCCCAATCCCGGCTTCACACTGAGATTTATGTGACCTATTAGCACGCCCTGACTGGCAGGAGCCATCTCCCGAATTACAACAGAGGATTATGCCTCTGGATAATAATATGACCAGGAGGGGAAATTGACCATGTGCTCGGCTGTGGTGTGTTTCCTGTAAACCAGATTACAGAGCACATGCAGAGCCGTGCAAACAGGAGAGAGAAGCGTACATAAAAGTCATGCCTAAAAGCTAACATGAATAATAAACACGTGCTTATGCGCACACGCACACATTCACATACAAACACACACACATTCTAGCCTAATAAAGAATGGGGGTTGCAGCAGTGCTTAGATTATGAATCTCTATTAACCTTGCCAACCCATCAACTCACTCTAATGAGGCCGAATATAGGCTAGCACTCCTCCCTTACACACACTCATGCACACACACAAATAGAGATACACACATTGAAATCTACAAGGCTTATAGTTTAAATTAGACTGCAGGAAAATATTCATTAATGATGGTTTATGTGAAATCAAAATGCCTCATGGACAATTAGCCTACATATTCAAGGCGAGGACCCAACACACTGACACACTCTGCACTTGACTGGCTTACTGTGAGCATCACACACATTTGGTTGGGTCAACACATGGAGAGACGTACTCTGGCTCGGGGCCATTTTTTTCTTAGAGTATTTTCTGTTCATTTGCTCTGTTGTGGTGAAAGGCACAGTGACATGGCCTAGGGCTTTAAAATAATCCAATATCATCAAGAAGGCTAGCCGCTATTGTTTCGTTTATTTGAAATATTGCTCTCTAATACCACATCACATCTGCTCCCTCCAAGGGAATTTTTTTTTTGCACTTTTTTATTGTCTGCCTGCACAAAGTGGAGGGAAGGCACATTTAATCAGGGCAATAAGAGCCCTTTTGAGTCCATAGATAATGGACCGTTTTTTTTTTTTGTAATCATTTTCTGGGTTTCTTGTGTTCTGAAACTGTTACATTCATAAAATCCTACATTTTTAAAAAGATTATTTCAAAGAAAAAGTGTCGTACAAGGATTCACATCCAGATGGAAACAGATTACTGGATAAAAAAAAATTGTAATTAGAGCCAGGCCAATAAAACGATACCAATTCGCGATAGACAAGTAATCAATTTCAATAAAAAAAAAATAGTTCAATAAAACGTTTGATGTATTTATAGTTTTTGGGGGTCGAAAGAAACTGGAAACAATGAAGCATGTTTGGTTGCATGAACAAAGGCACTCGAGGTGTGGTAAGATAGCAAAACAGGAAGTGACAATGAGCAATGGGAGGGGCACGCTAAACAGTCAATCGTGTAACAGTTTCAACTGTCAAGTTTGGATGCGCCATCTTGCTGTCTAGCTGTTGATTCTCTGCATGGAGTGAGAAGAGAAATTAAAAATTAGTGCTGCAGAGAGCGAAGAAATTGTGGATAAAACGGGAAAAATCACCTCAACAGTATGGCCGTTTAAAAAAAAAAAATTCAAATTGGACCGTAGTCTTTCGCCGCGCTAATGTTTTCTTTTCAACCCTCATCCGTTCTCTATTCGGATGTACGTAAACAACAGATAGGAACTAGAGTGCAGGAATGTATAAATACAATAAATAACAAAATATAAAAATTGTGCTACATTAAAATAATAATTTGGTCCAAAAATATTTGAATAAGAATTACTGCATAACATAAATTATTACCATACTTAAATAAGAATAACAGACCAAACTTAAAGTTACACAGCCTTAAAGTTCCTGGCAGTAAACCTTAAAAATAATTGTTATTTTCAGGGTTCTCTATGTTTACCCTTTCACACTTTGCACTATTTTGTTACACTTTATTAAGCATTTCTTACTTGTTCCCTATTTTGTCACTTTATTTAAATAAGTTATTGCCCTCCAGTGGGTTCTTCGGACCACCAAGCATTGACAGGAGAGCCAGGAATTCCGGGTATAACACTGTTTTATTTTCATAAATAGTGTCAGTCTTTCTGCTTTTCAGCAAAACGTCTTTTTCTTCTGCGTCTGCTCAGCAGCACCTCCAACTCCAACTCCTCTTCCCTCCCGGCTGCTGCCTTTTAACAGAGCAACAAGTGTTTAGATAACCAGGCCCAGGTGGACCATCTACGCACCTGTCGCTGATTTCAAAGCCGGTCCTGGCACACCCCGCTTCGCTGCAGGCCCACACGCCCGCAGGCCACGCCCCCCTCCACATACCTCCACCGCCAGACGCAGGCCGGGAAGCCGTCTGACCGCACCTGCTCCCCCTCCCACCCCATGGGGGAGCGGGAGAGGAAGTCGGCCACGGCCATCTGCGCACCCGGTCTGTGGATCATTCTAACATTGTAGGGTTGTAAAGCTAGATACCAACAGGTGATCCGCGCGTTGGCATCTTTCATGCGGTGGAGCCACTGGAGGGTTTTGTGGTCCGAGCAAAGACTGAATGAGTGCCCCAGGAGGTAGTACCGGAGGGCTCCGACCGCCCACTGGATGGCGAGGCACTCTCTCTCCTCCCGGCTGCTGGCTTTCAACAGAGCGACAGGTGATTAGATAACCAGGCCCAGGTGGTCCATCTACGCACCTGTCACTGATTTCAAAGCCGGTCCTGGCACACCCCGCTTCGCTGCAGGCCCGCAGGCCACGCCCCCCTCCACAGTTATTTTTAAGTGTTTATTGTGATTTCAGAATTTAGTTTACATTGTTTGAGTGTTTTTCTTGATTGTGTTGACTTTATTAAGTAACTTTGTGAGGAAATCTGGGTTGGATGCCTCTGGATGTTGTTTTTTTGCAGTCTTCTTTTAACAATGGATACGCACTTATTCGAACATTAAGTTAAAAGCTATCTGCCAGAGAGGGGCAGGGTCTGCCTGCGTCCTCACGTGTTATTCCTTCTTGTCTAATGCCCTCCTACCTGCTTTGATGTCCACAAAGTAAATACTTCGATACTTATTTTTCATGATATTTTTTCCACAGGACTGTTTGTCAAGATGGACCTGTACAATATTGGATTAGCCGCTAAACTCAGACAAAAAAAACAACAACAACATTACTACTGGATTTGAGGAAGCACAAGATTCGGTAGGATAATTATTTTCATCTAACTGTGTCATGCACACTAACACTGACGTGCGACATGCAGTGACAATAATGCTGATAAGAGCAGCTTTTTTATTCAGCTGTGTATTGATCTGAAAGTGGGCAGGTGTACCTAATGTAGTGACCTGTGAATCTATATCATGATTAATAAATTAATCTTGGACCGTGTCTTGGAATAAAATAGCAGTGATGTTTGTCTACAAGTGTAAACAGTGCACATTATCAAATGATGCATTTCTGTACTTTTGGAACTGTGGAGCAAAATTTACACCAAGGAATATCCAGTACATTTAATCAAGATTACAGGTGTCAAACTCAAGGCCCAGGGGCCAAATGTGGCCACATCATTGTGTGTGGCCCGCAAAAGCCTGGAAATAATGTGTCAATAAAGTACTTAATCTTTCTTACTAAATATTTTCTTTTCTCTGTTTTGACAGAAAAAAATACAGTACATGTCCTACATGCAATTGCTTATATTTGTATTCAATGTTATCTAACAATGGAAAACAATATTATTATCATTCTTTTTTTTCTTAAAATACTTTTGTTAAAATATTTAATTCTACATTGTAAAAAGGGCAATAGATTTCATGGCAAAAAACTGTCTGCCTTGTTGCCAGAATGTTACCGTAAAAAAAACAGTGGTACCAGTTTTCCATTTCCAATAATATGCTGTAAAAAACACCGTAGATTCTACTATAAAATATTGGCAACTGAGCCTACATTTTTTTTTTTAACAGTTCAGTTCAGTTTCAGTTTATTTCGAACATGCAGCACGTCCGAAAAGGAGTAGGAAGAAGCTGATCTTATTTAATCCTACCCCTTTTCATTGTTGCCTCTTCTATTCAGTGGAATGCACGCATCCATGGTGTTAATGTCTACATCAAATCCTTTTGATTGCAGAAAGTTGACCACTTGTTGCTTTGTTGAAGCAGCGTCCATGTTTTCTGGTTCTCTTCTGTTGTCCACTGCTCTTGCTTAGGATTGATGCGTAGCCCTGCAATGATGATGTCATTCTGTCGTGTAAAGTGATCCATTTCCTTTTTGAAGTTTTCCAAAGCAGTGATAGTTCCCTGATTGGTGACATCTTGTTGTCTGGTATTGGGCTGTTGTCTCAATGCAGCCATCTCCTCCCTGAAGTTCTTCAAATCAGTGCTATCTTGTTGCATGGTATGCCACTGTTGGCGCACTGCTGTTATCGCCATTTGAATGGTCTCCACAACACTGCTATTGTCCCAATGGGTGTTATCTTGTTGCATGGCATTCAACAAGATATCCAATCCACCTGCTGTTTTAATGCATTCATTTCTTCTTTGAACACTCTAAAATCCACCATATGATTACGATTTTCTTTTCTATCTTTGATTACCTGTTCTTGGATATCTGCAACATCTTTTTGTACACCGTTGATCATCTAATCCTCGAGAGTGTTGACCCTGCTTTGTAGAGTTACTACTAACTCTTTCAAGTCTGGTTCCACCCCTGATAACGCTGTATTGCCCCGTTAGCGGCTTCTTGTCGTGCTCATGTGGAGCCGTTAGTGTTGTTCGCTTCTGTGGCAGGCTGCGGCTCTATGGTGAGGGAGCAGGGTTGGGGTGGGGGCGGGGTTTGGTGGTAGCAGGGGTGTATAATGTAGCCCGGAAGAGTAAGGGCTGCATGGGATTCTGGGTATTTGTTCTGTTGTGTTTATGTTGTGTTAAGGTGCAGATGTTCTCCCGAAATGTGTTTGTCATTCTTGTTTGGTTTTGGTTCAAAGTGTGGCGCATTATTAGTAAGAGTGTTAAAGTTTTTTTATATGGCCACCGTCAGTGTAACCTGTGTGGCTGTTGACCAAGTATGCCTTGCTGTGCAAGCAAAAGATGTATTCAACAAGAGGCTGAGCTGGCATGCTGATTATACGGATTGTAAAGGGCGTTAAATGCTGTACCATCATGGTACGCCCTTATTATTGTTGTAAGGGTGAAAATCGGAGAATATAAATCCCGGGAGTTTTCTGCGAGAGGCATTGAAATCCGGAAGTCTCCCGGGAAAATCGGGGGGGTCGGCAAGTATGCAGCTGAGCCGCATCAGAGTGATCAAAGAGCCGCATGCGGCTCCGGACCCGCGGGTTGCCGACCCCTGGTCTAAGTCCTTTGTTTTTGTTGTTTAGCTTTGGGTTGCTAAGCAACGGTTTTGAGTTAGCATTTAGCCAGTTAGCCCCCGGCTTTCCGGTACTTTCGGTCCGCTTGTTTTAGCGAATCTGTGCCTCCCGCTGGGCAAAGTTGAAGTTGAATATGTTAGCGAGCTGTCCTGTTGCCGTGATCACAAAGTAGGGTATGAGACATCAGGGAAGATGTTGTGGTTCTCTGCTCCACTCAGACTTGTCGATCTTGTACGAATCCTTGCACCAATTACGACTGTTTGCTCCTTAAAACGACGAAGGGAATTATCTAATGACTCAATGTATATATACAGGCAATTGTGTAATAATATCATGAGGTGATTCCTTATACATTTATATTCATTTATTACTCACTGTTACATAACTGCCATGTGGCCCTCAGTGAAAACGAATATGACAACCCTGATCTAGACCACAGGGAAGTGTTTTAAATGCAGATCATCATTAGTCACCTTTTAGATAAGACCTTCAATCCTTTCTGGTGGAATTTCCCTTCGATATTTTAAGTGATAATTGTGAAGGATTTCCGAGACTGAAGTAATGAAGAAAGGTCTTTGATTGCCTACAAGACTGTCGGTTGTGGCTTCACGCTAAAAGCGGCATCAGCGTCAGTGTTGGATCTCCAAACATGGATCAAAGCAACCAGACTCTCCTCCTCCTTTTCATTTCTCCTTGGTAGTTAAATGCTGCTTTGCCTGCATATAAACATTGCTGTAATTGGACTTGCTGCTTGTTTGTGGCCTCTCTGTTTGTTTAGATTGTGTTTGAAGCCTTGCTTAATTAAACTGTGTCCCAAATTGTTCATGCACTCTTATGAACCCTCAGTAAACATTACGTGTGTGTTGATAAGAGATGTCCCGCTTAGCATTTCTGACCTCCGATTCCTATCAAATTATTTTGCCTCAGATCCAATTCAATGACAATAGATCAGAGAACTGAAAAATATTCATAACAAGTAACTAAAGCGAACACAATAAGACATTTTTAAAACGTTTATCTCATTGAATATACAATTAGTGTTGCTGTAAATCAGATGTATTATTTTGTAGTATTGAATGCTGCATAAAACATTTTTTTTGACAAAATAAAATGGCAAATGCACAATAACTAAACAAAAGTAGAAACTACTATTGGCTCCCATTTGAATCATTTGGGTTTTGCACTCAAAGCTGTCCTGTATCCAGAGACTGACTCCATGAGTTTGTAAACCATAACAAAAAGAACCAAAACATAATTTTGTAATAATAAGAACAATACTTTTTTTTTTATCTAATCACTTTAGTATTGTTTATACACTGATACCATAGAAGGTATCGATAGTACTGTATCGACATCTGGATCAATCACCCCTTCTTTACAATGAAGCTTTCACAGTTAGCTGCTTGTGTCGTCCTGTTTGGTGTGTGTGTGTGTGTGTGTGTGTGTGTGTGTGTGTGTGTGTGTGTGTGTGTGTGTGTGTGTGTGTGTGTGTGTGTGTGCGTGTGCGTGGTGGCATGCTTAGCCATTCGTATTCCTCTAGTCCTCCAGTAATAATAGTACTTGGAAGACAACTTGGTTAATTTTCCACCATGGTGGTGAGGATTAATGTCGGTTTTGCTCTGTGGATAAATGACCTGTTCGTTGCAGCTTGCTCTCCAATTCGAGCCGGTGTTCTGGCAAGACTTAGACCTTCTTGGAAATCACACAACTATCTATAACAACTATCACTGGTCTGTTCAACGTGAATGTCACACAATTTAATTTAAAAAAAAGTCTTTTTTTCTTTCTTTCTTTTTTTTTACACAAATGTGCATGATTTCTAAGTATCGGTTTAGGCACCGGTGTACATATTTGATATTGGTATTGGTTCAAATGTAAACGATACCCATCCCAAACCAGGACATATGCTTCACTGATTTATGGATGTGATGTTAGCTCGGGGGTCGGTCTTTAGTGCCGCCGTTGTGGCTCACTTGAGCTTTTTAAAAAATTTATGAAAATGGAAAAACCATGACACAAACCTTCCTAATTGTCAGAAATCCCACTGTTTGTATTAAATATGCTTCATTGATGAGAGTATTTGGCAAGCGCTGTTTTGTCCAACTAATTTTGGAGATGTTTGAACTCACTGTAGTTTGTTTAAATCAGTGGTTCTCAAATTGGGGGGCGCGGAGGCATGACACGTCGCGAGTGACGATAAGTTTTTTTTAACAAATTGTTTTTTTGTTTTTTTGTTTTTTTTTATACAAATACATATGTCGTTTCATTTAAAAACCCAGACAAGCATCAAATAAACATACTATAAAAGAGGAATGAATAATGTCTCTTACGGCGGGACACCATCTCTACGCCGACGTAATAAACAAATTGCGTTGTCCTGCTCACCCACCGCGAGTCACGCCCACCGCAAGTCAGAAAGCAGAAGACACAAACCGCGCTGAATATCAGAAAGTAGTTAGCTACCCTAATTTCTAATCTCAACTCAACGTTGAGCATGATTTAAGAGTGGCAGTATTGTCACAAGCCTGCAACGCCGCTTTGAAAAAATGTGCAGTGCAAAACAGGCTCATTGCAGCCACTAACGCTATGATAAAACCTTTTTTTTTAGCAAGGTAACTGTTCATCTCTTTACCAAATGGCTGCATTTTCTTTCATTTTTTGCACAGATTGTAAAGTGAG
Source organism: Nerophis lumbriciformis (assembly GCF_033978685.3). NCBI lineage: Eukaryota > Metazoa > Chordata > Actinopteri > Syngnathiformes > Syngnathidae > Nerophis > Nerophis lumbriciformis. Next base: position 21,862,768 of record NC_084553.2, on the reverse strand, counting down.
TTCAATACTTTAAGATGTTTTATCTTTTTGAAAAATACATATGTGAACGACTCTGACCGTTGTCCGGGTTCGCAGGACCATCAAGGAAGGACATTGTGCCAAGCGGGTGTAGACTTCTTTATTATTTCAATAAAACAAGCCTTTTACGGATTGCTTTTCAGCTACGGTTACACCTGTTTGCTCCTCCGTCTGCTTTCCAGCAGCATGTCGTCGTCTCTCTTGGGCTCTCTTGCGCTCTCGCTCCGCGTCCGCCTCTCTCTGGCTCCTCTTCCTCTCGCGCTCTGCATCCGCTTCTCTCTCAGCTGCGTGTCTCGCTGCTTGCTCTCGCTTCTTCCTTCGCGCTGCATCTGCTGCTGGCTCTCCAACTCTCCTCTTGTCTTTCTCGGCTGTCATGCTTTTACACACAGAGAGGGGATTAATAGATTGTGCCCAGCTGCGCGATCTACGCACCTGTAGTCCATTTAGACGCGGGTCCGCCGGCCACGCCTCCTTCGCCGCCATCTTGGAGCGGGCCCCGGTGTGCCCAGCCCCGCTGACGGACTACCAACCACGCCTCCTCGTTGCCATCTTGGAGCGGGTTACAACGTGCCCTGCCTCGTTGTCGATCCGCCGGCCCCGCCTCCCCACAGTAGGCTCAGCCGGGCTTCAGACCGGCTGAGCCTACTCCCCCCTCCCATTTCGAGGGAGCGGGAAGTGAAGACGGCCACGACCACCCGTGTCCCCGTCTTCTCCTTTTCTGTGTCTTTTTCTTCTCCCGTGTCCTTTTCTTCTTCTGACCCCTGTGTTAGCTATGGTAGTGATGTCATGTTTGGTTAGGACACTTCTGCAGGTACAGTTTGCCATATCCACCATTGTTTGACTCTTTCTTACTTCCAGGTGTACATAAACTACAGCAGTGATTTTCAACCACTGTGCCGCGGCACACTAGTGTGCCGTGGGAGATTATTTAATGTCACCTATTTGGGGTAAAAAAGTATTTTTTGCAAACCAGTAATTATAGTCTGCAAATGATGTGTTGTTGTTGAGTGCCGGTGCTGTCTAGAGCTCGGCAGAGTAACCCTGTAATACTCTTCCATATCAGTAGGTGGCAGCAGGTAGCTAATTGCTTTGTAGATGTCGGAAACAGCGGGAGGCAGTGTGCAGGTAAAAAGGTTTCTAATGCTTAAACCAAAAATAACAAAAGGTGAATGCCCCTAAGAAAGGGCATTGAAGCTTAGGGAAGGCTATGCAGAACGAGACTAAAACTGAACTGGCTACAAAGTAGACAAAAACAGAATGCTGGACGACAGCAAAGACTTACTGTGGAGCAAAGATGGCGTCCGCAATGTACATCCGAACATTACATGACAGTCAACAATGTCCACGCAAAGAAGGATAAAAACAACTGAAATATCCTTGATTGCTAAAACAAAGTAGATGCGGGAAATATCGCTCAAAGGAAGACATGAAACTGCTACAGGAAAATACCAAAAAAAGAGAAAAAGCCACCAAAACTGGAGCGCAAGACAAGAACTAAAACACTACACACAGGAAAACAGCAAAAAACTCCAAATAAGTCAGGAGGTGATGTGACAGGTGGTGACAATACACCTACTTTGAGACAAGAGCTATATTGATGCATGGTTGGTTATGGTTTAAAGTCATATCCAACAATTGCGACAAGGACTTTTTTCTGTCAACTGAGTTTCGTTGTTTAATGATTTCTGCTGGTGGCGTGCCTCCAGATTTTGTCAACACAAAAAATGTGCCTTGTAGGTTGAAAATCACTGAACTACAGTCATTAACAAAAAAAAAAATAAGTAAATAATTTATATGTATCTGTTTAATTTTTTTTATTGTGCATCCCTACTAATTATTATATATCATCACCATCAGCAGTGGACACAAAGCTCCAGATTAAATAAGGCTGAACACCTGTCTCTTATAGTTTATTGTAAAGTTTACTACAGTGGTTCTCAAACGTTTATCACCAAGTACCACCTCAGAAAACACTTTGCTCTCCAAGTACCCCCATAATGACCAACATTAAAATACAGTAGGGTAGTAATATTATTGTTAAAACAAAGTTTTATTTCGTAAGTATATTTAATATTTTTGGCCATTGTAACATTACACACATTTTGAACAGTAACTGTGTTTGAATATTTAATTGATTCTTTGGCGTACCACTAGTGGTACACATACCACAGTTTGAGAATCCCTGGTTTACAATAATGAGAGTGAAATCAATTATTTTTGAATTACAAAATTATTGGTCAATTCGTTTGTGTTGCATACAACATACTATATGTGAAAATTCCATCCATCTCTTTCAATTTGACACATAAATAATCCAAAAAACTCATTTGGTCAGTAAAGAGATTTCCAGTGATTAGTATAAATCACCCACATTTCAATTTCATAGACTATTGAGGGACTGTGAAGTGTGTTTATGAGAGATTCTTGAGAGCATAAAGGAAGTTAGTAGACCACAGAGACCGAATATAAACCGTTAAAAGGTTGGCCTCCGTGCAAGTTAGCGTCTCCACACTTCCCCGATATGCATTTGTATGCATCCAGGAAGTTTATTGAAGAAGAGCTTGCCTTGTGACATAATAAAAAGCATTTTGAATTGTTAAGCTATTTATCTCCAATGGCTTCCAGACCTAATCACTGGCCTTACTTAACGGAAACTGATTTTGTTATTGTGGATGCAGATTTGATCTTGTGGTGCCACTTGAGAGGAATTAAAGGGATTAGAGGGGGATAGTTTAGCAAAACAAACAACAAGGATGTGGCAACCAAGCTCAAACACACACATTATTCAGTTTAAAGAGAATAAACATATTCATTTTACAAGATTTGTTTTGTTGCTTGCAAACCGAGTTTATCTTTGGTTCAAGTGTCCATCACTCGTTATCCTGCACCATCCTTATTGCCGAGTACTGGGGTACATCAGGCAGTGTTGTGCTACATGAGTGGAGATTCATGGAAAGTGTAAAAAACAGATATTTTTCAAAAGTTGGGTGCTGGACACGAGGAAATAATATCTTAAATCCTGTTTATATATTTTAATTTAAAAAAATAAGAAAAAGCTTTCAGCATAGTTCGAAAATCAACTTAACTTGTAAATAAAAGTCTATTATAATGCCCCTCACCCTGTTAGTAGAAGGATGAGGATGTAATCCGACAAGTTGGTACAGTCTGACAGCCATTTGAACCGGCAATGGCGAGAAAGACACAAAAATATGCTTAGTTCCACCGCTTTTTCTTTGCGAGGTTTATGGGTCATTCTTCATCTAAACGGGAATATATCAACATCCTATCAGTCGGCTTCCTTGTGACAGCAGACATTGTACAGTATGTGATTCTTTATTATGTTTATTGCTCTCTTGAAGTCTGCAGTGAGTAGTAATTAGTGATGTTGTTGAATGGAAAAACGAATGTTGAAATGCGCTGCGTACGCTTAAAATACGCAAAATACGTAAATATTAAAGATGAAATGTTACACATGTAAATATTATGTTATTATAAATGTGCCTGTTACTACGTTACATACAGTATATACTTACATCATAGATATAAAACCTTGATGGAGGTGTTTGGATGTTTAAAGGGCTTTATAGGCAGACTAGAGCGACTCACGTAGGCTCCATTGTAAGCAGACCTTTTTTCTTGGGTCACATTAATTTAAATGTAAACGTTTTTCTCATTTGGACCATTTTTTTGTTGTTGTTGAAAGTAGTTCTATTTCTTGCTATTGCAAGAATTACACCACTAAATGAAGGCTGTGTGTGCCGTGCAAGTCCAGTGCCGCGTTAATAAGGACACAAAGTTGTCCAGTCGTTGCAGGAAAGAAGGAATGTATGCCCCTAAAAAAATGAAATTGAAGACTTGAGGAAAGAGAAAAAAACATTCATCAAAGTATTTAAATCAAAAACTTAAAAATTGAAGACTCTATAATTATCTATAAATAATCCGCCGCAGCCGGATGCAATCAACACCCAACGCACCTGGCTTTGATGAGGGACAACAGTATAAAGACCTTCGACGCTGACTCATCGTCGTCGGAACGTTGCTCTGCTCGCAGTAAGCTTCACGTCTCTGACTTCCCTCTTGCTCTCGCTCGTTTGCCTATTTCCTTTGCCTCATTTCCTGATCCCAGTGTTGTCTTTCGTTTCACCCACAGTGCTCGTGTCTCAGCCTCGCTGTGTACCTCCGCTGCCATATTTCCCTCCTGGACTCTGCTTGCTCTCCCCGATCTTTGACCCAGTTTTGGACTTCCGGATTTCGCCCTCCTGCCCTCGACCCCGCTCGGACTTTGGACCTCCTATTGGATCATTCCCATTTGGACTTGGACGCTTTTTTCATTCAACACGCACTTCAACAAACCTTATGGTATTCATATGGGTACATTTACACACATAGTTTCTCATGCAAACACATAGTAGCATACACACCCCATTCACTCATCAAGCACTCAATAAACCTGTTGAGCTTGATATTCAGTTGTCGTGCCGTCTCCTTCCCCAGTACGACATAACAGTACGTTCCGACCAAGATGGAACCAGATGGCACTCCTAAGTCTTCGCCCGGACCTCTGGCTAGGACTTCCCCCAGTACAGACTTGTCCACAATCCAGTCTGCCCTCCAACAACACCAGGTCCGTTTTTCCACCCTGGAGGACAAATTGAACGTTACATTCGCCAGCCTGTTGTCCAGACTCGACAACCTCAGCACTGGTCAGGTGACACCCCCCACACCTGTCATTAGCACATCCAATACACTCGTCACCGGGGGAGCTACACCCCTCCGGGAACCTAAGATAGCAAGTCCTAAAAATTTTGAGGGAAATTTCGAACACTGTCGCGGCTTCTTGGTTCAATGCGAGTTCATTTTTCTACACCAACCTTCCCGATATGCTAATGACGATGCTAAAATTGCCTTTATATTTTCCCTACTATCGGGACCTGCGCTGAAGTGGGCCACGTCTGCTCTCAGTAAAGATTCAGGGATTAACGCCAATTTTGTGGCTTTCCGCAAGGAATTTTTGGCGGTATTCGACCATCCTGCTGATGGCGGAGACGCCGCTTCCAGACTCCATTCCATGCGACAAGGCCCCCGATCTGTGGCTACTTATACCTTGGAGTTTAGAACCCTGGCGGCAGAGAGTGGATGGGACGACATGGCACTTCAGAGCGCTTATCGAAGAGGACTTAACGACTCTATTAAGGACGGTTTGTTGCGGGACAGACCTTCTAACTGTCAAGACCTCATTGAGTTAGCCCTACTATTCAACCAAAGACTTATTGAACGTGAGGTGGAGAGGAAGAGCGACTATGGCAGCACAGCTTCTGCAAGAGTCTCTGAATATACCAACCGTGCCCTCACCAGAAGTTCTGGCACCGTAAGACCAGTTCTAACCACACTTCAAGAACCCATGCAAAATTGGCAGATCCCAACTATCCTTTGAGAAACGAGAATGGAGGTTTCAACTTCGACTCTGTCTATACTGTGGCCGGGCAGATCATCAGATACGCGCCTGCACTTTTCGGCCAAAAGGATCGGGTTCACCAGTCAAGGGGATCCTAGTGAGCCATACTACTGTCCCCACAACTCCCTCCAGGAGGAACCCCGGTATGCTGTTCCCCGCAAGCTTGACTTGGGAAGCTAGGACGTTGTTCATGGACGCATACCTGGACTCCGGAGCCGACGAAAGTTTCATGGACTTAAGGTACGCCCAAGAGAAGTTTATTCCTTTAATACCTTTAGAGATTTGTGTCTCCGCCCAGGCTCTAGATGACCACCCTTTAGGCCCTATCAAATACCGTACAAAACCATTGTCTCTAACCCTTTCTGGCAACCACACAGAGATCATCAGCTTCTGGGTTTTGGACGCTCCAGTAGCCCCCCTCGTCCTAGGCCGATCTTGGCTCGTTCAACATGATCCCCACATCTCTTGGGCTACTGACACGATTCTGGCTTGGAGTAACTACTGCCAAGCTCATTGCCTCAAATCTGCAATAGTTCATTCCGAAAATCCAAGACCAGCGTCACCTCCGGTGGCTCTCTCCCGAGTCCCAAAAACTTACCACGATTTAGCCGCCGTATTAAGTAAGGAACAAGCCTTGTCTCTTCCACCTCACAGACCTTACGACTGCACAATCGACCTCATCCCTAATGCAGCTCTCCCTTGCAGATGATTGTATAACTTGTCTCTCCCTGAAAAACAAGCAATGAAGGACTACATCTCAGAGTCCCTTGCTTCTGGAACCATCAGACCATCTAAGTCACCTGTAGCCGCTTGTTTTTTTTTTTGTTGGCAAGAAGGATGGGTCACTTCATCCCTGCATCGATTACCGTCAACTGAACTGTATCACCATTAAGAACAAATACCCTCTACCTCTGCTTAATTCATCCTTTGAACCTCTCACCCCTGCCACCATCTTCTCCAAGTTAGATCTTCATAATACGTATCATCTGGTCCGCATCAGGGAGGGAGACGAGTGGAAGACAGCATTTAACACTCACTTGGGTCACTTTGAGTATAAAGTTATGCCTTTTGGACTGACCAATGCTCCCGCTGTTTTTCAGGCCCTTGTCAATGACATTCTTAGGGATATGATTGATCGATTTGTGGTGGTCTACCTGGATGACATACTCATTTTTTCCAAAAACCCTCAGGAACACCAGCACCACATCCGTCTCGTCCTTCAACGATTACTGGAGAACCGCCTATTTGTCCAAAGCTGAAAAATGTGACTTTCATTCTTCTTCAGTTGAGTTTCTCGGTTTTGTCATTGAAAAGGGACACATCAAAGCTGACCCCAAGAAGGTGAAGGCGGTAGTGGAATAGCCTCAACCCTCTACTCGTACAGAATTACGTTGTTTTCTGGGATTCGCTGGATTCTACAGACGATTTATCAAGGATTTTAGTAAATTGGCCGCACCCCTTCATGCACTTACATCAACCAGCATACCTTTTCAGTGGAACCGGGAAGCAGGTATGGCATTTTGGTGCCTGAAGAGGAGCTTCGTCTCTGCACCCATCCTTGTGTACCCGGGTCAAGACTGCCCCTTCATTGTTGAGGTAGATGCATCTGATTCAGGAGTTGGGGCAGTCCTTTCGCAACGCTCCAAGCAGGACAGCAAGATCCACCCTTATGCATTTTTTCCTAGACGTTTATCCCCTGCTGAGCGTAATTATGATGCTGGAAATCGGGAGTTACTTGCAGTATACGAGGCATTAAGGGAGTGGAGACATTGGTTGGAAGGTGCTAAACATCAGTTTCAGGTTCTCACTGATAACCGTAATCTTCTTCATGTCCGATCAGCCAAGAGATCGGCAGGCCCGTTGGTCCCAGTTTTTTGGCCGCTTCAATTATGTTCTCTCTTTCAGACCAGGATCCTGTAACACCAAAGCTGATGCATTCTCTCGCCAGTTCTCGGAAGAAACCACCGCCAAGACCCCAGAAGAAACCATCCTTCCACCCTCCAGGATTATCGGCATGGTCACTTGGAAAGTGGAGGGTCTTGTCCAAAACTTCTTGAGAGATTAACCGGGACCAGGTGGCGGACCTCCCAACAGACTATTTGTTCATCGGGAACTACGTCCTCAAGTTTTGGAGTGAGGGCATTCCAGTGTCTTCTCCTGTCATCCGGGATTCCAACGCACTCTTTCCTTCATCCGCCGGCGGTTTTGGTGGCCATCCATGGCTAAGGATACCCGTGAGTTTATCGCCGCATGCAGTACTTGTGCACGAAATAAACCATCCCACAGACCGCCGGCAGGACTGCTGTGTCCTCTCCCCGTCTCCAGTTGCCCATGGTCTCACATATCTATGGATTTCATTAGTGGTTTTCCCCCATCCCAAGGTCATACCGCCATACTCACCTTCATTGACCGATTTTCTAAAGTCGCACATTTTGTTGCCATTCCCAAACTTCCATCTTCCTCTGAAACTGCTGACCTTCTTACCACTCATATTGTTAAACAACATGGCATCCCGGTGGACGTTGTCTCAGACCGTGGTCCCCAGTTCAGATCCAGGGTGTGGCAGGCCTTCTGCAAGGGAATTGGGGCCACGGTCAGTCTCACTTCTGGTTATCATCCGCAGAGTAATGGTCAGGCTGAAAGAGCTAACCAGAGTGTGGAGACCATGTTGCGCTGCATTTCCGCCGGACAACCATCCTCATGGAGCAAGTTTCTGCCATGGGTCGAATTTGCTTATAACTCCATGAAGAGTTCAGCTATGGGATTATCACCATTTTAGTGCTCCCTTGGTTACCAACCCCCTATGTTCCCCAACAGGAGATTGAAGCATCCGTGTCTTCTTCTCGCAAGCATATCAAGAAGTGCCATTAGGTATAGAAGGCACATCCTTCTCTACTAAAATCTTCGGAAAGAATGTGTAACAGCGCCAACCGGCAACGCATTCCGGCCCCCGTTTACTCTCCTGGCCAACAAGTACTGCTACGTTCCAAGGACCTTCATCTACAGGTACCATCCCGTAAACTCGCACCCCGTTTTGTAGGACCCTTCACTATTGAGACTATCATCAACCCTGTTGCAGTCAGATTATCTTTGCCACCTTCAGTTAAACGACACCCTGTAGTGCATGTATCCCAGATAAAGCCGGTTGCTAGTTCTCCACTCTCCTCCCCCGACCACATCCCTCCCCCTCCTAGAATTTTGGACAATGGTGATCCTGTTTGGACAGTTAAAGAGATCCTCGGGGTCCGTCGACAGGGTAGGGGGTTAGTTTATTTGGTAGATTGGGAGGGTTATAAACGTGAGGACAGGTCTTGGGTTCCTGCTTCATACCTTGCTGACCCAGGACTTCTTAAGGAATTCTATCAGGCCAACCCTGGAGCTATTTGGCGCTCGTCGGGGGCCTCGCATGGGAGGGCGGGGGGGGGGACTGTTACGGCACACACGCGTTCCGTGCTTCCCTCTTCTGCGGCAGCGCTCAGAAGCTCCGCTGTGAGCACCAGACACGCCCCTGCGCTCATCACGCAGACCGTGCCCACACTTCGCCGCAGCCGGAGGCAATCAACACCCAACGCACCTGGCTTTGATGAGGGACGACAGTATAAAGACCTTTGACGCTGACTCATCGTCGTCGGAACGTCGCTCTGCTCGCAGTAAGCTTCACGTCTCTGACTTCCCTCTTGCTCTCGCTCGTTTGCCTATTTCCTTTGCCTCATTTCCTGATATCAGTGTTGTCTTTCGTTTCCCCCACAGTGCTCGTGTCTCAGCCTCGCTGTGTACCTCCGTTGCCATATTTCCCTCTCGGACTCTGCTTGCTCTCCCCGATCCTTGACCCAGTTTTGGACTTCCGGATTTCGCCCTCCTGCCCTCGGCCCCGCTCGGACCTTAGACCTCCTATTGAATCATTCCCTTTTGGACTTGGACGCTTTTTCATTCAACACGCACTGCAACAAACCTTACGGTATTCATATGGGTAAATTTACACGCATAGTTTCTCATGCAAACACAAAGTAGCAAACACACCCCATTCACTCATCAAGCACTCAATAAACCTGTTGAGCTTGATATTCAGTTGTCGTGCCGTCTCCTTCCCCAGTACGACATAACAATACATTTCTCATGACCCAAGACTGAAAGATATTTTGGCACCTGTTGTGTTATGTATGACAAGGTGGAAGGAGACGGCACAACAAAGGAAGTCTTGCTCCACAAGATATATTGAGTGAGTGGAGTGTGTAGGAATTATGTGTAGATTATGTGTAGGAATTAACCAGATAGTATTTACCAGAGGGTGTTGCAAGTGTGTGTTGATTGTAAAGGAAAAAAAGTTCAAAGGGGCTGGGCAAAAGAGGTCCATGATCCAAGCGAGGTCCGTGGGGGCTGGAGAGAGGTGTCCTGAGGTCTGGGTCCAAAAACGAGGGAAGTCGAGCATCGAGGATGGCAGTCAGGGTCCAGGGGGAGATCCAGAGAAGTGAGGCGCACAGCTCACTTCTAAGGCGACGGAGACAACTGCAGGAACAGGGAAACGACATGGACAAAGAAGTACAGGGAGCGAGGGAACAAGGAGAGCAGACACAGGAGAGGAGCCAGAGACGCGAAGCTTACTGTAAACAGAGAACTACGTTCTGGTGCTGGGTCGTCTGCTGTGTGGGTCTTTATACCGCTGAGGCTTATCAGATCCAGGTGCGCAGATTGCAGATTGCCTCCGGCTGTGAAGGTACGTGGCCGCGGTCTGAGCGCAGCGTGCAGGGGCGTGTCTGGCTGAGCTCTCAGCGGAGCTTCTTGCTGCTTCCGCAGCGGAGGGAATGGCAGTATGCGCGTGCGCCGTAACAGTACCCCCCCCTCTTATGCGAGGCTCCCGAAGGTAGGGAAGGGTCAGCAAGGTAGGAGGCCGGCACCCAGGACCTGTCCTCTGGTCCATACCCTCCCCAATCGACCAGGTATACCAGTCCCCTACCCTGCCGACGGACCCCGAGGATCTCCTTCACAGACCACACCGGGTCACCGTTATCCAGGATTCTAGGAGGGGGGACAGGGTCAGGGGAAGGGAGGGGGCTGACAGAAACAGGCTTAATTTGTGATACGTGGACCACCGGATGTTGTTTCATGGAGGAGGGAAGGTTGATGATAAGGTCCTACAAAATGGGGTACCAGTTTACGGGACGGTACCTGCAGGTGGAGGTCCTTGGCCCGTAACAGGACCTGTTGTCTGGGAGTGTATGATGGTGACGGGATGCGCTGCTGGTTGGTACTGCGGCGCATTCTTCTGAAGCTCTTAACAGGGCAGCACGGGCGGTCCTCCAAACTTGATGACATCTTTTGATGTGTCGGCGGGAAGATGGAACGGCCGCTTCGGCCTCCTGTTGGGGAAACACAGGGGATTGATACCCGAGGGAGCACTTGAACGGGGATAACCCGGCAGCTGAGCTTTTCATCGAGTTGTAGGCAAAATCGATCCAGCGCAAAAATTTGCTCCACAAGTCGGGTTGGCGGGCAGAAACACAGCGCAGCATGGTCTCCAAACACTGGTTCGCCCTTTCCGCTTGCCCGTCACACTGCGGATGGTAGCCCAACGTAAGGCTGACCGTTGCCCCAATAGCCACACCCGGGAAGTGAACTGGGGGCCACGGTCAGAGACGATGTCCATGTGTATCCCATGCTGTTTGACCACATGCACAGTGAGTAGGTCGGCGGTCTCGGAAGAAGAGGGGAGTTTGTATGTAGAAGGCTGCGGTGATCTGTGAGGACCTGAAACTGGTGCTTGGCTCCCACTAGCCAGTGCCTCCATTCCGATAATGCTTCGTGGACCGCCAGAAGCTCCCTGTTTCTGGCATCATAGTTCCGTTCCGTAGGGGAGAGGCGTTTGGAGAAATAAGCGCACAGATGGATGCTGTTGTCCAACTTGGAGCGCTGGGACAATACAGCGCCAATCCCCGAATCAGAAGCGTCCACTTCTACGATGATTGCAGTCAGGCTCGGGGTGAACGAGGACCGGGGCAGAAACAAAACTCCTCTTGAGGTTCCAGAAGACCATCGGGCCTCTCGGGTCAACTGGAAGGGAATGTTGGTAGACGTGGGAGCATGGAGTGGCCAACTTACTAAAGTCTTGGATGAAGCGCCGGTAGAAACCCGCAAATCCAATGAAGCGTCTTAACTCCATCCGGGTGGGGGGATGGGGCCACTATACCACCGCCTCCACCTTCTTGGGGTCAGCTTTGATGTGACCCTTCTTGATGACAAAGCCCAGAAAGTTAACAGATGGTGCGTGAAACTCACATTTCTCGGCTTTGACGAAGAGGCGGTTCTCCAGGTGTCGAGGAGGACGAGGCGGACATGTCGTTGGTGTTCCTGCAGCTCTTGGTAAGAAATGAGAATGTCATCCAAGTAATCGACAACAAAGTGGTCGATCATGTCTCGCAGTACGTCATTGACAAGGGCATGAAAGACGGCTGGGGCGTTAGTGAGTTCGAACGGCATAACCTTGTATTCGAAGTGACCAAGATGGGTATTGAAAGCCGTCTTCCATTCATCACCCTCCTTGATGCGTACCAGGTGGTAGGCATTGCGTAGGTCCAACTTGGTAAAAATGGTGGCTGGGGCGAGGGGCTCAAAGGAAGAGCTCAGAAGGGGTAGCGGATACTTGTTTTTAATGGTTATGCATTTAAGTTGTTGGTAGTCGATACAGAGTCTCAATGACCGGTCCTTCTTGCCCACAAAAAAAACCACGAGGAGGTGAGGCGGGCTTGGGTCTGCTAGGTGGAGGAACCGCCGACCTGAGGCAGTGCGTGTAGCAAGGAGTGCTCCATGCGAGTACTTTGCCAGAGGACCAGGAGATATGGGGATCATGTTGACGGAGCCACGAGCGGCCGAGGACAAGGGGGGCTACTGGCGAGTCCAGTACCCAGAGGCTGATGGTCTTTGTATGGTTCCCTGAGAGGGTCAGCGACAGGGGTATAGTACGATGCTTGATAGGGCCCAAAGGGTGTCCGTCCAGGGCTTGAGCAGAGAGGAAAGTGTCGAGGGTAACTATGGGAATCCTGGCTTGTCGGGCGAACTCCTGGTCGATGAAACTCTCGTCGGCCCCGTAGTCCAAGTAGGCCCCTACTGTCAGCGTCCTAGAGTTCCAAGACAAGGTTGCTAGAAAGAGTATGCCTGGATCCCTCTTCATAGCAGGGACAGCGGTTTGGCTCACCAAGATCCCCTTTGCTGGTGAGCCTGATCTTTTGGCCTGGACGGGCAGGTGCGGATGACGTGACCCACGAGGCTGCATTAGAGGCAGAGGCGCTGCCTGAACCTCCTCTCCCGTTCTTCGGTCTCCAGGCAGGACCTGCCCAGCTGCATCGGCTCCACGAAAGTAGCTGTTGACGTAGGCGGGGGAAATGTCTGTCCCGGGATGCATCTGTTTGTAGGTTCGGGGCTGGGGTGTCGAAGAGAAGCTGGCGGAGGTTTGAGCCCTCTCTGCTGCACGTTCCGAAAGTCTCTGATCAAATAGCAGCCCCAGTTTAATGAGCTCGCGGAAAGAAGAGGGTCGGTCCCGAAGCAAGCCGTCCTTAATGGCCTCGCTCAAGCCTCTCCTGTAGATGCTCTGAAGCGCCTTGTCTCCCCATTCGCTGTCAGTGGCCAGTGTGCGGAACTCCAGAGTGTAGGCGGCCACGGAGCGGGAGCCCTGCCGGATGGTGTGCAGTCTAGCGGTGGCGTCCCCTCCATCGGCTGGGTGGTCGAAGACGGCTTGGAACTCTGCTCGAAAAGCGACGTAATTGGAGCTCAATCCCAGCGTCTTATTCATGGCTGCCGTGGCTCATCTCAAGGCCGGTCCAGAGAGCAGCGAAACAATTAATGCTATCTTAGCCCACCTTGATAGCATAGCAAGACGGTTGGTGTTGAAAAATCAACTCACACTGCACCAGAAAGCCTCTGCAAAGTTCAAAATCTCCCTTGTAGGATCTAGGGCTGGCAATCTTGGGTTCCCGGGGTTGAGACTGACCTCCCGTGGAGGTTGTCGCTGGGGCACCAAGATCTGGCGCAGGGGGTGTCACATGGCTTGGACTGAGGGTGTCCAATCTAGCCAGCAGACTAGCAAAGGCGACATCAAGCTTGTCCTCCAAGTTGGTGAATCAGGTCTGGTGTTGCTGGAGTACCGTGTGCTCGAGAAAGTGGGCTGGACTGAGATCTGCGTGTGCCGTCTGGTTCCGTCATGGCCTGAACATACTGTTATGTACGACAAGGTGGAAGGAGACGGCACAACACAGGAAGTCTCGCTCAACAGGATTTATTGAGCTTTTGATGAGTGAATGGAGTGTGTATGCTACTATGTGTGTGCAAAAGAGGTCCGTGATCCAAGCGAGGTCTTTGGGGGCTGTAGAGAGGCGTCCTGAGGTCCGGGTCCAAAAACGAGGGAAGTCGAGGATCGAGGAAGGCAGTCAGGGTTCAGGGGGAGATCCGGAAAAGTGAGGCGCACAGGGAAAACAACAGGGACAAGTATGTACAGGGAGCGAGGGAACAAGGAGAGCAGGACACAGGAGAGGAGCCAGAGACGCGAAGCTTACTGTAAACAGGGAACTACATTCTGGTGCTGGGTCTCTGCTGCGTGGGTCTTTATACCGCTGAGGCTCATCAGATCCAGGTGCGGTATTGCAGATTGCAGATTGCCGATTGCCTGCGGCTGTGAAGGCGCTTGGCCGCGGTCTGAGCGGAGCGCGCGGGGGCGTGTTTGGCTGCGCTCTCAGCGGAGCTTCTTGCTGCTTCCACAGCGGATGGAATGGCAGTATGCACGTGCACCGTAACATGTTGTTTCGAAAGCCCCTTTTAAGTTTGTAATGCATTAATTATTTACAACATAAAAAGATGGATAACTTTCCTAAATCTATCAATCCCTATGACAAAGGTGAAATTACAAAGACTGACCCCATATTTTCACAACAGTCTCTAAAAAATGCTTTGATTAATTGGGTTATTTGGGATTTTGTGTTTTCTGCAGAATACTTTTGAGGGCACCAAGGTAGCAGATTAAACATTGTTAATCTTCTCATCCATGCCCTGAAAGTCACAGAATATGTCTCTTACTGCTATTAGTCCACTCTCATTTCCAATCTGAACAAAAATGTAAAAAAAAAAAGCTAATTTAATGCTTTCATTTTTAGTGAATATAGATTTTGTAAATTTTTTCCATATTTACAATGTTAGGAGCATTCACTGCACTGCACTGTACATTTATGCCAATACCAATCAAAAAATACCATTTTATTGTCTTTGCAAAAGCAGAATTTACATAACCGCCGCAAAAACTTCTACAGGAACTTTTCAATGTATCTTGGTAAATGAAATACCCCCTGTGTTTCCACCAAAAACTACCCCGTGGGTAAATAAAGTTCCACCAGGAACTATTAACTACTACTTTTTAGGCGGTACTGTGTAAAGTTCCTGCAGGAACTGTCGTGTGAAATCCGTGTACCGAAGAACACTGATAAGAACACAAGTAAAACTATCTTGCAGTGTTTTTAGTGGTACAAGAACCACAGTTTGAGAATAATTGGTCTAAACTGGTATCTATTTTAATGCTTTTTGTGAATTTTTACAAGCCTTATTTTGATACGCAAAACGTGGACGGAGTCTTTTAAACGTATTTACCGTACCAAGTCAAATTCCTTGTGAGTTAACACACTTGGCCAATAAAAGTCATCCTGATGCTGAATATAAAGTATTCAGCTGGACTTTGAAGCAACGACTCCAGCTCATTGTTTGATAATAAATATGAAATAGAGGAAAAGGTAAATCACATTAAATATTCACTACTTACTTTGTTACATGCTCTAAAAGTAGTCAGTAACACTCAATTTGTGTTTTGGTCTCAACACATGGGAATCCAATGCTAATGCTGATGGGCTAATGCTAAATATGATGTATTTGTGTTGTTGCAGTGACATAAACACTGACATGTATTATTTGTATATTGTTATTTACAGCTGAAATGGACCAAAAGGACTCGCCTGACCCTCACGGTTTATCATTCAACGAGGGCACGACTTCCTGACTCTTTCTGACTGTTAATGGAAAATTTGGTACACTTTGCTTTTAAATCATATCGTTTTGTATCTTTATTGATTTGTAGTTTATTCCCCTCTACTTTAATAAAATTAATCTGACCTAATATTGTCTGTTTATTTATGTGGCATCACTGTAGAAATATACTAAACCACTCATCCATAGGTCATCAGCCTGATTTGCATAAACTACTTTGAACTGTGAAATGTAGTGGAAACACAAACCGCACACTTCTACAGGAACCTAAGGTTCCAGGAACTCAATTTTACTAAACTTTTGGTGGAAAAAGGCTTTAAGATACAGAAGGTCCAAAGTAAGACATGTGAGAACATTGTCAAAAAAATTTTGAGAAGAAAACGTTGATAAACTAAAATCAAAGGAACATGCATATGTGGGATGAGTAAGTTCTTAGGGCCATTTGTTTGTAGCATTAAAATCTGTTGTGAAGCATGTTGAACCCAAAATATGTTTACTGGGTTTTATTTCAGGACCACAGACACAGAGCATACAGTAAACTAAAAATCTTCACAAACATCTTTTTCACATTATTATTTTCTCCTTGGTACTCACGGTCACATTGTACTACACACCAAGGTCGTCTGGCCATCTCGGATTGACCGTCTTACATTCGGAGAAATCGAACATCCTGGTCGCAAGAACAAAACTCTGTCTGTAGATTTAATTATAGTAAATAAGTGGTGAGATAAAGCTAGTGTTGTTTATCATTGCTTAAAGTACACTCTGTATCGAGCGATGTTAATTAGAGCTCTGTAGCTAAAACTATGGGAAGCAGTGCTTCCACAAATGGTTTGTGCCTTTCCAGATCCATTGATCTGAAGACAATTAGATTTGAAATTTCTATTACTCTGGACAAGCAGCTGCTAGATGGTTATTAGTTGTAAACGTGTTACCGAGCAGCGGAAGAGAGAAAAATCTAAGAAAAACAGAAACATGCATTGTTTTATGCAAATGCTGGTATAAGCTCTGCTTCTTCCTACTCCTTTCCGGACATGTTGTAGTGACAAACTGTAAATAAGTGATTTATGTCCCATACTGTAACTATGCCTGTACGATATAAACAAATGCATAACTATAACCATGTGGACGGTGTGGCTCAGTTGGTAAAGCAACCGTGACAGCAACTTGAGGGTTCCAGGTTCGATACCCGCTTCTGCCATCCGAGTCACTGCTGTTGTGTCCTTGTGCAAGACACTTGACCACCTGCTCCCAGTGCCACCCACACTGGTTTAAATGTTGCTGAAAAATGTTTCACAATGTAAAGGGCTTTGCTTCACTAAAGAAAAGTGCTATATACATATGATTCACTTCACTTCATAATAAAAAAAGGTTCTTAAATTCAACATGCACACACTAATTTAGTTAAAACACCACTCTGGTTCACACCAGGGCGGCCATTTCTCTCAATAACGCCTCTCCAGGTCTCACTGTTGTTGCCGACATCAGCATTGAAGTCCCCCAGAAGAACAAGGGAATCACCTGAGGGAGCACTCAACAGTACTCCCTCAAGGGACTAAAAAAAAGATGGGACTCTGAACTGCTGTTTCGTGTGTAAGCACAAACAACACTCAGGACCCATCCCTCCCACCCGGAGGCGGAGGGAAGCTACCCTCTCGTTCACCGAGTTAAACCCCAACGTACAGGCTCTGAACTGCGGGACAACAAGTGTAGCCACCCCTGCTCGTCACCTCTCACTGCTGGCAACACCGGAGTGAAAGAGAGTCCAGCCCCTCTTGAGAAGACTTGTTCCAAAGCTCTTGCTGTGCGTTGAAGTGAGACAGACTAGATCCCGCCGGAACTTCTCTACCTTGCGCACCAGCTTAGGCTTCTTCCCCTCCAGCAAGGCGTTCCATGTTCCAAGAGCTAGCTTCTGTAGCCGAGGATCGGACCGGCAAGGGCCCTGCCTTTGACTGCCAGCCAGCTCACAGAGCACCGGACTTCTATGGTCTCTCCTATAGGTGGTGAGCCCATTGGAAGGGGGACCCACGTTGCCTCTTCGGGCTGTGCCCGGCTGTGCCTCATGGGGGCAGGCCTGGACACCAGGCGCTTGTCATCGAGTCCCACCTCTAGATCTGGTTCCAGAGGGGAGCCACCATGACCTGCGGCCGGGCAAAGGAAACTTCGGTCCTCAATACTGTCTATACATAGAAGTCTTTGAGCTGCTCTTTGTCTGGTCTCTCACCTATGATCTGATTGTCATGGGAGACCCTACCAGGGGCATAGAAGTGCTGGAAAAAATTGCTCATAGGATTACTGGTACACGCAAACCTCTACCACGACAAGGTAGAAGCTCTGATTTCTGTGTTACGTATTATCTCTCCAGCTTCCCTTACGTTTAAGACAAGTTTTTCTTACGTTGTCGTCACCCCTGTGAGCACGGGTTTAAGTGGAAGCCCCACTTGAGAACTTACATTTTGATTGATTTTGGCGGCGCAAGTGGACTCAAGCGGTAGTATTTTGCCTTAAGGAAGATCACATTTCCAATGAGGACCAGCGCAAAGCATCGTAAGTGGTTGGAAACTACTGTCACATACATACAAACTGACACATCAGTATGATTGTGGTTTGCAGTCATTGCATTATTTTTCCTTATACTGTACTTTTGAGTTTGATACGTGGCTGGTCTTGTCAGTGTGGAACTGCGAACTATGAAGCTGGTGGCTATTTATCGCTACCCCGAAAATTTCCAATCGCTAACATTAGCATTATCATTTTTATTTGAGCACCGAAAGGTACTTACTAGTAAAGCAGGAACAGAGCCAAAGCAGCATCGGTGTGAAATCCCTCCCGTCTTTGACCTCACACCTGCGAGTGAAAGCCGGGCCAATGTTGATCCCTGACTTAGTAGCAGTAACACCCCTTTTTTTTTTTGCATCCTCAAACAAAACTTTTCTTGAATTTTTTGTTGTTGTTCTGCATATTCTGCCATGACAGCAGTAATTACACATGGGCGTTTGCATCAACTTCCGTCTTTGCAACGAATAGGGAAAGCGAGGAGTGAAGTATGCCGTAGAGCAAGTCAGCACATTTTTATTTTTTTGTGTGGCAGGGTTCCTGTCACCCTCCTTAAAATTGCTTAGTGCTAGTGAGAGCGATACAGACCCCTCGGGCCATGACAGAGGTGTCATTCAACTAGTTGTAAGTTTTATATGCAAATATTTTATGAAGGTTACTTTGTGCTGCTTTAAGTGGACACAATTTAGAGTGGGCGCGACTTCGACTTAAAGTGGGCGCGACTTAGACTTAAAGTGAGATATACTGGGTAAATAAATTAAAACCATAACCATTTAGGTAGACGACTTTCAGGTTAAATCTCACAGTTGATGGTTGTTGAGTAAGGTGTGAAAGGCTTTGTCTGGTTTTTGGGCTGGTTAAATGGTCAGATTATTCTGTATTCTTACTCCAACTAAAAATGTAATAGTTGGATTCCAGCAATTAATATGTTGTGTAAAGGTACCCAGCGGCCATTGCTACCAATCTTTTACAGAACACATTGGGACCCTTGTCAAAATGGCCTTCAAAAATAATCACCAGATGTTGTTTTTTTTGTTTTTTTTTATCTGCACAGCTGGTTCCCTACTTTTGACACCATAGCACCGCCTAACTATCTTGACTTGAGAGGACATAAACAGCTGCTGAATGACGCCATGTAATGAAATGTTATGCAGCAACTTTTGAAGGTAAGTTTTAGACTTGGTGGCCTTTTGGAAGAACAAAGAGAAGCAACATGATATGATATGAGTCCAGGAGCAGACTGAATAAGAACATATGGATTCATACTGACAGACACCAAGAGGCAGTTAGGAGGATTTACTGAAAAGTAACCTCAGAAAAAGTTGTCCAAATTAATGGCAAAAGCATGCTTAAAAAAATCCAAATGTTGAAAAGCAGATAAGACAAAGTGGAAGCTATTCAATGCATAGTAAATGCCAGTGACATGTATAACGAGGCTGTGTTTTCACACTGAGAATTATTCTGGGCGGAAGCCGGGCTCTAAAGGTTGTCTCATCTGTTTGTTTACTGCCTCTCTTTCTTGTTTCTTACTCCTTTCTTGCTCATTTTGCTGTTTGTTGTCTTGGCTCACTTGGGTCCCCTTGGGCTATGCTGTACTTAAATATTTATCAAAACAATTTCAAGTGACATGTTGTCTGTATTTTAACCAAGAGCAGATGCCCTCAGGCAGAGACAGACAAATACATCCAAAAATGTTCAAGAACAGCGTACACAGTATCAACTGCATAATCACCCAAGTGGCTGCCCTCTAAGGGGGTAATAATGTGTGCATTGGGAAGAATACTTAGTAACAGGTCATGTCTGATGCGAGAGCAATCCTTCACACCACAAACATGTAATGATTTTGTAAATAATTTATCAGATATGTGTTATCAGATAACCCTGGGTAACACAAGAGGTTAAAGCTGTCCTCAACGAGAAGAAAGCTGCCTTCAGGAGTGGAGACAAGCAGGCAATGAGAGCAGCACAGCGGGAGGTGAAACGACGCGTGAGGGAGGCTAAGGACCGCTACAGGAAGAAGGTGGAGCAGAAGCTGCAGCAGAACAACATGAGGGAGGTCTGGGAAGGTGTGAAAACCATCACAGGCCACAAGGCAAAGACCAGAGCTGTTGGGGGGAACAATAGAGATGGCCAATGAGATGAATAACTTCTTTAACCGGTTCAACCAGCACATGTCCTCTCCACCCCTCACTCCCCATCGCAGCCACCCCCTCTTCTTTTCCCCTCAACGCACCTCCCCCCCAGCCATGGCAGCACCCCCCTCCACCACCTCTACGCAGACATTAGTCATCTCTGCGGACCAGGTCAGAGGTCAACTGAGGAAGCTACAGCCTAGGAAAGCAGCAGGCCCAGACAAGGTGTGCCCCCGACTCCTGAAGACCTGTGCTGCAGAACTGGGTGAACCACTCCAGCGGATCTTCAACCTCAGCCTGCAGCTGGGGAGAGTGCCCACCCTCTGGAAGACGTTGTGCATCGTTCCAGTTCCCAAAAAGAACTGCCCCAGTGAGCTGAACGACTACAGACCAGTGGCGCTCACCTCTCATTAAATGAAGACAATGGAGCGGCTCTTTCTCAGCCTCCTCAGACCACAGGTGCAACATGCCCAGGACAGCCTGCAGTTTGCGTACCAGGCAGGCGTTGGTGTGGAGGATGCTATCCTTTACCTGCTACACCGAGCCCACTCACACCTGGATAAGGGAAATGGCGCTGTGAGGATCCTGTTCCTGGACTTCTCGAGTGCCTTTATACTATCCAGCCTCGCCTTCTCCAGGACAAGCTGGACAGAATGCGAGTGGACCCCTGCCTGGTTGCCTGGATTTCAGACTACCTCACCGATAGGCCACAGTACGTCAGACTGAAGGACATCACATCTGACACTGTGATCAGCAGCACCGTAGCACCGCAGGGAACGGTGCTGGCCCCTCTTCTCTTCACCCTGTACACCGCTGACTTCTGCTACAACTCAGAGCTGTGTCACATCCAGAAGTACGCGGATGACAGCCATCGTCGGGTGTATCAGGGACGGCAGAGAGGAGGAGTTTCGGAGGCTGGTGATGGACTTTGTTGTCTGGTGCCACAGGAACCTCTTGCAGCTCAATCCATCAAAGACCAAGGAGCTGGTCATTGACTTGTGGAAGGTCGAGTCCAAGGTCACAACCTATTGTGATCGAGGGAGTCGAGGTACAGACTGTGGACTCATTCAAGTACCTCGGCGTGTGGGTGGACAATAAGCTGAACTGGACTGTTAACACGGACCACTTAAACAGGAAAGAACAGAGAAGGCTATACTTCCTGAGGAGGCTGTACTCCTTAAATGTCTGTAAAAAACACTTGTGGATGTACTACCAGTCTGTGGTTGCCAGTGTTCTGTTCTACATTGTAGTGTGCTGGGGGGGGGCAGTACATCTAAGAAGGACAGCTCCAGACTGGAGAAACTGATCAGGCGGGCCGGTTCTACGATCGGAATAAAACTGGACTCACTGGTGACGGTGGCAGAGAAGAGGACTGTGGAAAAACTAGTGAGCATCCTGGATGATGCCAGTCACCCTCTGCATACCGTTATCAGTAGCCAGAGGAGCCTGTTCAGTGCTAGACTGCTTCATCCCAAGTGCAGGACTAATAGACTCAAAAACTCCTTTGTCCCACACGCCATTAGACTGTACAACTACTCTCTGGGGGTGAGGTGGGGTACTAGGATGACAGGGGATGCAAAACAATAACAGTGCAATACTTTTTCATAACATGGTCACTACTGTCTAGTTTCTCTTGTCATATTATTTTACTGTTATATTTTTATTCTCATTGTTGCTTTTTATTTTTATTCTTATTGTAGTATTTTTCTATTTTGTGTCCATTTATATCCCCATTATTTCCTTTTTACTTTTTAAATTTGATCTCAATTCTGTACACTGCTGCTGGAATTTTAATTTTCCTGAGGGAACTCTCCTGAAGGAATCAATAAAGTACTATCTATCTATCTATCTATCTATCTATCTATCTATCTAGATATGTGGTTTTGTGCTCAAAGTACAAAACACGACTAACTGTCGGGGCTATAAAGATGAGTAGTAGGTGCACTATTTTAAACAGTTTCACCCTCAAATCATCAGTGGGTTACAGATTTTCCACCTGTTTTTACACATCCATGGTATTCATGCGCAGTCATTTATGCAGGGACGAGATGAGTGATTGGTCTTCTGTTTTTGTTGTGCACAAAAGGATCTGGGCTGCTTAGTCTTTAGTTCCTTTTTTCTAAGCACAACTCCTCAGACACATCCATCATCTCATTGCCAGACACTGCCGTGGAGGGGACACAGAATACTGATGTGTTTTTTAAGATGTAGGGCAGAAATATGATCTCTTGACACTTATCAGCCTTGCTTGGCCACTGGAGCCACTGCATTATTGTAGAACTGCATACAAATTGTGTATTTATAGGAAACTTAACTTGGACTTGAATTACACAGTAGACCATGCCCTGTTTCAACCTTTCACTTTAGTGCCCATAAGCAATTTTGGACGGTCTTTTTACATCTCTGTTCAAGTCACTCGTTATTGATATCACTGAGTAAACATGGACTGAACACCTGAGACTATTTGTATGGGTATACATAGGAACGCAGGTACACCATACAAAACACACCAATACCGAATGGAAGTGAAATTAGCCAATTGAGATTCGCCTATATATCGTTTACTTTAACCTGGACAAACGCTTCCGCCATTGGTATTAATTTGTACCTTCAGTTGTACTTTTGATTAAACTATTATAATTATTTTATGTACAGGTGCACGACAGTTATTGGTCCGATTTTTTTAAATTATGAAATTCCACCGATAAATCCAATAGAATAAAATAAATGCTATGATAACCAATAACATTTTGAAAAAAAATGCTCCAATAAGGCGATATTAGCTATAATGTGCTGTCGATGAGTTAGGAAGTCCTTAACATAGATTCAACTACATCTGTCACTCGAACCTACAGCTAGTCTTAGCTAGTTGGGACAAAGTTGGA
This sequence comes from Nerophis lumbriciformis, assembly GCF_033978685.3. NCBI lineage: Eukaryota > Metazoa > Chordata > Actinopteri > Syngnathiformes > Syngnathidae > Nerophis > Nerophis lumbriciformis. Next base: position 21,839,708 of record NC_084553.2, on the reverse strand, counting down.
AACGGCAAAGAAATTAAAAAGACTGCCGGCACATTGTGCTGGATACGGTTGCAAAACACACTGTACAAGGACACTGGTAATAATCTTTAATAGGTAAGATAATTTTTTCACAAAAAATTAAATATGTATTAGTAGTACATGTTTTTAGGCCAACATAGCAGGGGCCACTTGCCCTAAATGGGAAAGTGGCCCCTGCTATGTTGGCCACCACATATTTAGTTATAGGTATATCTATATCTTATATATTACCCTGAACTCATTGCAGCTCACAGTGTAAACAAACACGGTGTGTGATTGTGTGGAACTCCTTCACTTCTTCAGAGGAAGACATGTTGTGTGCCACCCGCAACAAATGCCCTATAAACACTCAGCAAGGAGAGAAAAAAACACAGACTTCAACCTAACCAGCCACCCAAAACAAAACCCAAAGCCAGCCGTAAAGAAAGCCTGTTGCACACATTGCCGGCTGTTCCCACCGGCAATGTGTCTGAAAAGTGCGAAGGCCCGCAAGAGACTACCTTAGGGCCAAAGCGATCTGCGATTTTCCCATGAAAATGATGGTGCTGGACGGTCATCGCTGGATCCCGTGGGCCAGCAGACCACCCTGAGCCACAGTTTGTACTTCCAAGAAGTTGCTATTTTTTGGATGTTTGTGTAACAGCAAATTTTGACGTAACCTCTGACTCTGCAGTCGCATTCATATTGGCATTGTTTATGATATGTTAGGCTTAGTTTTACCACTAGGGCAGTCCCATTGACTTACCATTCATTCATATTAGATTTTTAGCCCATATGATTGGGTCATTTTTTTACTGCTGTGATGACACATTTCTGAACAAACCTACATGTGAGAGAATCACATCAGAATTGTGTCATTGTGTCAATACGGCCTCATAAAGCTTATGCCATGAAATAATGGAATTGTACTTCAAAATTGGGAGGGGAAGGGTAAGTCTGGAATAAATGTTTTTTTATTTATTTTTTTATTTCTCCTCAACATTTTGAATTTTTCATTAATACTTGTGGTTGTTTGATACTGACCAAAAAGTCAGATGTTCTATTTGTTTGTTTATGATTTTACTAGTTTTACACATTCAATTGTGTCAAACTTCCAGAAATCAACTGGTGAATGGAAACATATCCTCAATACCTGCTGTGTGCGTTCAGTGAGTCCTCCTGTCGTCACGTCAGATAGAAAACGAACGCCATAAATAACATCGCCCCTCCCCTTGCTCCCTGCATTTTTTACTTGGCAGTCTTAGCGTGAATTCTGCAGCTCCCCATTGCATGATGATTTACTGCCTTATATATATGTATATATATATATATATATATATATATATAATTTAAGGATGAAATTAAATAAAGTCCCCTTATGCTCACACAGCTTAGTGGATTCATAGCCCCTACAGTATGTGGGGAATGGCATCTTATTGTCTGAAGAACATTGGACCTTACAAATGTGTATACATATTTGCAAGGGACTCTTCAGGGCCCTGGTGAAATCTATAGCAATTCAGCGCCAGAGAATACACTGTGATCTACTTTGGAGGTTCCACTTAAAATAATTTGATGAAAATTTTAGTAATATATTTATTTTGTCATTTGTTTTCATCTAAAACTTTGAGCAAGTATAGTTAGAATCTTGTACTTTCAATTTCTGTGACTTGATCTTTGGCTATGTTTAAGGAGTTGACACATACAAAACGGAAATGGTTCTACTGTATGGCAAACAGGATTGTTAGAGTGGGACCATCTGTTTCTGTGCAACAGAAAAGGGACATGATGTTGAGGAAAAAGTGATGAAGGTAGAGGAACCAATAAAGAGCCACACAACTGTTAGTAGTCACAGCTCAATGAGCACAGCCCCACCTGGTTGCCTTCGGGTCTATCCTGTGTAGGAGCCTTGTCTATCTTCCCAATTTTTTAAACACCTATGCAACACTCACAAACACAGACGGCTATGCCCATCCTGCAAATGTAGACAAGTGTGCAGACTAAGACAACAGGATTGAAACACCACTTTTACACACACACATGCAGCCGAATATACAGTGTTTAAATGCATCCTCCTGCCTCCTGGGAAGCAGATTTGACAGACACACATGGGGAGTCAACAGTGGCGCAGGTGTTTTCTGTCTGCTGAGGCTGTGAAAATATTCCCACAAAAAGTTATTTATCGTTCGACAGCCCTAATATACATATACATATACATATATAAATAAATATATATATATATATATATATATATATATATATATATATATATATATATATATATATATATATATGTGTGTGTGTGTGTGTGTGTGTGGTACTGGGGTTAGTGTGTGTGCCTCACAATATGAAGGCCCTGGGTTCGATCCCCGGGCTCGGGGTATTACCGTGTGGAGTTTGCATGTTCTCCCCATGACTGTAATTCGGCTTCCTCCCACCTCCAAAGACATAAACCTGGCATGCACCTAGCAACACTGAATTGACCTCTGCATCTGGCTGTTGTCTATAGCACCCCTTGGGCCCTATTCAGACTTTATCAGCGAATTCTCGGATAATACATATAATTACACAAATAATAAATTAACCCACGCATCGCAATGGTAATTCGATTGATTTAGTCTTAGTCCGGGTTGTCACAACCTCCAAAGTGATAGTACTCCTGTACACTAAAGTAATGACTACTCACTATCTTATAAAATTTGAAGTTCTGACTCATGGTCAACAAGCTACTAATAACCAATGTTTTAGCAGCCGCAACCCTAAAGGGGAACATTATCACAATTTCAGAAGGGTTAAAACCATTAAAAATCAGTTTCCAGTGGCTTATTTTATTTTTCGAAGTTTTTTTCAAAATTTTACCCATCACGCAATATCCCTAAAAAAAGCTTCAAAGTGCCTGATTTTAACCATCGTTATATACACCCGTCCATTTTCCTGTGACGCCACATAGTGATGCCAATACAAACAAACATGGCGGATAGAACAGCAAGGTAGCGACATTAGCTCGGATTCAGACTCGGATTTCAGCGGCTTAAGCGAAATTGAAGAAGAAACTGAAGCTATTGAGCCATATCGGTTTGAACCGTATGCAAGCGAAACCGACGAAAACGACACGACAGCCAGCGACACGGGAGAAAGCGAGGACGAATTCGGCGATCGCCTTCTAACCAACGATTGGTATGTGTTTGTTTTTAAGTGTTGTAATGTTTTTAAGCTAAATTATTGGTAAACACAGTTTATGTATAATAATTTAAGTAAAACCGCGAGAATAAAGTTTTCATCAATTAATATATTCTGTAAACAGACCCTCATCCGCTCTCTTTTCCTGAAAGCTGATCTGTCCAGTTTTGGAGTTGATGTCAGCAGGCCAGGGAAGCTAGGGTCGATATTCTTCTCTTGATCATCTTCGGTGGCATAAGGGACGGTGTGAGCCAAGACATCCAGGGGGTTTAGCTCGCTCGTCTGCGGGAATAAACTGCCGCCATTGCTTGCCGTGCTACCGAGGTCCTGTGTCCCTGAATAGCTCACACACTCCGGCAGATTCAATGGGGGTCTGGCGGCAGATTTCTTTGACTTTATCGTTGGAAAGGCATCTGCTTTGAGTGTCGCAGGATATCCACACATTCTTGCCATCTCTGTCGTAGCATAGCTTTCGTCGGTAAAGTTAAAGTTAAAGTTAAAGTACCAATGATTGTCACACACACACTAGGTGTGGCGAGATTATTCTCTGCATTTGACCCATCACCCTTGATCACCCCCTGGGAGGTGAGGGGAGCAGTGGGCAGCAGCGGTGGCCGCGCCCGGGAATCATTTTTGGTGATTTAACCCCTAATTCCAACCCTTGATGCTGAGTGCCAAGCAGGGAGGTAATGGGTCCCATTTTTATAGTCTTTGGTATGACTCGGCCGGGGTTTGAACTCACAACCTACCGATCTCAGGGTGGACACTCTAACCACTAGGCCACTGAGTAGGTGGCCTAGTGTGCGGAACAAACGACTGACCATTTTCGTCGGCTTTCCCCACACCCTCGTATTTTGAACAAATTTTGTCTAATTTCTTGCCACTTTTGCATCTTTGGGCCACTGGTACAACTTGAATCCGTCCCTGTTCGTGTTGTTACACCCTCCGACAACACACCGACGAGGCATGATGTCTCCAAGGTACGGAAAACAGTCGAAAAAACGGAAAATAACAGAGCTGATTTGATTCGGTGTTTGTAATGTGTTTGAGAAAATGGCGGATTGTTGTGACGTCATCACTCCGAGAGTGAATAATAGAAAGGCGTTTAATTTGCCAAAATTCACCCATTTAGAGTTCGGAAATCGGTAAAAAAAAATATATGGTCTTTTTTCTACAACATCAAGGTATATATTGACGCTTACATAGGTCTGGTGATAATGTTCCCCTTTAATGCTACAACAACTACGACTCTTGCTGGCCTGCTGCCCTCAGTAATGGCGCCACTTCCAAACTATGTGGGCTCTTATCGAAAACCTCACTAACAACTTTAACGATGCCTGCGTGACGCCGTTGATAGTATAGCACCGCTAAAGCTAAAAAAGGGAGAAACTAGAGCTCTTTAACTATCATGAAGAAAGCTGGAACACAAATGTTGTGCAACTAAACTTGAGGTTTTCCATCAAGCATGGAGTGATAGTTTAATAACTTATAAACACGCTCTTACCTTCGCTAACTCTTCCAAACTCATCTGCCTCAATAAAAACGATCCTACATTTTTGTTCAGTACAGAAGCATCGCTAACCCAACAAGAGACTCCTCCCAGTAGCTCCACTCACTCGGCAGATGACTTTATGTAATTCTTTACTAAGATAAATGAGTTTATTAGAAAGGAGATTAAAGATAACGCATCCCAGCTCCAACTGGGTTCTATTAACACAGATACAAATGTATGTACGACGGATAAAACACTCCAAAATTATCTCTCTCTTTTTGAACAAATAACATTAGAGGAAGTTTGATCATATTACGTCTATACTGGCTCACCTGCACTGGCTTCCTGTGCACTTAAGACGTGACTTTAAGGTTTTACTACTTACGTATAAAATACTACACGGTCTCCATTCATCAATCTTGCTGATTGTATTGTACCATATGTCCCGGCAAGAAATCTGCGTTCAAAGAACTCCGGCTTATTAGTGATTCCCAGAGCCAAAAAAAAGTCTGCGGGCTGTCGAGCGTTTTCTATTCAGGCTCCAGTACTCTGGAATGCCCTCCCGGTAACAGTTAGAGATGCTACTTCAGTAGAAGAATTTAAGTCCCATCTTAAAACTCATTTGTATACTCTAGCCTTTAAATAGACCCCCTTTTAGACCAGTTGATCTGCCGTTTATTTTCTGCTCTGCACATATTCGGTGACCACAGATGAGCCGTTAGCTGTCCAAAGTCGGGACCCAGGGTGGACCACTCAGCTGTGCATCAGTTGGGGACGTCTCTGCGCTGCTGACTTGTCTCCACTCAAGATGATCTCCTGCTGGCCCCACTATGGACTGGACTCTCACAATATTATGCTCGATTCACTCGACGTCCATTGCACCGGTCGCCCGGGGGGTGGGGTCCCCTCCAAGGTTTCTCACTATCATCTCATTTGGTTGAGTATTTTCTTGCCCTGATATGGGATCTGAGCCGAGGATGTCGTTGTGGCTAGTGCAGCACTTTGAGACACTCGTGATTTAGGGCTATATAAGTAAACATTGATTGATTGACCCACTTCCTGGGAAACATATGAAGGAACTGTTTGTAATATTAGGACCATCAATGCTAAATATGATTAACTTATCACTTTCCTCTGGTACTGTTCCCGTAGCATTCAAAACAGTTGTTATTCATCCTCTGCTCTAAAGACCTAACCTTGATTCTGACATCATGGTAAACTACTGGCCGGTGTCCCACCTTCCTTTTATTTAGAAAATCCTCGAAAAAATTATTGCACTGCAGCTAAATCAACATTTAGCATCTAATAGTCTAGTTTCAGGGCAAATCACTTTACTGAGACAGCCCTAGCAAAAGTGACAAATGATCTATAGCTAACTATGGATGCTGATGCGTCATCAATGTTGCTTTTCCTTGATCGTAGCGCTGTTTTCGATACCGTCAATCATAAGATTCTATTAGAATGTATCAAAACATGTATTGGTATGTCAGACTTGGTCTGTTCTTGGTTTATCTTACTGACAGGATGCAGTGCGTCTTGTAGAACAACACGACGTCGGAAAATGTTAAGATAACGTGCGGAGAAGAAGTCTGAGTAAGTATTCCAACAAGTTGGTACACTTTGACAGCCATTTAGGACTCAAAACTGGTGTGGACGACATAAACGACGCTTGTTCCTCCCACCCCGCACCTGTTTCTTCATGAGGATTGTGAGACATTCTTCACCTAAACGGGATTATATGAAAATCCCAGCAGTCGGCAACCTAATGACAGCAGACCTTGTACAGTAAGTGATCTTTTATTATGTTTGTTGGCTTACATAAAGTCTGCAGTGATTAATAATCAGTGATGTAGAAAAATAACAAAACAAACGTTGTGATGTTTGCTTATGTCTAGCATTAAAAGATTACAGTTGGTACAAAATGCGGCTGCTGGACTTTTGACAAGAACAAGAAAGTTTGATCATATTACGCCTATACTGGCTCACCTGCACTGGCTTCGTGTGCACTTAAGATGCGACTTTGAGGTTGTATTACTTAGATATAAAATACTAAACGGTCTAACTCTATTCTATCTTGCTGATTGTATTGTACCGTATGTCCCCATCCAGTAATCTGTTTTCTAAGAACTCTGGTTTACTAGTGATTCCCAGAGCCCCAAAAAAGTCTGCAGGCTATAGAGCGTTTTCTATTCGGGTTCCAGTACTCTGGTATGCCCTCCGGGTAACAGAAATGCTACCTCAGTAGAAGCATTTAAGTCCCATCCTCAAACTCATTTATATACTTTAGCCTTTAAATAGACCCCTTTGTTAGACCAGTTGATCTGCCCTCTCTCTTTTCTGCTCTGCCCCACTCTCCTGCGTGGAGAGGTTATCAGGTGGCCAAAGATCAGTTTCCACGGACGGAGTGTGCTAGCTGTTCCAAGTCGGGATCTGGGGTGGACCCCTCCTCTGTGCATCAGTTGGTAACGTCTCGTCGCGCCGACCTGTCTACATATAAGAGGATACCCCTCCTGACCTCCCTATGGACTGGACTCTCACATTATTAACTATATTCACTCAGCATTTATTTCACCGGTCACCCAGGGGTCTCTTCCAAGGTTTTTCATTGTTCCCATTGGGTTCAGTTTTTTCTTGCCCAGATGTGGGATCAGAACCGAGGATGTTGTAGTGGTTTGTGCAGCCCTTTGAGGAATAAAGGGCCCTCCTATTGGCTCCTTTGTAAGCAGACTTTTATTTACATTTATTTACAAATTAGAATGCATTAAAAAGAAATACATCCGTTGTCATGTCTTTTTTAATGATTGTGAACGATAGGCAATGGGAGCGCCACTATTCCACCTAAAAAATCAGACAAATAACTGGAGTATTAACCAAGTATTAGTTATATTAATATTTTGTTAATATTATAAGCAATTCGTTGGTTTATATGTGTGTGTGTGTGTATATATACATTAGTATGTCATTATTGTTATATATACAGTATATATGTGTGTGTATGTATATGTGTATGTATGGATGGTTGTAGGTATGTATATGTGTATGTATGCATGTGTGTGTATGTATATATATATATATATATATATATATATATATATATATATATATATATATATATATATATATATATATATATATATATTTTGGGGGGCACTCTCAGGGCATGCTTGTCCGGCGGGGGTCCGCCCCTCAGGCTACTGCGGCCGGGCTGCGTGTCTGGGGCCCCTGGGTCCCACAGTCTACCCTTTCCGGATGCCCATCTTGGTTGGGGCCTGCTGGGTTTAGTCCCCGTGTCTATCGTGGCAGTTTGGTGCACTGCAAAGTATTCCACAGTGCAGCAAGTTGGCCAGCTGCTGGCCTTGTGATGTGTTTGTGATCTTTTTTATATTTTATACATACATATATTTTTCTCTTCCTTAAGGGGGAGGATTCGCCAGGGCAGTTGCTGGATGTTCCATCTCCATCGTTGGAGTCCCTACAGGTGGGGTGGGTGGTTCCTGTGACCCCGTGCTGGGCGGTCCTGCGGCTGCCGACTTGGGTGGGGCTCGTGGGGGGCCGGTTGCTGGTGGGGTGGGGGCAGTCTTCCCATCCGGCTGCGGAGAGTCTCTGAGCCCCTCGGGGCGGGGCGTCCCGCCTTTCTGCCCGCATGGTTTGGGTCTTCCCTCCTTTTGTCTGCTTTCTTTTGTATTTCAAGTTATCATTACATATATATATTGTTTAATTTCAAACAATTGTATTGTTGATAATAGAGGTAATTGCTGTTATTATTTATTATCAATAGTGCTATTTCTATTGGTATTTGTATTGCTCCATTTGTAGTGTAATAATGTTCACTGTAATTTCTGTGTTTTTAATATTTACTTCACTAACTGCTTCTTTGCTTTCACTTTTCGTATCATATTTGTACATATCGTATCGTTTTGTTGTGGTTGTTGTTGTCTCTCTGTCTTATCACCCTCTTGTACCCGCTATTTCCCCCTCTGTCTACCTTTTTTCTCTCTTTCTATCCCCTTCTGTTCCGGTTCGGCTGCGCCAAACAATAATATAAATCCATTTAATTAAGTCAAATACAAATAAGGCAACAAGAAAAGTATCCCGCACTCAACGTTCCCTCAAAGGTGCGCACCTGCCCAATTGCGCACTGCTCAAGCGTCCTCTGCGCACAGCAAATCAAATCCCATCTGATTTCTAAACAAAATAAACACATTTATTCTGTATAATTTTGCAATGCAACTCTTGAGTGACAGTGACAACAAGCGGCCCTAAAGGTGTTCGTCAACACCGTTCAATTGAACACCGTTCAATTACTGTAACGTCTATCGAGATGCTTTGAGGACAGGAATTATATTGATCACTTTATTGAGCAAAACTGTTTATATTCGGCCATAACCACACCAAAAACATGAGTAAAAAACTTCTATTTTGAAAAATTTTAAATTTTCTGCCGTACAAACCAGGCCAAAACCAACTTGTCATCTGTCACCAACACGCATACCACTAAGCCACTGGTGCGTTTATGACAACACAAAAAGTTGGACAACTCAAACACCACACAAAGTTAAACTATGACTCCTCAGTCATACGTGTGCTTATTCTCCTGTCATTTATTATTAATGTTAATTTATTGATATTAATCATGGAATGCTGTTACGAGAGAAAGTTACAGGAATGCACACTGTGCATGCACTTTGTGCAACATGAGGATGTTTAAGAGGAACTAAGTGTGATCTCTGAAAGGGGTACAAATGATTTTCAAAGCGGGACCCCACCCAAACATATTGTACAATACTAATACATACAAAAACAAGATTTCTTAAATTTTCATTACAAGTGGGCCAAATCACTAATATTAGAAAATAATCTCATGAAAATGACTCCTCTCATTTGAGTGTTATAATAAAAGATTGGTTTGAGGCAGGTGTGCTGCTGGTATTGCCACATGTAATGTTGCTCACATGTGCTCCACTGAATGCTCAGGGAGTTTTTGTGTTTGCTCAGACACATGAAAAATTAGAGGGAACTGCCCACACTTATCTTTTGTAAAGTAAATCTGTACAGCAAATATAGGCATCTACATCAACAATATGATATGCCTGAGTAGCTGGACTGGACAAAAAACAATATACAGTATATATTATAAGCGCTAATGTAACAGATAGAAAAAGGAAACAGCATTTTTTGGTATTTTGTTATTTTATATTATTGTTGTTAATTTCACCAAAATCCATCACATGATGTGTTTCAGTTTCTTTTTACTTTAAAAATGGATTACCAGTAATATAATTCAAGGTTTTGTGGATTTATTTATGTATTTCTTTTATATTTACAAATCTGAGCTTTTATTTTGAAAGTTTGAGGCTATGACGGTGCGTAGCTTCCTGTCCCTCAAGTCTGCGCTGTCCCTCGCTGGGAGAGGTATGTTGTTTTGCTCTGGGATTAACAGATTATGTTTCTTGAGTTTAAATGCAAAATTAACGGAAGAATGTTGATGTGCAAAAGTTTCGAGATGTGTTTATGAAGGTCTTTGTGTAGTGGCGTGTTTTGGAGAGCCATTTTGGGCGAGAGAGGGAGAGTTTGTTTCGCCGAGACTTTTCTCTGTATATGCGTGAGTGAGTGAGCACGTGTGTGCGTGTGTGTGTGTGTGGGGGTCCTCCATGTTGTAGCCTACATGCTCGGTGTGTTTTGTTTCTTGTGTGTGTTGGGAGTTATGTGGAGAGGAGATGACCATTGTACTCACATTGTGTTTCATGTCACTGTCATGCAGGTGTGTGTGTGTTTGGTCGCCATGTTAGAAATGTTTTGGTTACTTTACTGTATGGGGAAATGTGGTGGTGGGGGCAGGTCTGCGCTGTCCCTCGTTGGGAGAGGAGTTATGTGGGGAGGAGATGACCATTGCACTCACGTTGTGTTTCGTGTCACCGTCATGCAGGAATAAAAGTGAATGTGAGAAGTTGAACCAGCCCCGTGTCCCATGTCATTGAATGAACGCAGAGTACTACACACACAACAGCGTAGTCGGGACCCTGCAGACCCGTCCCGGCTACACTAACTAGGGGTGTAACGGTACGTGTATTTGTATTGAACCGTTTCGGTACGGGGGTTTCCGTTCGGTCCCTTAGGTGTACCGAACGAGTACACATGCTAGCAGCGACCGGGCTAAGACAACATGTAAAAGCCAGAGCTGGAAGACCCTCCTGCCTCGTTAAGATCTCCCGTTTGGGAACACTTTGGCTGCGGGATACAACAATGGAGGACGGAGGTTTGCCGACATTGTTCAGCAACTGCTTCTGACAACACGTCAAACATGTGTTGCACCTTTCCTGCTTCCGGCTCCCAGACCGAGGAGCGCAGGGGAGACACTCCTCCAGGGACGATGTATTCTCGGGGGCAACACCCTTCACTCTACCCGGCAGTGGGTCTCCACAGCTCCGGACTCCAGGGTAAATGACGAGTACGGCGATTAGTTGTAAATTGTGGCTTTATTGAGGTCTTGCACACAGCCAATCCAACAAAACACTAGCCACTCCCGCACTAGCTACTGCTCCCACGCCTCGCTCGCCCACACAATCACCTCACATACTGTCACATATTAAAGGGCCACACACACACATACGGTACTCTCATAACACATGCTAACCCATTTGAAGCATCACCACCGCATTCAAGAAGCCTCTCCTCGGCGAGTTAGGCAGGGCTAAAGCAACAACAAATGTTTTTAAAGCAGCAGATATAAGTCCATATTGCATTAAAAACTAGATTTTGAACCACTTCTATGGTGGAAGAACAATGAGCCCATATATCCTCTTACTGCCAAGTTAGCCAGGCTGGGGGGGGGGGGGGGGGGGGGGGGGGGGGGGGGGGGGGGGGGGGTTAATCTGAGGCTGAGTTGACTTGAAACTGTTTAATGTTGCACTTTTTATATGTAGAAGAAAAGTTTTGTCATTTTATTTAATCTGAGCAACAACTTGAGGCAGTTTAATGTTGATTAACGTGGACCACAACTTAAACAAGTTAAAAAACGTATTGGGGTGTTACCATTTAGTGGTCAATTGTACGGAATATGTACTGTACTGTGCAATCTACTAATAAAAGTCTCAATCAATCAATCAATCAAAAAAAGCACTTTATATGTAGAAAGGTTTTGTTAAGAAACCATTCTGAGCCTTATCTTATTTAGTTTTTATTTTAAATATGTTGACCACATTAACGCTGGCAATGGACCCTGTGTGTATATGTATGTTATGCCATTGTTTACAAATTTGGTAAATAAATAACCAATAAATGTATATTTTGTTATTTTCTTACTGTACCGAAAATGAACCGAACCATGACCTCTAAACCGAGGTACGTACCGAACCGAAATATTTGTGTACCGTTACACCCCTAGCGCTAACACAGACAAATTATTTATAGCGGCCACGTGATTATCTCCTGTGTGTCTATGTTTACATCATCGACTGATCAGCTGCTTCCTCGTTTCCTTGCTCGCTGTAAGTTTATTATAGATCAGAAATCATCTCACCTGCACAGAAGAAGTGTGAATAGGTATTCCGACAAGTTGGGACACATTGACCGCCATTTAGAGAAGGACACAAAAAGCACTTGTTCCCCCCACTCTGTTTCCTTGCGAGGATTATGAGACCTTTTTCATCTAAATTGGAATATATGAACATCCAGCACTCTGCATCCTAATGACAGCAGACCTTACACAGTAAGTGGTGTTTTAATATGTTTGTTGGCTCTTATAAAGTCTGCAGTGAGTAGTAATCAGTGATGAAGAAAAAAAAAAAAAGTAAACGTCATGATGCCTTTTTGAAATTAATGCCCCGCGTATGCTTAACCCTTTGATGCATAACATTGGTCAAATGTGACCCAACCAAGTTTTTATTATCTGTTTCTTTGCAATAATTGAATGTAATCTTTCAGTATTCCAGGTATTCCTCAATTAACTTGTTTTTGGTCATTAAACATTGTTATTTTATTCTTTCTCTTCATAATTTTTGAATAAAAATGATTTTTGTATTACTACCCTTCCAATGCACAACATGGGTCAAAAATGACCCACATCTATTTTCTATGTTATTTCACGTTAGCCTGATTAGTGCTTTGCTATATATTTCAAATAAATGTATTTTATCGTTTACTATCACATATATTCAGTAAATATGTTTTTGTTCAGCTAAAATCATATTTTTTATGTTCCCTTTCTTACTCTATGAACAAGCACAGCTTTTGTATTCATACATCAACTTCACACACATGGGTCAGAAATGACCCACCTGCATTCACTGTGACATTTGGTAGGAACCTTTTGAATTTGAGCATGTTTGCAATTAAGAATGTATTTGGTGCGGACAACTGCTCACCTGACACATTTTTCTACTCAACACCTTTGAACATCTGATAAGTAAGTAAGTTCTTTTACAATTGTTCTACCTAAGAAAATATTTGATGCCTTGTGAAAGGGTTGGCATAATTTAGTGCATCACTTGTCAGAAAGGGAAATATTTGCAATACTATTAGCTAACTGTTGACATATTCTTGTTAGCTAAACTAATCTTATAGCTGGGTCACCAACATAAAACTCAAGATAGAAATTTAGATTGATGTGCATTTTACAGTATTGTACGTTTGATTTGCTTTATCCAGAGTATGGCTAAAAGATTTACAGCTGAGATGGTTCTAAGGATGCTGGATGAAGAACCAGATGAGGAGGCGATTGGAAATGATTCGGAGTCTGAAATATCTGAGGATGATGACCCGGACTATGTGCCCCAGGATCAAGCTGAAGATGTGGGTGTGTCTTCAAATCCAGCTCTCCTAGATGAAGTAGACATAAACATAGGTGACTCATCTGATGATGAATCCTCAGAAGAGGAAGCACAGACCCAGTCCAATAGACTGAGTAAAAAGGGGTCTTACTGGAATGAGAATCCCCCCAATTCCAGCAGAACAAGAAGCCATAACATTCTGAGGCTCAGAAGCTGCCCAAGAGCTGTTTCACCGAAAGATGCATGGGATATGTTCATCAGTGACAAGATCATTGAGGAGGTCCACAAATGCACCAACTTAGAGGTACGAAGAGCAGCCGCAGCTAAAGGGAAAACGTGGAGAAGTGTCAAGAAAGAAGAATTCATGGCCTTTATTGGTTTGACCCTCCTTTCAGGTGACAATGCAGTGGATGACAGTCAGAAGAAGAAACCAGAAGTGATACTGTACTACAACAGAACAAAAGGAGGAGTGGACACAACAGATCAGATGGTTGGCACCTACACATGCAAGCGGAAAACACGGAGGTGGCCCATGGTGCTCTGGTACAATATGCTGGATATTTCCACCCTCAATGCTTACACCAACTTCACTGCAGAACACCCTGGTTACATGGGTGGTGTCACTAATGCACGCCGACTATTCATCAAGGAGCTGGGCAAAGAGCTGGTCATGCCACATATGAAGAGCCGCATGGAGGGCACACCCACACTCCAAAAGCATATCATAGAGGCAATGGGAAGATGCGGGATAGAAAAACAAACCATAGTCACCACCCAACCAGAAGAGGACATAAGACAGAAGGGCGCGGCGAAGAGGAAAAGGTGTGCGATCTGCCCTTCTGCCAAAGACAGAAAAGTCAGCAGCTGGTGTTCGCAGTGCAAAAAGCCTGTGTGCAAGGAGCACAAACGCACAGTGGTAATGTGTGCTACATGTGAGGAATCTGATAACTAACTAATAAAGGAGGGCGGCATGGCGTAGTGGGTAGAGCAACCGTGCCAGAAACCTGAGGGTTGCAGGTTCGCTCCCCGCCTCTTACCATCCAAAAATCGCTGCCGTTGTGTCCTTGGGCGGGACACTTCACCCTTTGCCCCCGGTGCCACTCACACCGGTGAATTGAATGATGAATGATAGGTGGTGGTCGGAGGGGCCGTTGGCGCAAATTGCAGCCACGCTTCCGTCAGTCTACCCCAGGGCAGCTGTGGCTATGAAAGTAGCTTACCACCACCAGGTGTGAATGATTGATGGGTTCTACATGTAAAGCGACTTTGGGTACTTAGAAAAGCGCTATATAAATCCCAGTTATTATTATTATTATTAATAAAGAATAAAAGAATCATAAGAACTGAATTGACAATTTTATTTTACGTTGGTCTAATTCACAAGTTTATTTTTGTTACTGCCAGATGTTTGCCAAAATGGCAAATAAACAGGTTTCAAATAATAAATGTATGATTGTTTGGCCCGAATCACATCTAAAATAAGTATTTGAAGTAAAATATTATTGTAATATGCCTTCATCCATTTTTAAATCGCACTTGGATAATGGATCATTTTTGACCCATGTGTGTAAACTTGATGTAGTATTACAAAAAATACTTTTGTTCATAAGGTATGGTAGGAAAAATATAAATAATGATTTGTGGTAATCAAAAACAAGATTTTTAAAGAATACTTGAATTATTAAATTATAAAATACATTGATTTCAAAAGATACAGCAAAGAAACACTCAGGCAGCATGAAATAACATGGGAAATTGATGCAGGTCATTTTTGACCCATGTTGTGCATAAAAAGGGGTGTGCATATGTTATGCATCAAAGGGTTAAAATGATCAAAATACGTAAGTATTAAATCTTATTATAAACGTGCCTGTTACTACATTACATATATATTTATTATTACATCATGTTTATAAAACCCTAATGGAGGTATTTGGATGTTATTTTAGGGGCTGAATTGAATGGCTCCATTGTAAGCGGACTTTTGATCAAATGTATTTAATACTTAGAATGCATAAAAAGAAATCGATCCGTTGTCATGTCTTTCATAATGATTGTGAGCGATAGGCAGAATTAAAAAAAAAAGTGCAGTTCCCCTACCTTTAAGGATAAAAGCTTGTTTATCCTTGTAACTTAGTTGTTGCTTATGTATGATACAAGTGCCCTGCGTTCTGCTTTAAACAAAGTGACCCAATCCCCTATACACAGGCATGAGGGGCAACAATCTTTATCTTTAATGTGACTGTTGGCCATACCAGTGATTGTGGTAAGTTCAGCTTGTTTAGCTATGTGGTAATGTCCATCCATCCATCCATTTCCTACCGCTTGTCCCTTTCGGGGTCGCGGGGGGGGGGGGGGGGGGGGGGGTGCTGGAGCCTATCCCAGCTGCATTCGGGTAATGTAAATAGAAAACTATAATTTGCTTCATGCAAATTAGATCAAGCTAGTGGCTGTCAGTGTAGCAGAAGATCCGGCTCTAACGGATAACTGTAGCTTTTCACTGCTGTTTTGTGTAGTTAGAAAAGTTTTAAGGTGTTTGAATGACATCTCCTTTGGTTCACGTAGTTATGATCACCAGAGAAAGAAAAATATCGCTTTTGTGGTGAACTGCCTTGACTCTTTGTTGTAAAAACAAACTACGAAGGGATTTTTAATTTTTAACTACAGGTGCACATGTCAATGCGAACCAGCAAGCTGTATATGTACGTTTAAATCACTAATTAAATTATGAGTAACGATGTTGCTTGTGGATGTTTAGAATTAATTAGATTGATGTAGGCATACTTCATGTTATCTACGGCTGTTGATCATTGTTGTCTATTTATCGCTGTACAACAAAACATTCACAAATTATTTTTACTCTGTATTAATTCCATCGTGTATACAAAAAAGTTTTCTCTCCATCGGAATTTGCTCACGTCATATGTATTTGAAGCGTCTTCTTTAAGAACATTTTTACACTTAAAATATTCATTTATTTTGGCTTCTATATCTATAATTTGTTTGCTGCTATTTTTGTTTGTAAATTGTTGTAAAGTATTGCTCTTGCTTGTCCCCGGCATAGACCGCAAGTCACTACATGGCAGAGAGAACTAGTTTCCAGCCGCATAATGTCAGTGGGTAAATACGACTTTTAAAAAGCCTTTTAAGTTAAATTCATTGCGACGTTATGCTTAGTTCATTTAGCACACCCCTTAATAGTTGAGGAATTCACATTAGTCGCATAATTTTGTCTTGACCTCTGTATGTATAATGAGATGATCGTAGATCTTCAAGATGCAACCCTTTAATCAAATTTGAATAATAGGATATTGAGACTGATTTGATAGATTTAAAGATTCCTTTTTTATTTATAAATTAAATTGTAAATGGGTATTTGGTGGGTAGATTTAGAAATGTATTGTATTGTACTGTATTTTGTATATTATATGATGATGTATATTTTAACCGTGGATCCCTGTCCTTCTAGGGATGACCTTTTTGCAGAACAGACTGTTAGGAATTGGTAGGGTGGATCCCAAGGATGCAGAGACTTATTGTGTACAATAGCTCTTCCTTTTATTTAGGAGGAAGCACAAAGTAGCAAAATAAAGGCGATGGTGGTATACACAACAAAACACACCATGTAAAAAAACTACCGTATTTTCCGCACTATAAGGCGCACCTAAAAACCACAATTTTTCTCAAAAGCTGACAGTGCGCCTTATAACCCGGTGCGCTTTATTACGATTCATTTTCATAAAGTTTCGGTCTCGCAACTTCGGTAAACAGCCGCCATCTTTTTTCCCGGTAGAACAGGAAGCGCTTCTTCTTCTACGCAAGCAACTGCCAAGGAAAGCACCCGCCCCCATAGAACAGGAAGCGCTTCACCCGCCCCCGGAAGAAGAAGAAAAAACGCGCGGATATCACCGTACGTTTCATTTCCTGTTTACATCTGTAAAGACCACAAAATGGCTCCTACTAAGCGATCCGGTTCATAAAAAGACGCAATCTCTCCATCCGCACACGGATTACTACCGTATTTCACAGCTGATATTCCTGTGAACCGCACTGTGGAACGGGAGCACGTACGGTGAATATTCGCACCACAGGGAATGAGAAGTCATCCTTCACTGTGGTTCTAGCTTGCCATGCTAACTTCCACCCATGATGATATTCAAAAGGAAGACCTTGCCAAAAGAGACCTTTCCAGCCGGCGTCATCATAAAAGCTAACTCGAAGGGATGGATGGATGAAGAAAAGATGAGCGAGTGGTTAAGGGAAGTTTACGCGAAGAGGCCGGGTGGCTTTTTTCACACAGCTCCGAAGGCGAACACACCTTCACTAAGACGGGCAGATAGCGCCGGTCGACATACGCCAACATCTGCCAGTGGATCGTAAATGCCTGGGCAGATAGTTTCGGTCACAACTGTGGTCCGAGCTTTCCGGAAGGCAGGATTCACAGAACTGCTGCACAACAACAGCGACACTGAATCCGATGACTTCGACGAGGCGGAGCCGGCCATTTTTGGATCCCACGCTTGCGCAACTTTTCAATTCGGACACCGAAGACGAAGAATTCGAAGGATTTACGAATGAAGAATAACTTCAGAAGGTGAGCGCTATGTTTATTTTGTGTGTTGTGACATTAACGTTCGAGCAACATTATGTTGCTATTTATTGCTCTACACCATTTTGAATTTTACTATGTTTGTGATTGCACATTTGCGTACATTTTGGGACAGAGTTGTTAGAACGCTGGTTTTCAATATATTATTAAAGTTTGACTGAACTATCTGACTGTTTTTTTGACATTCACTTTTAGCGCAGCGTTTTTTTGACATTCACTTTAGCGCAGCGTAGGCGCGGCTTATAGTCCGGGGCGGCTTATTGGTGGACAAAATTATGAAATATGTAATTCATAGAAGGTGCGGCTAATAATCCGGTGCGCCTTATAGTGCGGAAAATACGGTACTACGAGAGATAACACACAAACTAAAAGCGCTAGACAAGGCTAGGAAAAAATACTTCATGAAAGAAGTTAATATAAAACAAAGTACAAACTAAAAACGCTAGACGAGGCTAGGAAAACATACTTCATGAAAGAAGTAAATAGATAAAGTACAAAATGTAAACGCTAGACAAGGCTAGGAAATATACAGGCAAACCTGATATGAAGGGCACACGACGAACTAGTGAGTTCTCTGGCAAGATAAACAGGTAGCAAGCAGTAACAAAGTTCCGGCGCTCACAGGCCGTCAGCAGCCAGGTTAAATAGGCTGCTCCTAATTAATGTCAGGTGTGTGCTGCTGCCTCGCATCAGCTGCACTCCATACTGAGGATGAGAGAGAGAGTGAACATTGTGTGCAAACAACAACAGAAATGAACAAGGAGATTTCAGATTACCACAGTACCCCCCCCTCAACGGACGCCTCCTGGCGGCCTACCTGGTTTGTCTGGAAATCGAACGTAAAATTCCTTGATCAAGTCCTTGTCAATTATAAGCGATCTAGAAATCCATGACCGCTCCTCCGGGCCGTACCCCTCCCAGTCTACCAGGTATTGGAAACCCCTGCCCCTTCTTCTCACATCTAAGATGGTGTTTACTGTAAATGCTGGGTGACCTTCAACCAGCCTGGGTGGAGGAGGCGGTACCTCAGGAGGACTGAGCGGGCTGGATGCGACAGGCTTGATGCGGGACACGTGAAAAACAGGATGGCACTTGAGAGATTTTGGGAGATGGAGCCTGACTGCAACACGATTGATGATCTTGACAATGGGGTATGGTCCAATGAACCTGGGAGCCAGTTTCTTAGAGTCGGTGGCCAATGGTAGGTCCCGGGACGATAACCAGACCTTCTGTCCCAACTGGTAGTGTGGGGCTGGTGTGCGATGGCGGTTGGCTAAGAGTTGGTTCCTGGCCGATGTTCTTCTTAACGCTGCCCTGGTGTTACGCCAAGCTTGATGAGCCCGGCGCAGGTGTGCCGTTACGGATGGAACGTCAGCATTGGGTTGGGTAGAAGAAAAAACTGGGGGTTGGAAACCATAGGCGACGTGAAATGGAGACAGGCCGGTGGCGGAGCTAATGAGGGAATTGTGAGCGTATTCGATCCATGGGAGATTCTCAGACCAGGTTGAGGGTTGCTGATGACATGTGCACCTGATGGCCGCCTCCAGGTCTTGGTTGGTCCGCTCGGTCTGTCCATTGCTCTGAGGGTGGTAGCCGGAGGATAGGCTAGGGGAGGCCCCCAGAGACTTGCAGAATGCCCTCCAGACAGCCGAGGAAAACTGTGGCCCTCTGTCGGATACCACATCAGTGGGGATGCCGTGCAGCCGGAAAGCATGGAGCACTAGTAGTTGGGCTGTTTCCAGAGCTGAAGGCAGCTTGGGGAGGGCCACGAAGTGGGCCATCTTTGAGAACCGGTCCACAATGGTCAAGACCGTGTCATTTCCCTCGGAAGGGGGCAGTCCTGTGACAAAGTCCACAGCTATGTGTGACCACGGGCGGGAGGGGATGGGTAATGGGTGTAACAGTCCTGCTGGAGCCTGGTGGGATGCCTTGTTCCGGGCGCAGATCCGACATGCTGCCACAAACGCCTTTGTATCTGCAAGAATGGACGGCCACCAAAAACGCTGGGAGAGGACAAAACTGGTGCGATGAATACCTGGATGGCAAGCGATCTTCGACCCATGTGCCCAATCCAGAACGTTGGAACGAAGCCAAGGAACCACAAATAACCGACCTGGTGGGCAGCCCCGAGGAGATGTGTCCGACTTCAGGGCCTCCAAGACTTGCCGCTCGATGTCCCACTGGAGTCCCCCAATGATGTGGGTATGGGGAACAATTGGTTCCTGTGAAGAATTCTCAAAGGACGAAGAGTAGAGACGGGACAGGGCATCGGGCTTCCCATTCTGAGAACCAGGTCGGAAAATGATGATAAAATTGAAACGGGTCAGAAATAGTGCCCACCTGGCTTGGCGGGGGTTCAGTCTCTGTGCAGTCCTTAAGTAGGACAGGTTCTTGTGGTCCGTGTAGATGATGAATGGTAGCTCCGCCCCTTCCAGCCAATGTCTCCACTCCTGAAGGGCCCAGATGACCGCCAGGAACTCCCTGTTGCCAATGTCATAATTTCTCTCAGCAGGGGATAGGCGACGAGAGAAGAAAGCACAGGGGTGCAACTTCTGGTCGGAGATAGATTGCTGGGAGAGTACGGCCCCTACACCTGAATCAGAAGCGTCCACCTCAACAAAAAATTGGAGAGAACGGTCAGGGTAACAAAGAACAGGAGCCGAAGTAAACAATCTTTTCAGCCTCAAGAACGCGGAATTGGCTTCGGGTGTCCATTCAAACAGAACCTTAGTAGAGGTTAGCCTCGTAAGTGGCTCAGCGACACGACTAAAATTACGAATAAATCGCCGATAAAAATTAGAGAAGCCCAAGAATCTCTGAAGGTGCTTCTTGGAAACTGGAGTGGGCCAATCTACTACTGCTTTTACCTTAGCAGGGTCCGGTCTGAGTCTACCCTCCTCAATGATAAATCCTAAGAAGGGAATGGAGGATGAGTGAAACTCGCATTTTTCCGCTTTGACGAACAGTTTATTCTCGAGCAATCGTTGAAGGACTAATCGAACCTGCTGCACATGTTCGTCAAATGTTGATGAATAAATTAATATATCGTCCAGGTAAACAAAGAGAAACCGACCTGTCATGTCCCGAAAAATGTCATTAATGAAACCCTGAAAAACACCAGGTGCATTTGTAAGTCCAAAAGGCATGACTAAATACTCAAAATGTCCGAGAGGGGTGTTGAATGCGGTCTTCCATTCATCCCCCTCTCTGATGCGAACTAGATGGTACGCGTTACGTAGATCGAGTTTAGTAAAAAACTTTGCAGACTGTAAGGGAGTAAAAGCAGAATCAAGGAGGGGAAGAGGATACTTATTCTTGACAGTAATCTGATTAAGAGCACGGTAGTCTATACAAGGCCGTAGGGACTTGTCCTTCTTTTCGACAAAAAAAAATCCAGCAGCTACCGGTGCAGTAGAAGGACGAATGAGGCCCGCAGCTCGTGATGTGTTTATGTATTCTTCTAGTGCTTTGAGTTCGGTATTAGACACCTTGTACAAACGGGTCGATGGTAAAGCCGCGCCGGCTAGCAAATCGATACCACAATCGTAGGGTCGGTGGGGGGGAAGTGAGAGTGCTCTATCCTTGCTAAATACCGCTTTTAAATCATGGTAGTTTGTGGGCACGTTTGTTAAGTCTATGTTCTCTATAACGGAGGTAGGTGGCGGTGTGTGGGATCCTGCTGCGGAACGAAGACAATGTATGTGGCAGGTCACACTCCAATTAATAATGGCCGAGCAAGGCCAGTCTATGTGCGGGTTATGCTTATGTAGCCAGGTTATCCCCAAAATGACAGGCGCGGACCGTGATGGCACGATAAAAAAAATTATTTTCTCACAATGATTACCAGACAAGCGCAGGTTGAGCGGGAGGGTCTGGTGGGTTATACTGGCTAATAGGCGCCCATCTAGAGAATACACCCTCTTGGGCACATACAGTTTTACAACTGGAATCTTATGGAGTCTCATGAACTCAAAGTCCAAAAAGTTATCATCTGCTCCTGAGTCAATGAGAGCGCAAATGTCTATTTGTTGGTTAGACCAAGAAAAAGTACCTTTTAGCTGCATTCTGCCTGCGGCCGACGAAGGAGAACGGCGACCTCTGGTGGACGTGTCCTCTGGTGAGTGAGGGCGCACTCTTGGCCGTGCGGCGGGGCACGGCAGTTCCTTGCAGCGGGAGATGAGGTGATCAGCGGCCCCACAGTATAGGCAGAGTTGGAGGCGAAAACGGCGTTCCCTCTCGGCAGTGGTGAGTCGACGACCTCCCAGTTGCATAGGCTCATCTATCTGCCCCGAAGGAGAGGTGTCTTCGGGAACGAATTGCTCAGTTTTGCAGATGGCAGGTCTAGCAGGTGCTGATTGGCTGCTAGGTGGGGCTTGTCTCCCTCGTCGATCCCGCCTCTCCTCCAATAGGCGGAAGTTGATTTGCACCGCCAGTTCGATGAGATCATCCAGGTTCGTCGGGAGTGACAGCGGGATCATCATGTGACGAATCTCGTCCGCGAGACCCAGGAAGAAAGCGTCCAACAGCGCCGAGGGACCCCAGTCACAGTCGGCGGCCATGGTGCGGAACTCGATCGCGTAATCTGCGACCCGTCGTGAACCCTGTTGCAGCCGAAAAAGGGATCTCGCTGCCTCTCTACCTGGGAGTCGTCGTTGGAAGATTTGCTTCATGGCTTTGGAAAAGTTCGCATATGTGGAGCTGGAGGTGGTCTGACGGTTCCATTCAGCAGTCGCCCAGGTGCCCGCACGGCCAGACAGGTGGGAGATAACAAACGCTACCTTAGCCCGCTCAGAGGTGAAAGCGGAAGCGTTTAGCTCGAAATGTAGTTCACACTGAGTCAGGAATTGTCTTACGTCTTCCCTTTCTCCGGAAAAACGTTCGGGTCGGGATAGCCGTATGTTGCTGGTACTTGCGGGTTGTGTAGGCTGGGCGGATGTCTGGTCAGGCACGGTGGTCGAGGTGGGTACAACAGTGGCTAGCAACATGTTGACTCGCTCCAACATGGTGTCTTGACGCTCCGACAGTCCCTGTAGACCTCGGCTCAGGTGGTCTAGCTGGTCCCCCTGCTGGTTGATCCGTTGAGCCTGGCCTTGTAATGCTCTTTTCCAGGCATCTGTCTCTGCGGGTTCCATAGTTTGGCCGGAACTTTTCTGTTAGGAATTGGTAGGGTGGATCCCAAGGATGCAGAGACTTATTGTGTACAATAGCTCTTCCTTTTATTTAGGAGGAAGCACAAAGTAGCAAAATAAAGGCGATGGTGGTATACACAACAAAACACACCATGTAAAAAAACTACTACGAGAGATAACACACAAACTAAAAGCGCTAGACAAGGCTAGGAAAAAATACTTCATGAAAGAAGTTAATATAAAACAAAGTACAAACTAAAAACGCTAGACGAGGCTAGGAAAACATACTTCATGAAAGAAGTAAATAGATAAACAAAGTACAAAATGTAAACGCTAGACAAGGCTAGGAAATATACAGGCAAACCTGATATGAAGGGCACACGACGAACTAGTGAGTTCTCTGGCAAGATAAACAGGTAGCAAGCAGTAACAAAGTTCCGGCGCTCACAGGCCGTCAGCAGCCAGGTTAAATAGGCTGCTCCTAATTAATGTCAGGTGTGTGCTGCTGCCTCGCACCAGCTGCACTCCATACTGAGGATGAGAGAGAGAGTGAACATTGTGTGCAAACAACAACAGAAATGAACAAGGAGGTTTCAGATTACCACACAGACTCTGATATTAACAAAATAAACAATAATGAAATACAAAACTATGTCTGTCTGTAAATAAATAAATAAATAAACACAAACACAATCAACGTAACACATTCAAATGTGTTGTAAAAATCCAATTTTGTGCATGTGCATGCAATCATTTGGTTTTCTATAGTGCATGTAAAGTGTGTGAAGTGTGAAGAATGAAAATATTCATGTACAGAAGATAATTACTTTACCACGGTGCTTTTGGGTTGTATTTGCAGCGTGCGACAGATGGCTCGATGTAACAATGTCTCACCATCTGATCAATAGCTATACGTCTCTCAGTTGAATAAAAAAAAAAACCTCAATCTTCTAATGCATCACACGTATTACCCATATTTATCACCAAGCGAGGTCGTCTGGCAGCATTTGGTAATGAACATAGTGAGTCACGCTGTACAGGCTGTCGACTGCAAACAGGGCAACCTAATTTTCTCTCGCCATATGGGTGGTCCACTATGAATATGTTAAACAGAATGCATTTTCAGCTTGCTTCATGCACACAATATAGACAAAAGTAGCAGAAGAAAGTATGATCCCTCATTTTAGTTTTACAGTAGTGAGACGGCAATTTACTGTGTATGTGTCTGTGTCGAGATCTCTTCAGCATTCCCAATGCTCATTTGATTTTTCTGTGTGTCCTGTTGACCTGTGACATTCCAGGGACGTTAACCTATGGCACAACATACTTATCCGGAAAATATCCCTGAGTAATTATTTAATTGCATATGCTAGCATAACAATGTAAAACAATACTTCTCAACAAAAGCTGAGAAATATGACTTTCGGGAAAAATATAATTTGAAGCACTTGCACGGCATTAAAAAAATTTGCATGTTTGTATGTGAAATTAAAATATGGAAGCAAATATAAATTATAAATATGTTGCGTTTACAAGGTATAAGGAATGATGAACCACAGTGTCTGATATCATTGACCTGAACCTTATTGCTAAGAAAGCATCAGATGTAAGCACAAGTTAACACTTGCAGGGCATTATTGCCTGACGCACCTCCGACAGTGCCATGTGGTGCTGGCTGCAGGGTCATCAGCCGGGAGCCACCTTTCACGGATGTTTCGCTCCTTTAATCCCGGAACATCTCTGGGTGGTGGAGCAGCGACAGGGACGTCTCCCTTCCGACCCCCGCAGCCAGCTGAAGGATCCATACCGTACCCACATTCTAACCCCGGTGTTATTGCTGTTGTGTATATGGAATGAGTCCCAAGGGACTATGCATTGCAGGGATGTCCATCTCCCTGAGTCAAGCGTGGACCTGACCGCATACCATAACATGGCAGCAGAGAAGCCTCTCTACTTCCCCCTGTCTACGCGCCTTGCTTTCCCCACTCCTTGTTGTTTCTTCTGAGCCACAACCAGAAGCTCCCTTGTTCTGCCTCCTCTGCCAGGGCTTTGAGGGCCTTCTTTAGATTGGAGCCTTTGATCCCGAGGGACTTTAGGAGCCGCTGGGTGGACGCTCCAGTGTAGCCTCTAGAACCAACTTCTACTGGATAGGTGAAGGGCCTCCATCCTGCTTGTGCACACTCGCTTGCCAGCTCTGAGTATTTGTCCCTCTTTCTTTCAAAGGCAGCCTCCATTCCCTCTTCCCATGGTACCGTTAATTCTACCATGATGACAGTTTTAGTAGAGGTGGACCACAGGACAATGTCTGGGCGTAACGAGGTTGTTGTGATCTCTTGAGGGAACTTCAACTGACGATCTATATCAGCCCTCATGTTCCATTCTCCGCCAGCTGACAGGAGGGACTGGATGCTCTTGTTGCTGCTCTGAGGCTGGCCACCTTCCTTGACAAACTTAATCAACCGCTGAGCTGTTCCCGGACTGGCCCCATTTGCTTCCACTGTGCGTGCCTCCAGGATTTCAGCTAGCTTCCGCAGGATGCGGTCGTGGCGCGACAAAGCTACCTTGCAGCCAGAAATAATGTGATGCAAGCTTGTGTTCTGGGAGTCACAGAGCTGGCAGGTCACCTCTGCCCCGTACCACACATGCAAGTTCCCGGGACTGGGGAAGGTATCATACGTGGGACTGGGGCGGGTATCGTACATGGCCCTGATGAGGAAACTTAGCCTCGCCTGGGGCATCTTCCACATGTCTGCCCACGTAACAACTCTGTTGACAATTGGTCCATCTCCCTTGCTGCTGTTGGCCCACAGCCTTGATCATGTAGCTCTCCTCTTCCATCTTGACCACTTCTGAGATCACCAGATCTTTTCTTTCCTTCCTTGAGGCTTTGGACCACATCTTGGATGCTGTTCCCTATCCGAAGCCGGCTCTGCCAGACTGTATCTGTCCTACCATCTCCTGGTGTTTGAGTCGGACGATGGCCTGGTCTACTCTCTGCGCCGCATTCCACTTACGCCCTGTACAGACTTGGGTCTCGGTGTTACGGACAGACGGATCAGGTGAGTCTCTGAGCTCGAACACAAGCCTCACCTTCTCCTGTTTGTAGCCTAAGCTGATGGATTTTAGTGGCAGCTTCAGAATGGTTCTTCCAAACAGCGCCGTGTTGGAAAGACATCTGGGAAGGCCCAGCCACTTGCGAATGTAGTTGTTGGCTTTTGAGTCCATCTTGAGGACTGTTGTGGAGGAGATGTCGCACAACTTCAAGGATTACATCAGGCGATGGTATAAGGTGAACTGGTAACACCAGACCTTGAATTTCCCTGGAAGATAGCTTTGGTCAATTTTGTTCAGGCCATCCTTCAGCTGAGAAGTGACAGAGGCAGCCATGTGCTTATTAGACATGTCAGCAGTGTAACGCCTTCCGAGGCTCCGCACAGGTAAGTCGACGAGGCGTGGGATTAATTCACCATCCACTGAGAATGAGAGAGAAAGGGTGTCAAACGGCGAGGAAGGTTCAGGTGGGCGAGGTACGTGCCCCGGTGATCCGAGAGGGAGGTCCTTTTGGCTATCACTGAGCTGGACTGTGATGTGTTCCTCCAACTCCTGCTCACTGGTCTGGAGTGTCCCGTTCTTCTTTTCCTCTCTAACAGGTTTCGAGCATACTTTAAGGGGTCCCGGAAGAAGCTTGCCCTTGCTTTCTCCCTGCGGCTTCTGCGTTTCTTGATCCTTTCAGCTCTCCTCAGTTGTGTGAGTCTTACTTTGATCTGGTTCCACAAGTTCTTCAGGCCGACTTTCTCCTGGTCATTGGCTTTCCTCCACTGCTTGCGCAAGAGGCGGCGTTCCTTTACGAGCTGGAGGATTTCCCTCTCCCGTCTCCCGCTCTGTTTGGGAACGATCTTCCTCTGTGGCATCAATCCAAAACGCTCTTTCCCTTCTTTGTAGTTTATGTCTCCTATAATGTTTAGTTTGGAAGTTATACTGCCTCTTAGCGCACTTTGGAGGATGGTGCATAAGTTCAAATCGAAGCTGCTCCAGGAGTCTTTGTCGTTGGCTTTTGGCCACTTAACTTTGGCTTTCCGGATAAGCTTCTCTGATGTTCTTCTTGTGGGTTCTCTACAGAAGTTTTATCTTATTTTCTGTTAATGTTCTGTTGTGGCGATTGACAAATTGTGATTGCCTTCACAGACCTGGAAAAATAAGTGTTTCAAAGTCATGTAGTGTAAGTTTAAAGTATTTGTACCTTTTTCCTGATGGAAACGGTACAAACAGTCCATATCCCAAGTGGGTGGGAGCCTTGGCAATACATCCGGCCTTCCTCTTGACTTGTGAACTATAAACTGAGTCCAGCTCTGGCAGACAACGGCCTTTGATCCACTGAGCTGTCTTTACCACTCGAGTTAAGGCCTTTTGTCTCTTGTGCAGTGTAACTGCCTTACCAAACTGTTGCACTTAGACACAGGCTACTTTCCATGGTTACTCTGTAGAAGTTCACAAACAGCTGAGAGGAGAGTCCTGCCCGCTTCAGCTTCCTGAGGAAAAAGAGCCGTTGTTGGGCCTTCTTCACCCAGTGTCTAGTACTAAGCTTCCAGGAGAAGTCAGAGGATCTATAAATGCCCAGGAAGTTGTTGTCCACACCGTCCACCACCTCCCCCTGTATACAGAGAGAAGCGTGTTCAGTGGTCCTGGACCTCCTGTAGTCACTATGACCTCCTTGGTCTTGCTGGTGTTCAGGACAACGTTATGGCTTCAGCACCACCGTGTCCTTTCTAGTGCATGGGGTTCCCGACCTATTTTGCACCAGGGACCAGTTTAATTTAGGCATTATTTTCCCGGACCGACTGTCATGTGTGACAGAATAATACAGCAAAAATAAGCGCATTAAAAATACAACAACCCATAACGCTGCATTAGTGGGAGCCCTTGGCTTATTTCTTTACGATGAGAAGGTAGCCGGCAGACTGCAAATGAACCTTAGCCTTTGGCTACAATCAGGCATATTCATGTTCATTAATAGGCATTGGCTCAAGCAACAAAGATATAACAAATGGTGACTTCCTATCAGCAGTTTTATTATATATCTATGAACAAGCTTTTTGGTGTGTCTAGTGGAACAGGTGAAAGTTAAGCCGGAGAAAATGTGGTTGTTTAGAAATGATTTATGTTTCTATGTCTGGTCGTAAATGTGTCACAGACTGGTAACAGTCCCCGCACTAGTGGTTGGGGACCACTGCTGTAGTGGGTCTTATCATTACTGGATACAAGATCTACTACGTTGTGTTTTTAGGCTACTTTACAACCATATATCTGGAGTGGTGGCAGAACAATCGTGCATGAAGAGGGCAGGGCTTAGCACACAACCCTGCGGTTTGCCGGTGTTAAGGATCAGTAGGGAAGATGTGGAGTCGCCTATCAACACCGCCTGTGGCCAGTTGGTTCAGAAATCTCTGATACACAAGCAGAGTGAAGTAGACAGTCCCAGGTAGTAGAGCATTAGGGCCAAAAGGTTTGGGAGTACAGTATTAAAAGCTGAAGTAAAATCCAGAAATAGTACCATAACATGCGTGTTAGGGTGCTATAGGTGAGTCAGGGCTGTATGAAGTACTAGTGAGACAACACCCTCAGTGTCCTAGATGTTCTTCAGAAGGATCCTCTCAAAGCACTTCATAATAACCAGGATGAGAGCGACGGGGAAATAGTCATTGAGGAAGGGGATAGTATAATTTGTTGGTACAGGTACAAAAATGTAGGACTTGAGGCAGACAGGAACCATGGACAGACGCAGGGACATTTTGAAAATGTCCAAGAAATCAACTCCTAGCTGGTCTTAGTGTCCTTGATGTTCTTTACATCTTATCTGTTCCTGCCTTCTTGTTGATGTAGATCTTGCTCAGGGTTGAGGTCACCTGGTGCAGCTACAGGATTAAAAGCTGCTCCTCTGGCTGGGGAAGAATTAAAGTTCCATTGCTGTTCGGCCTTTCGAAGTCATGTCACTGGGACTGAAGATGATCTCCTGCTGGCCTCACTATGGACTGGACTCTCACACTGTTATGGTAGATCCACTATGGACTGTACTCTCACAATATTATGCTAGATCCACTCGACTTTCATTGCACCGGTCGCCCAAGGAGGTCGGGGGGTGGGGGAGACCCACATCTGCGGTCCCCTCCAAGGTTTCTCATTGTCATCCCATCGGGTTGAGTTTTTTTCTTGCCCTGATGTGGGATCTGAGCCGAGGATGTTGTTGTGGCTTGCGCAGCCCTTTGAGACACCCGTGATTTAGGGCTATATAATTAAACTTTGATTGATTGATTGACCAACTGTGAGGTCATGTGACTTCCAGGCTCTGTTTAATTGAGGAAATGGAGTCAAACGTCAATAGTGTTTATGTTGTTTTGGTGAAACCAAGTCATGTGACTGTGCTTGCGGGAAGAAGTCTCCCTGACAAACCAACTACTTTGTCTTTATAAATAAATATATTGACGCAAAAACATGCAGCGACCTGAAAAAGTAAAAGTAGTGTTTCTTCTTCACAAAAATACTCAAGTCAAAGTAAAAAGTATGTTGCATTAAAACTACACTGACAAATACAATTTATCCAAAAAGTTAGTAATGAAGTAAATATAGCCCCTTACTGGGACGGCGTGGCGCAGTGGAAGAGTGGCCGTGCGCGACCCGAGGGTCCCTGGTTCAATCCCCACCTAGTACCAACCTCGTCATGTCCGTTGTGTCCTGAGCAAGACACTTCACCCTTGCTCCTGATGGGTGCTGGTTAGCGCCTTGCATGGCAGCTCCCTCCATCAGTGTGTGAATGTGTGTGTGAATGGGTAAATGTGGAAGTAGTGTCAAAGCGCTTTGAGTACCTTGAAGGTAGAAAAGCGCTATACAAGTACAACCCATTTATCATTTATCATTTACTAACCACCTCTGCTTATAAGTGATTACTTTGATACAGAGAACTGGGAAAGGATAATGGTGTGTTCTATTTGTACTGGGAAGTCAGAATTGCCAAGTTCCCAGTCGGAAGTTTTAACTGTAACGCATTCCGAGATCGGTTTTCCTACTTGGAAAGTCGGACAGTCCTCACCACCCACTGACTTGGCTTCAAAGATAGCTGCTCTGAATTTAAATAATAATAGAAGTGTTAGATCGATTTAAGGGCCACAAAGCAGAGACAGAGAGACAGGTTACAAAAATATAAAAAGGTTTTAATTTAAAAAAGTGAACCCTGATCGAGTGTAGAAAAATACAAAGTACAAACATAAAGGGGACAAAGCCACATAAATAAGGACAGAACAAAAGGAGTGTGGGGGAAAACTATGAAACGATTACTCACACAGTGTCCAGAAAACGAGTAGTAACCAACACGGAATCTACACAGAGAAAAGCTATGTGGGCGGAATACACGATAGCTGGGGAGCCGTTTAGCAACTATCAACTGCCAGCAAGTGTTAGAGTTATGCTCCATGCCAGAGAAGTACCGTATTTTCCGCACTATAAGGCGCACCGGATTATTAGCCGCACCTTCTATGAATTACATATTTCATAATTTTGTCCACCAATAAGCCGCCCCGGACTATAAGCCGCGCCTACGCTGCGCTAAAGTGAATGTCAAAAAAACGCTGCGCTAAAGTGAATGTCAAAAAAACAGTCAGATAGTTCAGTCAAACTTTAATAATATATTGAAAACCAGCGTTCTAACAACTCTGTCCCAAAATGTACAAATGTGCAATCACAAACATAGTAAAATTCAAAATGGTGTAGAGCAATAGCAACATACCGGTAATGTTGCTCGAACGTTAATGTCACAACACACAACACACAAAATAAACATAGCGCTCACTTTCTGAAGTTATTCTTCATTCGTACCGGTAAATCCTTCGAATTCTTCGTCTTCGGTGTCCGAATTGAAAAGTTGCGCTAGCGTGGCTTCCAAAATGGCGGGCTCCGTCTCTTCGAAATCATCGGATTCAGTGTCGCTGTTGTTGTGCAGCAGTCCTGTGAATCCTGCCTTCCGGAAAGCTCGGACCACAGTTGTGACAGAAATATCTGCCCAGGCATTTACAATCCACTGGCAGATGTTGGCGTATGTCGTCCGGCGTTGTCTGCCCGTCTTAGTGAAGGTGTGTTCGCCTTCGGTCATCCATTTTTCCCACGCAGTTCGCAGTCGTGATTTGAATGCCCTGTTGACACCAATATCCAGCGGTTGGAGTTCTTTGGTTAATCCACCCGGAATGACGGCGAGTGTTGTATTTGTGTGCTTCACTTGTTTTTTGACACCATCTGTGATGTGGGCGCGCATAGAGTCATATATCAACATGGACGGAGCAGCGTGAAAAAAGCCACCCGGCCGCTTCGCGTAAACTTCCCTTAACCACTCGCTCATCTTTTCTTCATCCATCCATCCCTTCGAGTTAGCTTTTATGATGACGCCGGCTGGAAAGGTCTCTTTTGGCAAGGTCTTCCTTTTGAATATGACCATGGGAGGAAGTTTCTGGCCATTAGCATGGCAAGCTAGAACCACAGTGAAGGACGACTTTTCATTCCCAGTGGTGCGAATATTCACCGTACGTGCTCCCGTTGTATCAACAGTGCGGTTCACAGGAATATCAAAAGTCAGTGGAACCTCGTCCATGTTGATAATGTTCTCTGGCCGGATCTTTTTTTCCGCTATCTTCTTTTTACAATATGCACGGAAAGTAGCCAGCTTTTCTTTAAAGTCGTTAGGCAGTTGCTGTGAAACAGTGGTCCGTGTGCGGATGGAGAGATTGCGTCTTTTCATAAACCGAAAACACCAAGAAGCACCACCTTTAAAATCATCCAGGTGAAGTTCGCTTGCTAGCGTTGTTGCCTTCATTCGAATAGTGATGGTGCTGACACTTCTGCTTGCTGCTCTCTGCTCAACAACCCACTGTTCGAGTTCGTCCTCCAACTGTTGCCATCGTGCTTTGTTCCCTCGGAAGCTCTGTTTTGTCTTCTTTACCTGGCGCAGGTCATCTTCTTGCTTCCTCCACCTACGCACCATTGATTCATTTATGTTATATTCTCTTGCTGCTGCTCTATTTCCGTGTTCTTCGGCATGACTTATTGCCTTAAGTTTAAATTCTGCGTTATAAGCGTGTCGTTTAGTAGGAGCCATTTTGTAGTCTGGTCTTTACAGATGTAGACAAACAAAGGAAATGAAACGAAATATCCGCGCGCTTCTTTTTCTTCCGGGGGCGGGCGGTAGCGCTTCCTGTTCTATGGGGGCGGGTGCTTACCTTGGCGGTTGCTTGCGTAGAAGAAGAAGCACTTCCTGTTCTACCGGGAAAAAAGATGGCGGCTGTTTACCGAAGTTGCG
Source organism: Nerophis lumbriciformis (assembly GCF_033978685.3). Lineage (NCBI taxonomy): Eukaryota > Metazoa > Chordata > Actinopteri > Syngnathiformes > Syngnathidae > Nerophis > Nerophis lumbriciformis. The sequence goes on along the minus strand of NC_084553.2, from coordinate 21,807,196 downwards.
AGATCGAAACTTTATGAAAATTAATCGTAATAAAGCGCACCGGGTTATAAGGCGCACTGTCATCTTTTGAGAAAAATTGTGGTTTTTAGGTGCGCCTTATAGTGCGGAAAATACGGTACTGCAAAGGAAGTCAGACAGGCGGCAGCAGAGCAGCGGAGACAAACACCACAAGAAGCTTCTGTAATATCCGTTATTTTCACTTCTGACTATTTTGTGTCACATAGGAATGTTACCCTCGTGCAAATTAAAATGTTTTAATGTGTTTTATACGTTCTACATCGCTATCAACAGCGTCTGTGTTTTCTCTTAATCCTCTATGTTTGAAGGTTGCAGAAGGAATCCATATGTTTTCCATAAGTTGTTTATATTCAGATAAGGCAAATGCAAAAACATTTTACGTGGATGTAGCCATCTTGATTCCAGACCTTGTAACTGGAACGCTCATAGCTGGACTGTGATGTCATGCCCAGCTCCGAGGTTAATGGAACGCATAATAAGTACAGTAAGCTCTGCTTCTTCCTACTCCTTTTTCGGACATGTTGAATTGTGTCACTGAGCTGTACCCCTTCCTTGAGTGCATGTTTGAAATAAAACGAAAAACATTTCCATGTTTCAGCTCTTTCTTTTTCTGCTACAACCTTGTTCAATTTGTGGACGAAGCTTGAAATAACTGAAACGGAATACACAGTGAAAGTGGCCCGATTGTAAGAGCGAGGGTGGCACCGATGGACTGCAAAGCGGAGATTAAACTGACTTTGTGTAAAAGGGAAATAGATCTAGAAAATATGTTAAAGCTCCTTGGGGTTGAGGAAGGAAAAGAGAGAGGAAAGAACTCCCCTCATTTCCTCATCATTTCCAACAAAGCAAGGTATTAAATAAACACCTGTGGTTTGAGCTATAGAAGAGATCCCTGGCTGCCCCCCTTGCTCTCTTTTTCCTCTCGTCCTGCTATCATTGCCTCGCTCATCCTCCATTTCACCAACACTGCCACTCCCTCCCACCCCTGCTGCTGCATATCTTTCTGGCCTGAGGCATAATCTCCTCGCCTGACAAAAAATGAAAGGAAGAGATGCTGACATGTAATAAAGAACGCCTGATACTGTTTGGGGCTAATGCTGGCTGTGGCTGCCGACTGAGCCTGGCTTCCTTTCTGGAGCGGAATGGAGGGGGAGAGATGCCGAGAAGTATGTATGTTCTCTGCAAAAATGTAATTAGTGGCTAACAGATGCCTGCAAATGAGGTGTGGACAGGAAGGGTGAAAGGGCCATGGGAAGCTGTATTGGGGAAAAATACGGCGAAGTACAGGCGAGGGGAGAGTGTTTCTTCTTCTTCTGTTCGCCGACCTACTGTGCTTTTTCACCAGGGGAACACATAGCTTTTAGCACTCTACCCTGAGGTGAAAAAAGATTGTGCTCTCTCCGTCGTCCCTTTTTTCTTCATCTCTTTTGCACTCACATCTTTCTTCTTCCAAGCACTTTGTTTTGCTTTGGTACTGCCTTTTATTCTCTCTCAGGCAGGTCTGAATTGAAATAAATTAATTTCTGTTCCCTTTCAAGCTGGTGCTGCCATACACATAAACCATTTTCTTTATTGAACAGAGAGGGCTGTCATTGAAACATATCACCTATTTTGACCGGTGCACCCAGAACCGCCCATATCACCCCAGTTTTATCCAGTCTTCATTGGCTTCCAGTCAAATTCCGCATTGAGTTTAAGATTTTAGTCCTGACATTCCGTGCGTTGCATGGTGGGGCCCCTCAGTACATCACTGACTTGCTATGCCTCTACTCTTCAGGCCAGGGTCTTCTAAAGATCCCAAAAACTTGTTTTAAAATCCGTGTAGACCTGGCATTCCAGGCTATAGCTCCCAGACTCTGGAACAATTTGCACCAGTCCCTCCATGATCTTGACTTTGTTGAAATGTTTAAGAAACATTTGAAAACTTCTCTTTTTAGTAAAGCTTTTAATTAATGCACCTTTCAACTATCGTTTTGAATCCACTTTGTATCCTTTTTATGATGTTTTGAATTGAATTGTTGTTTTACTTCACCTATAATTTGTACAGCGCTTTGAGATTTTATCTGTGAAAAGCGCTTTATAAATAAAAATGTACTTACTTACTTACTATTGAGTTTGAGTTTATTTCGAACATGCAAGCATACAACATGATACATCACAATGTCCAGTTTCTCTTTTCAACATGTTCGAAAAGGAGTAGGAAGAAGCAAAGCTTATTTAATCCTACCCCTTTTCTTTTACATAACAGTTGCTAAAACTTTTGTTCACTTCCTGTTCTCAATTTATTCACAATATACTCCATAAGTAATCACAATAAAAATAAATAAATAAATAATAGTTGGTGAAGTAAGTTACATTTCATATGATGCGATAAGTAAGATTATTTTGAGAGTGAAATAATGAAAGAATGGATGAATTAAATAAATTCAGAATGTTTATCATGGTTCTTCTTCTTTGTACTTTGTAAACACTTTAAGTTTGAAGAGTTTCTTGAAGTGGATCATATTAGTACATTGTTTGATTGCTTTGCTTAATCCATTCCATAATTTAATTCCACATACTGATATACTGAAGGTCTTAAGTGTTGTACGTGCGTAGAAATGTTTTAAATTACTTCACAAGTAGTGTCATATTTCTAAGGCTGTCAATGGGAATTAAGGAGTATTTCATGACAGTTCTCTCTTTCCAAGAAAATATCTGCTTATTAATCATCATTTCCACATGACCAACTTGTTGTTGATGTGGAACTCATAAGGTGATCAAGCAAGATGTTGCATTCAAGGTCCAAGGTGAAAAATAACGGAGCAAGTAAAGTGGAACAGACGTCTTCAGTTTCCACCCACATACCCAGCACGGCTACGAAGGTACAAACATCCCTGGAAGCTTATGATCCCCAACGAGATTTCTTCTCGCGCCTCCTCCTTTCATTTCCTTGGGTCTCAGGAAATGAGCACCTGAGCTCTGAGGCCTCCCCCTCTTTTAGTGAACAAACGTAGCCCACTCCTTGAGCTGCCTCCTGCTGCTCCAGATTACTGCTCATTAGCAGCGGCGGAGCCAGAGCCCGCACTATGCCCCCGCTTTCATTCCCACATTTTTTCCTGTGATTTTCAGCAGCACAGCATCACAATTGGTGGGAGTAGTTGTTGGGGTGAAGGAGGAAGACAAAGGCAGCAGCTGAGAGCTTGCAAACGTCCTTACAAGCAATAACACTTTGAAGTCGATTGAATATATAGAAGGAACAGAATATGATAGGGGAAAGGCTTCACTAGTTCCAGCAGTAACCACCATGTTTATTTATTATTGTATGTATTGTAAAAGTAATACAAAGTAATGATTCAATTGCATAATAAATTACCAGAGCACGCTGCTTCCGTGCCATTGAGTGAAGTTTTTGAACGGAAGTAGACCGAGATAGAAAGAAAAAAGAAGTGAAGGCGACTGCAGTGTTGGCTTGGCAAAACATTTCCAGGAAGAAAACCCAGAAACCCGAATCCATGAGTTTCAGACTTCAGGAAGACATTAACCGTGTGTACATGGGCATGTATTTAATCTGATTATAATTCAGATTAGAATGTTACTGTGTACATGGACAATGAAAAAAATGATCAGATTATGAAATCAATCAATCAATTAATGTTTATAGCCCTAAATCACGAGTGTCTCAAAGGGCTGCACAAGCCACAATGACATCCTTGGTTCAGAGCCCACATCAGGGCAAGGAAAAACTCAACCCAGTGGGATGACAATGAGAAACTTTGGAGAGGACCGCAGATGTGGGTGACCCCCTCCCCTCTAGGGGAGACCAGTGCAATGGACGTCGAGTGGGTCTAGCATAATATTGTGAAAGTCCAGTCCATAGTGGATCTAACATAATAGTGAGAGTCCAGTCCATAGTGGGGCCAGCAGGAGACCATCCCGAGTGGAGACAGGTCAGCAGTGCAGAGATGTCCCCAACTGATGCACAGGCGAGCGGTCCACCCCGGGTCCCGACTCTGGACAGCCAGCACTTCATCCATGGCCACCGGACCTGTGCCCCCCCCTCCACAAGGGAGAGGGGGGCAAAGCAGAAAAGAAAAGAAACGGCAGATCAACTGGTCTAAAAAGGGGGTCTATTTAAAGGCTAGAGTATACAAATGAGTTTTAAGATGGGACTTAAAAGCTTCTACTGAGGTAGCATCTCTAACCGTTACTGGGAGGGCATTCCATAGTACTGGAGCCCAAATAGAAAACGCTCTATAGCTCGTAGACTTTTTTTGGGCTCTGGGAATCACTATTGATTGATTGAATTTGATTAATTGAAACTTTTATTAGTAGATTGCACAGTACAGTACATATTCCGTACAATTGACCACTAAATGGTAACACCCGAATAAGTTTTTCAACTTGTTTAAGTCGAGGTCCACATAAATCAATTCATGGTAAATAATAAGCCGGAGTTCTTTGAACGCAGATTTCTTGCCGGGACATATGGTACAATACAATCGGCAAGATAGGATGGAGCTAGACCGTGTAGTATTTTATACGTAAGTAGTAAAACCTTAAAAGTCACATCTTAAGTGCACAGGAAGCCAGTGCAGGTGAGCCAGTATAGGCGTAATATGATCAAACTTTCTTGTTCTTGCCCAAAAGTCTAGCAGCCGCATTTTGTACCAACTGTAATCTTGTGATGCATTTTTAATGCATCACACCTTTATTTTGACATGCGCAGCACATACCGTAAACAGAAGTAGAAGAAGAAGCAGTGACTTTCGCAGTAAACAAACATGGCTCTGTGCATTTATGTTTATCCGACGTTGTCACGTTAAATTTTTCTTTTGTTTGCTACTTTTTTTTTAACCTTTCTTTTTGAAACACAACTTTTCTGTGCACTCCATGTTGTGATATGGGTTGCAATGCGACTTCATATCACAACAGTCTGTGTATGTTTGAGGCTAGCAGTTAGCACTTGGAGTAGCTGTGAAGTCGTGAATAAAACAGCTAGTTAAGACGACAACTGGATCCCTTCTTTTATTGTTACATCAACACATGACACTCTATATTCATCCATCCATCCATCCATTTTCTACCGCTTGTCCCTTTTGGGGTCGCAGGGGGGTCGCTGGAGCCTTTCTCAGCTGCATTCGGGCGGAAGGCGGGGTACACCCTGGACAAATCGTCACCTCATCACAGGGCCAACACAGATAGACAGACAACATTCACACTCACATTCACACACTAGGGCCATGTTAGTGTTGCCAATCAACCTATCCCCAGGTGCATGTCTTTGGAGGTGGGAGGAAGCCGGAGTACCCGGAGGGAACCCACGCAGTCACGGGGAGAACATGCAAACTCCACACAGAAAGATCCCGAGCCCGGGATTGAACCCAGGACTACTCAGGACCTTTGTATTGTGAGGCAGATGCGCTAACCCCTCTTCCACCGTGCTGCCCTACACTCCATACCATACTTTTGTTTTTGCTCGTCTCGGCTTTAGAGCAACAAACTAAACAGTATATAACGCTACTTTTGTACATGTTGAATGGGGGAGACAGCAGCAAGATGATCGCTTCATTTCGAGAATATTAAACTTCGCTCCAATCTGAATTACTATCGGCATAAACCACAGGTCTCGATGGGAATTACATTTTGATTCGAACGTGTTTGATAGAGTCGGAATATTCCGAATGGCATGTTTACATTAAGCATTTTTATTCCATTTAGGCTTTAATTCTGATTAATTGTGTGCATGTGCACATAGCTATTGGGAGCAAAATAATTCCAATCAAGTATTAATAATAATATTTAAAGGGGTCATATGATTTCTCCTTGTGGTCTATACAACATCTAATCGTGGTGCTTTGCCAAATATTTGCATGGATTTAGTTTTACAGCCTGTTTTCAAGCTGCTTTCTGACTTGAACTTCCTTATCGAGTTCACTGACAGATATAAGTTCGAACTATATTTAGAACTATACGCTACCTTTTATTAGAAATGGCAACTGCAGAGGATTTTAGCATGCATGTGCATGTACGAGACAGTCTGCCCCACAACAAGAGGACAGAGAAAAGTAAGGAACTTCAGAACCAAAGAGATAAAGGCTTCTCAAATGTTAATTTATTTATTTTAGTCCGTAAAGCTTTAAGTATACAAGTTTTGTTTTATTATAATGTGTGTCTCCCTATTTCATACGACTTAACACTGGATGTAAGAATATTGTATAAATCTCCTGCAGGTCGGTTAAGCTAATGCTACAAGCTAACAATGTTACAACTGCGGAAGTGGATGCTGCATTCAGGACACGCTGGCTCATTCAACAATGTTTTCCCAAATTACCGGTTTCACCGGAATTCATAATTTTCTGGTATTTCTAACCTTTTTTTTCGACTACTCTTCCCACATTTTTCAACCGTTCAAACATCAAAACATTCATATTTATCAGGACAATAAAACTTGCTATTTCTTTAACTGGGAAAATTCACGTTTTGTTAGATATTCACATTCTTCTACATCGGACAAAATAATCGGCACTCCTTCCACCATTCTTACTTACCGTTCCCTTTTCCCCATAAAACTAACCATGTCTGCAAGTAAATGTTCAACACTATCAGGAAATATATTTAAAACATTTTAGACAGAAATTAGCCAAAAACATAGTTTATTACCTTTGCTGCAATGCATCATGGCATGACGCTCTGACCTGTTGCATTAAGTGTACGCAGTAGTGATGTGTGAGTCTTTTTACTGAATCGGCACTCACGGGTTCTCGTCGTCATTAACACGGTCAATGGCTCAGCCCTGCTATGCTAGCAAAATTAGGGGAATAAACTATCCCATAGCAAAGCAAAATTGAAGATGAGATCTCATGTGTGTCTTATATACATCTCCTAGACATAAAAGAGCACTAATCGAGACCAAAGTAGTTTTCTCATTCTTCTCAGATGTATCTCCTGAGAAATAAGGCTCACAGTGAGCACTGTGAGAGATCTCAAAGTTGTCTAACAGTTATCTCTTTTCCTGATTTCAACTAAGAGCAAAATGAGAGATGAATGAGCCGGTCTCCAATATGTCTCAATTATGTCTCAGTGAGAGATACACATGGTTTTGTTTCTCACTACTCACTGTTTGAGTTCTCAGATGTCTCTTTTCTATTTCGGCAAAAAGAAAATTGATGAGTATTGGTTTCAATATCTCTCAATGATCTCTCAGTGAGAGATATACTTGGTTTTGTCTCTCACTGCTCACCATTTGAGTTGTCAGATATGCCTCTTTTCTATCTTAGGAATAATACATTTTAATTGGCAATTTAATTATACCTCAATCATACTCCAGTTTATCTCATGCCAACATTTGGAGAAAATAATTAATTCAGGCAATATGGATATATGGTCTGTAATCTATATGGTTTATTTACATAATGTTCTACTTAATTTGTTGATTTCTTATACACATGCCATGTACAGTGACTACAATTGTGAGATTTAAAACTGAACCCAAACAATACTGTTATGATCACAAGACACTTTTTGAGACCTTTTAACATTTGTGAACTTTCTAGAGCAGTGGTTCTCAAACTCTTTTCACAAAGTACCACTTCAGAAAACATTTGGCTTTCCAACCACCATGACAAGGACTAATATTAAAATACAGTAGCGTAGTAGGCCTAAATAAGCATTAAAAAAAAGACAGTGGTTTTATTTAACAAGTAAATTTAATATATTGGCCACTGAAATATTACCGACAATGCAAAAACTTAATCAACAATGATACTCCATATACAGTACATATTTACAGACTTTTACAGCATCCACGGCAACATCACAACGGTGTGTATTTTCAGAGCATTTATAACAATTATCAAATATTTGATTTGTGGCTTCTTAAGCCAGTTCAGTTCTTGATTAGTTAAAACTTTTCAAGTGTGTTTGGGAAATGAACTGCAAACACAATGCCAGGCATAGATGTGAAGTCAAGGAAAACAACTTTACCCAATATGTCATCCAAGGATACTACTGTACTGGCGGAGGTTTCCAATAGGGGAATAACATGACTGCATGTACCATTTGTTACACTATCTTGCAGCAAAGAAAAACCTGCATGTTTAAATTCACGAACGAGGGCCCATTTGGAACATGATTGTGCTATGGTAAAGAAGAAATCAATCTGTCCATACTTTGTTTGTCCGTCATTTGAAAAAAAACCTGTAAAATTGTTTCTTCTATTACCTTTACCATAGTGTTTTGATGTGAGATAATTTCTCTTAACTTGTGCCCTGTGAAAGATGCTTACTGTTCCAGAATTGATGCAGTGACCAGCATGTATTTGCAATGCAGAGAGGTGAACTGTGTCCAATAGAAGTTCACTAGATGCTCCATATAGTTTAATCCAAGACAAATATTTGTTTTCCTGACAGAAACTATCATCTTTAGTCATATGTCTGTAAAATTCAGCTATGACATTCCCTGGTTTAATAGTTTGTGAAATAACAGGAAGAGACTGCACAAGTTTGACTGCATTTACCATCTGCATAGGTATATTTTGAGTACCATGTATGAGCCTTAACAAATATCCATTTTTGTCTTCAAAGTGAAAACATGAATGAGTCCATAATGGACCAAGGGCCCTGACACTGTCTGCCAGGTGCACGAGAAGGTGTACATTTGCAGTTTCGTACCGCTCACCATAGAGTGTAGCCATTTGAGAACAAAAATTTCACAATAGTTTTTCTGCATGATGGATCTGTTCAACCGATATAGATTCCATCAACAAAATGAAAATGGCTTCACTTAGTAGAAGTGGTTGTAGTACATTGTTGCAAGAATTCCATGGAAAATAACCGGTCCATAGAACAGCAAAATATCCCGGTATTCTGATGCTTTTAAAAACATTCTGTGAGATGCCACTGATCGAGGATATCTAGTTGAGGATGGAGGACAGACTTCCTGAAATCGCCTGTCAATTTCTTTGGTATTATTTGCCATGCTAAAGGGCTGACGAGAAAACTCTGTAGAAAACCACAACACCATCAAAAGGCGCATTACTCCGAGGAGGACTGAGTGCATGTAATCTACGGCAGTGCCTTTGATAAGGTTATACATTTTAAGTTTGCTCAGGCAACAGGGACCCTTTACCCCTTTCACAATGGTTTTGGTTTCATTTGCGATTTTCATATCCAGTACAAACTTTTCATTGGTGCGCAGTGGCCCCTTTGGATCTCTATGTTGGAATGGAAATACATGGGCATGTCCTCTTTTCCCAGTTTTCACAGTCTTTCCTGGCTGTTCGCATTTATGACATCCAAATTTTCCATTGTATTGCACTGAATTAAGGACTAATGCTTTCGCAGGCAAGTCGCATGTTCCAGCAATGGTGAGCACTTTACACACAAAAGGTTCAGATGTCAACTCTGCAGGTTGCACAATAATTGCATCTTCTGCAAGCTTACTCAGTGTGTCACTTAGTGGTCTCAAAAATGTAACCATGGATGGTTTTGAATCCCCATACCAAAGTCCAGCAAATATCATATTCTCTCTTTTTGTGCGTTCCATGAAGCTCAATTCATTGATGATACAATAAAAAGGCCACACTGAAAACTTGGATGATTTGAAAATAGGTACCCCATCGGTGTTCCAAGTAAGTGAGATGTTTTTAGGGTCACTAAGAGGACCACCCCTATCGACAAGCTGTTTGTAAACTTCTGCATCATATATATCTTCAATGTTGTTAGCTTTTGCCTTCTTTCTGCTTAATCTAAAGTTAAGCTTCTCCTGAAAACCTGGCTTGAGGAACAATGACCTTATTTGAGCCTTAATTGGAACCTCTATAAAGGATGGGGATCTTTCTTCTGACACACTGGTCCCACAAGACAGGCATTTCATTTGTTTACTTTCTAATGGCCCAAAACAATTACTGCAGTATTTATGTAATAAAATAGGCGATGATGCAGAGCGGGATAAAAAAATTTTTTTGAACTTCTGCACACTGTTTAAGCAGTCTGTATTCAGACTATCGGGACAAAGCAACTTGAACATTTTCAACAAATCGCTTAGGGCCTTATCAGTGACTTTATGACAGTTTACATAACCCATGATGATCAGAAGGCACTCTGCCACAGTTACTCATGCATTGTCATATATTGGTTTGTCTGTTGTGTCCTTTAAATGTGACTCTTCTGCACACTCCTCACTCAAACTATCTTCAAATCCTTCATTAAACGTATGTCCGTCATTGTACATCCAATCCCCCATATCAGGGAGAGATTCCTCAAATGATTGAGATGGATCATACTCAGCATCGACATGTAGTTCAGTTGTTAGGCCATCAGGAGGATCTATGAGGGCTGATCTGGAAAATGGAAAAGTAGAAATATTTTCATGTGCTGAAATTAAAATAGAATAACAATCATTAAAGGTTTTTAGAACATTTTGTCACAAGACAAAACGTATAACATCTCAGCATATTGCTCACATTCTTCCACTCAAAAGTTTGTCATATTTTAGCAGGATATGCTTCGTGACAAAATTCACAACAAAACATTAGTCAGACACAGAAGACGGTGGGTGTACCTGGCTGGTAGGGAGAGGCTTGGTGTTCCAGAGTGGTACATCCTGCATGGACACCTGGAGGTTGGATGTGTTCCATTTGAAGAGCAGTGTTTTGGGCTCCTTCAGGAGGCACTGCCTTCTGCAGTGTTCCCCTGCTGCTACCTCCTGACACAAAGGAGAGGAACCAAAAAACTCTAAAGATTAAAATAATTAAAAGAAAAAAAGAAAACATGCAAAACAAGAAGCAAGTTTACATAAATTGAACACATTATACAAATCCATCCATCCATCCATCTTCTTCCGCTTATCCGAGGTCGGGTCGCGGGGGCAGCAGCTTAAGCAGGGAAGCCCAGACTTCCCTCTCCCCAGCCACTTCGTCCAGCTCCTCCCGGGGGATCCCGAGGCGTTCCCAGGCCAGCCGGGAGAGATAGTCTTCCCAGCGTGTCCTGGGTCTTCCCCGTGGCCTCCTACCGGTCGGACGTGCCCGAAACACCTTCCTAGGGAGGCGTTCGGGTGGCATCCTGACCAGATGCCCGAACCACCTCATCTGGCTCCTCTCGATGTGGAGGAGCAGCGGCTTTACTTTGAGCTCCCCCCGAATGACAGAGCTTCTCACCCTATCTCTAAGGGAGAGCCCCGCCACTCGGCGGAGGAAACTCATTTCGGCCGCTTGTACCCGTGATCTTGTCCTTTCGGTCATGACCCAAAGCTCATGACCATAGGTGAGGATGGGAACGTAGATCGACCGGTAAATCGAGAGCTTTGCCTTCCGGCTCAGCTCCTTCTTTACCACAACGGATCGATACAGCGTCCGCATTACTGAAGACGCCGCACCGATCCGCCTGTCGATCTCACGATCCACTCTTCCCCCACTCGTGAACAAGACTCCGAGGTACTTGAACTCCTCCACTTGGGGCAAGATCTCCTCCCCAACCCGGAGATGGCACTCCACCCTTTTCCGGGAGAGAACCATGGACTCGGACTTGGAGGTGCTGATTCCCATCCCAGTCGCTTCACACTCGGCTGCGAACCGATCCAGTGAGAGCTGAAGATCTTGGCCGGAGGAAGCCATCAGGACCACATCATCTGCAAATAGCAGTGACCTAATCCTGCAGCCACCAAACCAGATCCCCTCAACGCCCTGACTGCGCCTAGAAATTCTGTCCATAAAAGTTATGAACAGAATCGGTGACAAAGGGCAGCCTTGGCGGAGTCCAACCCTCACTGGAAACGAGTCCGACTTACTGCCGGCAATGCGGACCAAACTCTGGCACTGATTATACAGGGAGCGAACTGCCACAATAAGACAGTCCGTTACCCCATATTCTCTGAGCACTCCCCACAGGACTTCCCGGGGTACACGGTCGAATGCCTTCTCCAAGTCCACAAAGCACATGTAGACTGGTTGGGCAAACTCCCATGCACCCTCAAGGACCCTGCCGAGAGTATAGAGCTGGTCCACAGTTCCACGACCAGGACGAAAACCACACTGTTCCTCCTGAATCCGAGGTTCGACTATCCGGCGTAGCCTTCTCTCCAGTACACCTGAATAGACCTTACCGGGAAGGCTGAGGAGTGTGATCCCACGATAATTGGAACACACCCTCCGGTTCCCCTTCTTAAAGAGAGGAACCACCACCCCGGTCTGCCAATCCAGAGGTACCGCCCCCGATGTCCACGCGATGTTGCAGAGTCTTGTCAACCAAGACAGCCCCACAACATCCAGAGCCTTAATTATACAAATCCAGCTAATAGAATGCATTTACTTTTTCCCCACATCTTGATCACATTGTAGTTCATGTTTACATATCTTCTGTGTTTGTGGTAACACATAATCCACAGTATTAAATGTAACTCATCACAATACAACACGCACTATAAAAAGAAATTGTGGAACTTCAGTGATAAACAATGCCAATGATTAGTAAATACACAGCAGCAAACCAAACCTATGAGAAAGGATCTTGACGAGGGATGCAACATTATTGTAAATATTGCGTTATTTTGGTTTCAAAATTCTCACAATAATGCCGTGATGTGTGACGCTATCAAATGAGAACTCCTGTCAGTGTGTTTTTTTCTGACAATATTAAGTCGGCTGATCTGAGAAGTAAACTCGATCTCCCATGATAACCCGCACAGTGTGGGACAACAAAGTTCAAACAGGATTAATGATTAAAAGTCAAATAATTAGTTAACTCTTAAGAATCAGTATTCTACCAACTAATATAAAAATGTCCACTGCCAAGGACAGTTTTTTAGGAAGTTAAAAGTTTAAAGACAATAAACTAAACAGCAGTGATGTAACAATATCAAAATGCCATATCACCGTTACTGTGACCAAAATGATTACTGTTTGCATTATCATTGCAGTATTGTTGAATGTGCTCAAAAAGTAATCATACCCACAATCATACCAAGTTGTATTAAAAAAAACCTTACCAGACACACAATATATTTTCTTGGCAGAATAAACATTATTATACATTTGTTACACTGGATGCTTACTGTTTATGTCAGTTTAAAAGACACTTATTTGGAAGTTTTGTGTTTTGTTTGTCTTTGTGTGTTACTTGAAATTCTGGATGATTTTGCACCATTCACTTGCACTTAAAATACCTGTTTATAATAATAAATAGGACTACAACATATGAACATTATGTTTGTGTTCAATTACAGTAAGTGTGTTTATCCTAAACATTCCTGCCACTTCATTTAACACACTTTGACATTTTTGTAACAATATCTTACCGTGGCTTTAACACTGTGACGATATCATACCATGAAATTTTGATATTGTTACATCCCTAATCATGACTTGATGTTACCTACCAGCCTTAACTTGAAGATGAAAGGTTCAAAGAAGAATAATTACACATGCTGAGATAACTTATATTTCAAGTTTCATTCTTCATATATGTGCTACTGTAATCAGGGTAAAAGAAAGCAATATTGCCATGCTTGTTCCTGACAAACTGTGGACAGCTTTTTATCCATCTATCTGGTCTGTAAATCTCAATCAGAACTAATTCACATAAACAAAGAACATGCATATACATATAACTTACTTAGACATTGCTCATCAGTCTCGACATTCACATTGTTGGCTGCAGGACGGGATGACTGCAGGAGGAAAAATAAAGTATCACATACCGTATATCTGCTGCCAGTTTAATGCACCACCACTATGCCAGTCTACTCACCAATTGTACAGTCCTTCTTGATCGTTTATTTGAGTCGACTTCTTTTCCAGTTCTTCTCCATCGTTTTCCAGGTTTTCGTTTTGTCATTTTGACACACCAATACTATGTAAATACAGACAAAGGTTGCTGGAATATACAGTGGAAATTCTTGTAAATGTAAAACTCTATATTATGATGAAGCAGTGTATGTTCAGTAATTTATATTGTTCCACTTCCAATGTTCTCTGTACATTTATTTATATCATTGTTATTTCACTATGGGATGTATAGTGTAGCTTATCACTTGCGATGCCTCGGTGGAGGAAAGTATCATAGCTTTTAGCAAGGTATTTGTGGCGTTGAATGCGACATTTATAGCTATATTTTCGTAACACAGTGACGTTACATTAGTTTAATAAATAATAACTCGTGTGTGTTAAAGTTATTTAAATACCAAAACAAAAACAATAAATGGTATTACTTACTTTCAGTCGTTATTCTTTCGATGCTGAATTGCTTCTTCCAATCGAAAAAGTCACATCCGCCCACTAAATGTGCACGCGTGTTCCTCTTCTTCTTCTTCTTTTTTTTTTATGGCGGTTGGCAATCAACCTTGTAATGTGCATTACCGCCACCTACTGTAATGGAGTGTGAACCGCGCATGCGTGTTTTCCAGGAAGAGCAAATATGATTGGACAGATTCATGGGGCGCCGTGCCAAATCTCGCGAGAATGTTGTTGAGACAAATCCACATCTCAGAATTCAGATAAAGTTTATTTTCTCCTTATATGTCCATCTGAAAATAGCCATTTTTGACTATGTGTAACTTTCAAAGGAAGGCAATTCAGAAAATTCACGCTTTCTACCAGACAGTGGCGGACATCACTCGTTGTTTGCCATCAATTAACGTCAGAAGACGAAGAAGCGGGAAAACAGTAGGTGGCGTAAAATTGTAACGTTGTCTGCGCCAACCTTAAACTAAAACGAAGAAGAAGAAGAAAGAGAAGAAGGAGCGGGAACGTTTTTGGAAACGACGACCACAATGCCTGCGACATTAGACTTGGAGAGGAAAGTATCCTAATATTGTTTAGTTGTTCAACCATGTAATGTTGTGAAGTGAAAATATTTAACTGTTGTGACAACGAAGTGGTCCTTTGGGAGGTTGCAGTGACGCTAATGGCGTCTGCCCAACAAGTAATGTTAGTATACATAATGACCTTCATGATTAGATTCTACAGTGCATTGACTTTAAAATGTTTTATAATACTGTTGTAGGTAAAGTAACAATCGACAAAGAAGGTCAGGGCTGCATTTTATTGGTATGGCTGGCTAGTTGTAATTGATAAGAGATGACATCCAAAAGTGTTCAATGATTAACCAATTTTCCCCGCCATTTTGAAAGCAGCAAACATTTGCTTACTCGCTGGCAGTGGCAGTTTTGTATCATGCTATTGATTATATAAACTGCATATATATTTGAAAATAAAGTAGGTATGTGTGTAAAATTTTAAACATTCATTCATTTAAATAAAACCAGTATTATCAGACAGGTCTTGTTAAGACTAGTTACGTGATATAAGAATAATTTTGCTGTGATACATGTTTAAAAAGTTATGATTGTTTTAACCTGGTCAAAATGTACTAATTTATGGTCAAACTCTTCAATACAAAGTCATTGGGGCTCGAGATTTTATTCATGACCTTTTTTGTTAAAAATGCCATAACTTTCTTAATATGTACCCTATTATAAAAAAGTGCCATCAAGCCCCCCGCACCCCAAAATAGATACAAATTAAAATAAGAATTAAACTGTCTGATTTTAGATTTTTTTTTACTATAGCCAGAATGATCATAAACGATCATTTTGTTTACTTGTTTTTGACAGAAGTTAAATATGATTCACTCAAAAAGTTAACATCCATATGGAGTGACCCCATATATGTAAATACTTTCCATTTATATTATAGTTCCATCCATCTATTTTCTACTGCTTTTCCCTTCCGTGTCGTGGGGGGTGCTGGAGCTTATCCCAGCTGCGCTCGGTAGGAAGGCGGGGTACACCCTGGACAAGTCAACACAGATCGACAGACAACATTCACACGCTCGCGTCAATTCAGTGTTGCCAATCAACCTATCCCCAGTTTGTGATCCAAAATTTATTTTTTCATTAACAGGATGGACAAAAAGAAAATGACAACAAAAAAGAGGTTAAGAGTTCCCACAAAGAAAATGAAGGACCTGCATAATTCTCCTCCCCCAAATGGGCAATCTGGTAAGTCTCTATGTATGTGTGGCAAAGCGGACTACGGTTAAGCCAAATTGCAGTGTTACATGTAGCTAACAAACTGGAAAAATGACTTTATTAGTTTGTTTAGTATTTAAAGAACAGCTGAGAATGCCACCTTGAAAAAGTCGCCCCAAGGAAGTTAGGTAACAGTACCCTAATTGTAATGAGGCCACACACCTCTAAGACAGCGATGGGCAAGCTCATCCTACTGCATATGCTTTAAAATGCAAATAGGGATGGGGAGAGGGAATAATCATAATATTGTTGTCCAAATGAGGCGACAAATACCAGTCCAAATTTGTATACGTGTACAGCTCTGGTAATGGGTACATTTGCACCCACCTGCACAAATGTACTTCAAAATGTAACAATCAAAATAAATATGACTTTTTTTTTGTTTACTAGGGCATGCATATATAATATGCATTAGTTTCACTATTTAAAATCAACGATAATGAAAAGGAGATGCTTGGAAATAGCATAAAAATGCCCCAAAAACTCGGAAAAACGCGATTCATAGCGTTACTTTTTGGTGTAACCATCATGAGTGTTCTGTTTAGGTATATTTCTTTTATATTTTGATAAATCATCATATTTATGTATTACTACATTTAAATAGGTATTGATCAATCTTTAAGCTGTGTGTATTTGATTTCAGTTTGCTTTTGACATCTTATTTAGAATTGTAGTTGAAACTGTGATGGTACCGGGTAGAAGGAGACGGCACTGAGACAGGGAGAGCGTTTAGCCTGGGGCGTATTTATTCAAAAGGGAATTATATATATATCTCTATATAAATATATATCTATATAACAATAATAATAATAATAATAATAATAATATATATGTATAATTCATACAATATATTATCCAATATATTATATGATATTATATATTATATTATATTATATTATATTATATTATATTATATATATCAATATATATATATATATATATATATATATATATATTAGATGTATATGTAACCAAACAGGAAATGGGTGTCAGACTATGTGTGGAATTTAACTGGAGGGTATTACCGTAAGTGTTGGAGGTGCGTGTTGAGAGGAGCGGTGCTGTCAGACAGGGTTTGTCCAGGGGCGGAAGCGTTGGTCGAGAGGCAGGAGTGGGTCGTCGTAGTCCGGGGGGGGGGGGGGGGGGGAAAGAAGCGATGAGTCCAGAACCAGGAAGCAAGAGGATGACAGGGAAGATCCAGGAGCACACGACACACAGCGTGACTCGGGGACGCACACAGGAAGGGTACGATGTACAGATTGCTACGTTCTGGCAAAGGATCTCTGGTGGCGGTTGTTTAAGTAGTCGTCCCTCTCATCAGTTGCCGGTGTGTTGATTGAAGAAACGCAGCTGCCTGCAGCAGTTTGAGTGACGCGTGCGCGAGCGCAGGTGTGCTCAGCGCGGCTCCCAGATGAACGCGCACTGGTGCGCGTCAGGGCCGTGACAGTACCCCCCACCTTATGCGAGACTCCAGACGAGCTACGGGGTGCATCCGGGTTGGCATGGTAAAAATCTTCTATAAGAGAGGGGTCCGCGAAGTAGGAGGCCGGCACCCAGGATCGGTCCTCCGGTCCATAGCCTTCCCAGTCGACCAGATAGACCAACCCTCTACCCTGCCGACGAACCCTGAGGATCTCCTTAACAGTCCAAACCCGATCACCGCTCTTGAGGACCCTGGGAGGAGGGGGGGCAAGGGTGGGGGGTGAGAGAGGGCTGATAGACACAGGCTTGATTTGGGACACGTGAAAACTTGGGTGGATCTTCATGGAAGATGGGAGAGAGAGACGAACGGCAGCAGGGTTGACAATGGCGTTGATGGGGAAAGGTCCCACGTAGCGGGGTGCCAATTTAGAGGACTGTACCTTGAGGTGGAGGTCCTTGGCCCGTAACATCACCTGCTGCCCGGGCTGATAGGAGGGTGCCGGGATGCGGTGCCGGTCGGCGTTGCGGCGCATCCTGTCTGATGTCTTCACTAAGGCAGCCCGAGCAGTCTTCCAAATGGTCTGGCAACGTTTAAGGTGGGCCCGGGTGGAGGGTACCGCTGCCTCGACCTCTTGCTGTAAAAACATGGGTGGTTGGTAGCCTAGAGAGCACTCGAAAGGGGACATACCTGTGGCGGAACTGGTCATGGAGTTAAAGGCATACTCCACCCAGGGTATGTATTTGCTCCAGTGAGAGGGTTGGCGGGCGGAGACACAGCGGAGCATTGTCTCTAACCCCTGGTTGGCTCTCTCTGCTTGTCCGTTACTCTGTGGGTGATATCCAGAGGTAAGGCTGACTGTTGCCCCAATTCCCTTGCAGAATGACTGCCACACACGGGAGGTGAACTGGGGGCCACGGTCAGAGAGGATGTCCTGGGGGATGCCGTGCAGTCTGACCACATGTCTGATGAGTAAATCGGCAGTCTCAGCTGCGGAGGGAAGCTTGGGGAGGGGGACAAAATGTGCAGCCTTGGAGAATCTATCAATTATGGTTAGGATAATGGTATTACCTTGGGAGGCGGGGAATCCGGTCACAAAATCCAGAGCAATGTGAGACCAGGGTCGACCAGGAATAGGTAGGGGGCGTAAGAGTCCCGCCGGAGGGCTGTGGGAAGCCTTGTTGCGGGCGCACGTGGAACAAGCGGCAATGAACTCTCTGGTGTCGGTCTCCATAGATGGCCACCAGAATGAGCGCCGGATAAATGATAGCGAGCGGTGGACCCCCGGATGGCAAGCGAAAATACTGGAGTGACCCCAGTCCAGTACCTTGGATCGAAGGTCAGGTGGAACAAACAGTCTGTCGGGGGGTCCACCACCAGGTCCTGGGTTCACGAGGAGTGCCGCTTTTACCAGTGCCTCGATCTCCCAGGTGACCATCCCCACCACCCGGGCAGGGGGGAGAATGGGTTCCGCTGAGTGTGTGCTGATGGTCTCCACAGAGAACTGTCTGGAGAGGGCATCAGTCTTTGTATTGCGGGAGCCTGGTCTGAATGAGAGCGTGTAGTCAAATCTACTGAAAAATTGTGCCCATCGTGCCTGACGGTCATTAAGTCTCTTGGCAGAGCGAATATGGATGAGGTTGCGATGATCGGTGAGTACCAGGAACGGATGTTTTGCCCCCTCCAGCCAGTGTCTCCACTTGGTTAGGGCGTCGTGAACTGCCAGCAGTTCCCGATTACCTGCGTCGTAGTTGCGCTCCGATGGTGTGAGTCTTCTGGAAAAAAATGCACATGGATGCAAGACATTATTCTCTCGGGCACGCTGGGAGAGTACTGCCCCGATACCCGAATCTGATGCGTCCACCTCGACGATAAATGGACAATCAGGATCGGGGTGGACGAGCACAGGTGCGGAGGTGAAGCTCCTCTTCAGCCCCTGGAAGGCGACATTGGCTTTCTTGGTCCATTGAAATGGGATGAGGGTGGAAGTGAGGTTATGGAGAGGGGCGGCCACCTTACTGAAGTCCTTTATGAAGCGGCGGTAGAATCCTGCGAAGCCCAGAAAGCGTCTCAACTCCGTCCGTGTGGAGGGCTGTGGCCACTCCATTACTGCCTCGACCTTTTTGGGGTCTGCCTTGATGTGTCCCTTTTTGTATAATGTGACCCAGAAAGTTAATTGCAGAATTGTGGAACTCACATTTTTCGGCCTTGACGAACAGGCGGTTCTCCAGTAGACGCTGCAGGACCAGTCGGACATGCTGTTGGTGTTCCTGTAGGGTTTTAGAAAAAATAAGAATGTCATCAAGGTACACCACCACAAACTGGTCCAACATGTCCCGCAATACGTCGTTGACCAGAGCCTGGAAAACCGCCGGGGCGTTCGTCAGGCCGAAGGGCATTACCCTGTATTCGAAGTGGCCCAGGTGCGTATTGAAGGCGGTTTTCCATTCGTCCCCCTTCCTGATGCGTACCAGGTGGTACGCGTTGCGGAGATCCAATTTACTAAAAACTGTGGCGGGTGCGAGTGGCTCGAAGGAAGAGCTCAGGAGGGGGAGGGGGTATCTGTTCTTGATTGTGATGTTATTTAGTTGCCGATAGTCAATACAGGGGCGTAGAGATCCGTCCTTCTTGCCCACAAAGAAGAATCCTGCTGCCACCGGGGACTTAGAGGGAGTAATGATGCCGGAGGCGAGAGAGTCCGAAATGTAGTCCTGCATGGCCTTCTTCTCGGGCAGGGACAGATTGTATAGGCGGCTAGATGGGAGGACAGCATTGGGAACTAGGTCTATGGAGCAATCATATGGTCGATGCGGGGGAAGGGAGAGTGCCTGTTCCTTGTTGAAGACCGCGGCAAGGTCGTGATAGACGGGGGGCACATTAGAGAGGTCTGTGGGGGGTAAGGTGGTCTTGGGGCTGCCACTCGGAGGAACTGCGGATCCGAGGCAGTTAGCGTGGCATGTAGCGCTCCAGGCCAGGATTTTGCCTGTAGACCAGGCAATGTGGGGATCGTGCTTGCAGAGCCAAGAGCGACCAAGGACTAGGGGGGCAATGGGGGCATCCAGAACCCAGAGACTAATAGTTTCAGTGTGGTTCCCTGAGAGGGTAAGTGAGAGGGGTTCCGTCCGGTGGGTTATGGGACCGAGGGGGTGTCCGTCCAGGGCTTGAGCCGGTAGGGGGGTCTCAAGGGGTAGAAGCTGTATACCAGCCTGTTGTGCGAACTCCCGATCCATGAGACTGTCGTCCGCTCCAGAATCCAGGTAGGCTCCGATGGTTAAGTTCTTGGAGTTCCATGATAAAGTCGCTGGGAAAAGGATGCCTGGATTCTTCAGCTTGTGGGGAACGGACGTATGGCTCACCAGGATTCCCCTGACTAGTGAGCCTTGTCTTTTGGCCGTATCGGGCAGTTCCTGATCTCATGACCTGCCACCCCGCAGTAGAGACAGAGGCGTTGCCGGAAGCGTCTCTCTCGTTCTTCGGCTGCCAGGCGGGATCTGCCTAGCTGCATGGGATCATCCGTGCCGGTGGTCTCAGGGGCCGATAGTGGTGGCCACATGACAGCGGGCGTTCTGGTGCGAGCACTTGGGCTTGACCTGCTGTGTGCTCGCTCTGCCGCTCGCTCGATTAGTCTTTGGTCCATCTGGAGAGCGAGGTCAATTAAGGCCTGGTAGGACGTTGGTCGGTCCCGAAGAAGTCCGTCCTTCACTGAGTCACTGAGCCCGCGTCGGTACGCGCTCTGGAGTGCCTTGTCCCCCCACCCGCTGTCAGCTGCGAGGGTGCGAAACTCCAGGGTGTAATCAGCAACGGAGCGGGAGCCCTGCTGAATGGAGTGGAGGTGGGAGGCGGCATCCCCCCCGTCCACTGGGTGGTCAAAAACAGCGCGGAACTCGGCGCGGAAGGCTGAGTAGTCAGTACCGAGTCCGTTGCTCTGGTCGATTGCCGCTGTGGCCCATCGCAGCGCTCTGCCTGACAGGAGGGAGAACAGGAAGGCAATTTTTGCCCCATCAGATGAGTAGCGAGAAGGCTGGTGCTGAAATATGAGCTCGCACTGGACCAAAAATCCCCGGCAGAGTTCAAAATCTCCCTCAAATGTCTTGGGGGTGGCAATCTTGGGTTCCCTGGTGAGGGAGGTGTCCCATGTGGCAGCCGCTGAGGCAGCCGCTGAGGCACCCGTATTCAGCGCAGGTGGAGGGGGGGGTCTTGGATCAATGGTGTCCAGCCTTGACAGCAGGTTGGCAAAGCAAGCAGTAAGCTGGGTCTCCAAGTGATCGAAGCGGGACTGTTGCTGCTGGACAATAGTGTACACGGTGGGAAGATCGGGGTTCGTGGGGGGTCGGGGAGAGGGAGTGGAGCGTGCTCTTCTCGTGCCGTCTGGTTCCGACATGGCCAGAACGTACTGTGATGGTACCGGGTAGAAGGAGACGGCACTGAGACAGGGAGAGCGTTTAGCCTGGGGCGTATTTATTCAAAAGGGAATTATATATATATCTCTATATAAATATATATCTATATAACAATAATAATAATAATAATAATAATAATATATATGTATAATTCATACAATATATTATCCAATATATTATATGATATTATATATTATATTATATTATATTATATATATCAATATATATCAATATATATATATATATATATATATATATATATATATTAGATGTATATGTAACCAAACAGGAAATGGGTGTCAGACTATGTGTGGAATTTAACTGGAGGGTATTACCGTAAGTGTTGGAGGTGCGTGTTGAGAGGAGCGGTGCTGTCAGACAGGGTTTGTCCAGGGGCGGAAGCGTTGGTCGAGAGGCAGGAGTGGGTCGTCGTAGTCCGGGGGGGGGGGGGGGGGGGAAGAAGCGATGAGTCCAGAACCAGGAAGCAAGAGGATGACAGGGAAGATCCAGGAGCACACGACACACAGCGTGACTCGGGGACGCACACAGGAAGGGTACGATGTACAGATTGCTACGTTCTGGCAAAGGATCTCTGGTGGCGGTTGTTTAAGTAGTCGTCCCTCTCATCAGTTGCCGGTGTGTTGATTGAAGAAACGCAGCTGCCTGCAGCAGTTTGAGTGACGCGTGCGCGAGCGCAGGTGTGCTCAGCGCGGCTCCCAGATGAACGCGCACTGGTGCGCGTCAGGGCCGTGACAGAAACTTTTACAACCTTGTGTTGCGCTCATGATGGCGTAACCAAACTAGATTTCATTTAATGATCTTATTTTGAATATGTATTCCCTTTTTTACATTTAGTATATTTAAATATTAATTTATAAACATTGAATACATTTCAAATATCAATAAAATGCAATTGCCTTCATCTTATAGGGTAATAATTTTCGCCACACCTAGGGTGTGTGTGTGACAATCATTGGTACTTTAACTTTAATGTTTAGTTACACCAAGTCATGAGCGTAACACTAAGGTCCATCACTTTGACTTGTAATATCTCTAATTCTGGTGGTGTTTTATGCTTTTTTCTTTTTGGAACATGTACTATACATATAATACAATAAAGTCCCATATAAAATTATGTTTCTAGCAATACTTTAATTTTGCCTTTGAAAGTAACACTCCAATGTCCATTAGTGGAGCTGTACACATACTCAAATAAAACATTTTAAACACTTTCTCTTTTGCACTCTCTCTTTCAGGGTGTTTGGCATTCGTCAGATGGGAGGACGGTTATACCGGCAAAATCTTTACAGGAGCAGACATTTTGTCAAGAGATGAAGCTCCTGTGCCGATCTTAGATCTTAGAACAGGAGATTCTGTTTTAGCAAAGTGGTCAGATGGTAAATTTTATAGGGCAACTGTTGAATATATTTCAGGAAAAGATCAGACTCAGTCACCAAAAGGCTGCCAAACTCCACAGGAGTCATTTTTAAATATGTTGGAAGCCATTGAGCCATCACACTCAACATCAGGGTCTGACACCATTACAGTAGATCGGAACCCACTGTCTGAACATGATAATATCACAGCGCTGAATCTATCAAGTGACAGGGGACTTGTAACAGGCAGCAACACTGTTGGACCACCACCACCCTATGGGTAAGCTTGATATTTTTTACCTCATGCCTATGGGGCTACAAGTTCAAAACTTTTAATCTTTATAAAATCAAATTTGGTGTATTTCCAAACCAAAAAAACAGCATTAACTGAAATATTATTTTATCTGCCATCAAATAATTGTTTCAGTAAATAGAATGTGAATGACAAATACAAATATTTAATGTATTTAATTGCCCAAAACCCAACATCTGTTTCCACTTTCATTTCAGGATTAAAAGTTCTGAACTTGTGGACCCTGAAAACAATTATTTGCCATAATTTATTACTTTTTAACCATGGTCAAAATGTTCATAGAGTGTTAATATCCACTCTACAATCTCATGTGTCAAAACTAGGGAGTAACAAAATGAACATATCATGTCATGGTTACAATTGTTATCACAGTATTGATGAATGTGCTCAAGAAGTACTTGAACACACACTGAAATCTTATAAACAAGTTTTATTGAGAGAAAAAAATGGTTACACAATATATACTTTCTTAACAGAAGAAATCAAAGTTTTTAAACATTCAGTTTGACGTCAAAATATAAATTCCGCATTTTTAAAATTAAATATAAATACAAATATAAATAAAAGTAGTGTAAGGATGGGAGTTGAAGGATGAGTGTCAAAAACAGAGCTAACTTTGCTTTCTTATCAGCAATCGAGCATTAACGAAACACCCTTGGGTTCTCAGAGCAACACACAACACCGGAAATGTGTCCTGTGAAACCTGTCCGACCGGAGCTTTCAACAATAACAAAAGTTCCATGGATGAATTAAGTAAACAATATAAAAAAATAGGATCCAAGCAAAATTTGTGGAACGCTCGCCTCGGCCGCAGGTACTTGCTGTTGCTCCGCACTGAATTTCAGGACAGGGAAACCAAAACAAGCTTGCTAGTTAGCATAATTAGCATCATCGTGCTAGCTTACTTGTTGTTGATACTGTTACGTGATTGGCTGTTGGTGTGTCCATTCCATCGCTCAGTAAATACTGTTAACTGATTGTCTGTTATCATACTTGCCAACCTTCCCAAATTTTCTGGGAGACTCGAATTTCAGTGCCTCTCCCAAAAATCTCCCGGGACAACCATTCTCCCGAAAATCTCCCAATTTCCAGCTGGACAACAATATTGGGGGCGTGCCTTAAAGGCACTGCCCTTAACGTCATCTCTCACCTGAAAAGGAGACTATTATACTGTATATGTCTCCGTTATCTATAGGTTTATCCATAAAGTAGGCAGGCACGGAGCTATTTCTCAGCATGTGTTTATTCCAGCCGGCACGTTAATACTGGGCTACGGGGTGTTAGCCAATGACTTTGGCTGGGGGGCGGGACTTCCGGGAGAGATAGGGAAGTTAATAGGAAATGGGTGATCGAGTTTTGCCGGGAAAAGGGATAGACACACATTGGAGCTGTTGTGTGGTTGAATTATAATAATAATAATACATTTTATTTAGTATAGTGCTTTTCAAAGCACTTAAAGACGCTTTACAGGAGAAAAAATTAAAATATGAAACAGTTTAAAGTAATAATATAAAATACAGTATCACTAATCACTGGTTAAAAGCAGATCTGAATATCAATCAATCAATCAATGTTTATTTATATAGCCCTAAATCACAAGTGTCTCAAAGGGCTGCACAAGCCACAACGACATCCTCGGTACAGAGCCCACATAAGGGCAAGGAAAAACTCACCCCAGTGGGACGTCGATGTGAATGACTATGAGATACCTTGGAGAGGACCGCATATGTGGGTAACCCCCCCCTCTAGGGGAGACCGAATGCAATGGATGTCGAGTGGGTCTAACATAATATTGTGAGAGTACAGTCCATAGTGGATCCAGCATAACAGTAAGAGTCCAGTCCACAGTGGGGTCAGCAGGAAACCATCCCGAGCGGAGATAGGTGTGTTTTGAGAAGGTATTGAAGGTTACATATATAAAAGTTATATATATATATCTATATATACTGTATATGTATATATGTATATATATATATATATGTATACGTATATGTAAGAAATACTTTAATTTCAGTGAATTCTAGCTATAAATATACTCCTCCCCACGCCCCCCCAATCTCCCGAATTTGGAGGTCTCAAGGTTGGCAAGTATGCTGTTATAGTATGTCCCTCCCATTGCTCAGTGACACTTCCTGTTTTCTGTTTTCTGGGTTCCCAAAGCACGAGTGACCTAATGCAGCGAATCTATTGCTTGCTCAAATTTTTTATCGAACACATTTAATATTGATATGATTAAGTGTATATCGCGATATATATTTATTGTTTTATTGCCCCGGTGCTATGTAGTATTGATTCTTTAAAAAAAAAAAATGGGGCTTGCATGGGAGCACTACGTGCGGATAGAAATGTTCCTCTGTTTTGTGAATTTTCCTTTTCTTTTGTCAAAGGTTGCTCACATGCCTGTACTTCCTCTGTGAAAGAAAGGAGGTAGGGCGGAAATCTCAATAAGCAATAGTTTAAAAAAACATATTTAAACCAAATATAAGTACTGGTTTGACAGTTTATACTTAATTGTACATTTCATAAATAATCCTGAGATATATAAAGTAATAACTTCTTGGTGATAGTCAATGTTATGTATAACTTCATATTAAAAAATCTGTCATAATCTGTTAGTTGGTATTGTTGACTAAGTGAGTTGTCTATTTCCTTGCAGTCAAGATGATTTCATCTTCAGTATTGGTCCAGTTCCTTTGTTTTTGATGTGAAATGTTTCTGTTTAGGAGTACTGTACAGAACGATTATAGATATGTTCAATTTTGGTCATGGTACATTCCTTTTCATTATTGGTATCGTCCATCATAGAGTAAGGAGAACAAATAATTTATACACTGTTGATTTTGTAGTACGAGGTCTTTTACTTATATTATTATTATTATTATTATTATTATTAATAATATCATTATAGGCACACTTCAATTGTAAGTGATAGAATCCAAAACAAAAATCCGTAAAATCACATCGTATTGATTTTTAAGTAATTAATGTGCATCTTACTGCATGAAATCCATATTTTATACTTCAGAGAAGTAGAGGTAAAAAAGAGGAAACAAATGCAAATTACCTGAAAATCATACAATGTCATTTTTTGTTTTGTTTTATATTTTACAGAATCGCCAGTCTATCAAATACTTGTTCTCCTTTGTCCACTGGAGGTTAAAATGCGGGTCAATTCAGTCATTTTTTTGTAGTTCAGTATTTCTCATCTCTTTTGATATTGTATATATATATGGACAAATTGAGTTTATAGAATAGTAAGCTATGGTTCAATGAAATTTCATGATAGGTTTACCAAAGAGGGAACCATTGGTCCATCACCCTACAGCGGCAATACAGCCATACCATCACCGTATGGTCTCCACATCAATTGTCAATTTCCCTATGGAGGCCATACATCTAGCCTACCACCGTATGGCCTCAACATCAAAGGTCCATCTCCCTACGAAGGCCATGCATCCTGCCCATCACTGCATGACTTCAACACCGCTGGCCCATCACCAAATGTCTACAACACCTCTGGTCCTTCACCCGGCGTACACAATAGCTTGCCAGCTAGCAGGGTGAATCCACCTGACAATGAAAACCCAGCTTTCCTGGCACCAGACAGGAGAGATGCAGGCAACCCATCTGTTGAGGACACTATCTCATATCGACCGCAGGCAGAAAAATCATGGACGCCATGTGATGGATGTAGGGAGGAGTTCGAAAAAATCCTGCGAGAAAAGCAAAGAATTGAAGAAGTCCTCTTGAAAATAGGCAAGTAATTCATGCTAATTTGTTCATGAGGTAATTGTTTTGTTTACTTAAATTTGTGATTGGGCCTTGAACACATTCTTTTCTCATTCTGGTATTTGTGCTATTTTTTTCCCTTTCAGATCCAGGCCAAGTCAGAGTACTCCAAACTCTCTGCGACCTCGTTGTAGACAAATACAGCGAGGGCCCTCCTCAACAATTGGGCCAGCAGGAGCTCTTTCCTGAGAGCGGCGTATTCATATCATCGTTCTGCCTTGCTGCCATGAGTCATGCTTCAAAGCCCAATTGTATGCGTTTATTCCACGCACTTTTTGATCACTTTTTTACAGTTGAGGAGTGTCAAAATGCTGTCCCTTTTGGTCACCCTGGAAAGTAAGTTTTCCCAAACTGAGGGTGTTTTCAGGCCAAAATTGTGTAACAATAATTAAATAGAAGTTCAATACGAGAAAGTTTGATCCCTTATTGATTACATCACACTAGAAGCATAACTGAATGTTACATAATTACAGTTTGTGATTAGCCAAAAAACTAGCTTTGTGATAAGCAATATAGTGTTATGTCCATCAACTTGAAGTGTGGTTGTGTGTATTAATGTACTGTATGTTCAGGGTTTTCGCAAGGCATTAAGTCATTAAATGGATTTTGCGTAAATTAAGGCCTTAAACGGCAATAAAAAGCATTAAATGCGTTGTCTAGAGGCATTTAAAAAATGTGATACAATTGTAGGACATGGCCGATAGTCAATACCGTATTTTTCGGACTATAAGTCACAGTTTTTTTCATAGTTTGGCCAGACTTATACTCAGGAGCGACTAATGTGTGAAATTATTAACACATTGCCGTAAAATATCAAATAATAATATTTAGCTCATTCACGTAAGAGACTAGACGTATAAGATTTCAAAGGATTTAGCGATTAGGAGTGACAGATTGTTTGGTAAACGTATAGCATGTTCTATATGTTATAGTTATTTGAATGACTCTTACCATAATATGTTACGTTAACATACCAGGCACGTTCTCAGTTGGTTATTTATGTGTCATATAACGTACACTTATTCAGCCTGTTGTTCACTATTCTTTATTTATTTTAAATTGCCTTTCAAATGTCTATTCTTGGTGTTGGGTTTTATTAAATACATTTCCCCAAAAAATGCGACTTATACTCCAGTGCGACTTATATATGTTTTTTTCCTTCTTTATTATGCATACTTATACTCCGAAAAATACGGTATGTCAAACGGTAAATGAAAATTAACTTAAGAACGTTACGGTCATCGAAATTGCTACGTCTGTCTGTGTGTTTTTTTTTTTTTATAGCTGTAGCTGTTAAACTGCATACAAGAAGTATTGTAAGGTGGGAACGCGACAAAAGCACTGCCCCAATACGGCAAAATGAAACTGCACTGGGGGCCTAAATTTTTCCATTCTTTGGTCACTGTAGGCGTGTAGTCCTTAACTGTGACACCATATCAGGATAATGGGGAAGCTGAGCTTTTTTCATACACAACTCGTTTATTTCAATCACCTCCACTTCAACACATATGAGCTAACTTGGCTGACATTAGCAACTGTCGTGACGCAGGCGCCTCAAGTGATCTACGCTGGCTTAGGATGGACAAACAAGGCAATTTTCACAGCAGACCACAACTTTTTTATTCTCTGACATTCCCACAATAAATGAATACAAGACATGACACTCGATACAAAACTTGCTATTTACTGTAAACATTTTAAACAACAGAGAGGGTGTAAAATACAATATATTCAATGACATAGCTTTTTTTTTTTATGCATCTTATTGGCATTTTTCCAAATATCGTTCTGTGTTTTTCTAAAATGTCTACGGCCATGCTTAGTCAAAACACCAGATGCTACTCCAGAAAAATAAATAAATACAAATACATTCTCCAATTAAACAGCTTTGTATGGCCAATTCTAATACACTAGATAGTAACAATTAATGTAAACTTTTCAACTAATTAACTTGTCTAATGCTTACAACTGTGTGTATACAGATAATTGTCGGCTTTTGACTATATATAATAACTATATGCAGTTGCACATGGGCATTACATTTTTTTAAGTACCAAAAAAATGGGATTAAAAAGCATTAAATTAGATTTGCATTATTATTATTATTGCATTGCATAGGTTTGATACTTGTAGAAACTCTGATGTGGCAAAATTACGAATGCCTGATTATTATGTTCTTGCCTTACAGCGTATGTCCTGAGATGCGGTACCCTTCCTGATTGGGACAATATTGAGGAGGCCAAGCTCAAGAAAGCTTTGGTAAACAAATGTCGGGCCAGAGCAGGTTTTAAGTAGGCCCTTGTACCTGCCAAGTTCATTCTGGGGTAGGATGTTTCCTTTATAAACATGTTAATATTTTGGTCTGGGGTTGCACAGTATATATTGTATAAAATTGCCCTATGATGTAGCTTTTAGTACCACGTTATACTGTGACAATGCATATTGAGCTTTGCTGTGTCTCGCAAATTTGGCACCGATGCAACCTCACTAACAAGCTAGCAGCTAATATCCCTTCACAGTGCAAACCAATTTCAAAATGTTTCAATTAATTTATGTACCAAATGTTATATTGTTATCGTAGAAGGCTTTTCTATTGTTTACAACATTGTTTCTTAATCACAGGGCTGGGGCCCACTGTTTGGCTGCGAGTACCCCTTGGGGGCCGCCAATAAATATCTGTTTCTTAGCTGTGGTCCGTCCATATGGGCCGCAATGGTACTCAGTTTTAACACACTTTAGTGTAAGATGACTAATTCAGTGTTTGTGTTTGCGTGGGCCCCACACCCCCCTGTAGTGAAAAAGTTGGTCGGGCCCCGAGGTAAAAAATGTTAAGTAACCCTGGTTTTCAATGTGTGATTATTTTTTGTATGTACACCAGTTCCAAACAGCACGGTTACTATTTTATAAATGTATTTCAGTTTTTGCTTGGAATATTTAATAAATGGAAAATGTAGTCATTTACTCACCCTCTTACTGAGATGAAGTCAGGTGGGTTTTTTTAACTACGGTACATGGTTTGCTCGACAAGGAGTTAAAAAAAACTACACCTGACTTTTTCACAACAACTAAGTGAGTACTTAGGGTTACATTCATTTATATTTGTATTTGTTTTATTTTTCGTATATTGTTTTCTATGTTGTTTTAATTATTGTGAATGTCAATATGTACATTATGTATGTAATAATTAATTACATTTAAATTGTTGTATTTAATCTATTTTTATACCTTATGTTTTGTTTTTTTGTATAGCCAAATAAAGTGATACACCTTTCAATATTTGAGTATTTTTTTTACTGTTATTTCTAATTAAGTCAGATAATTGCCCTCTCAATTTGTTCTCATTATTCTCAAATTTGAGATATGATGGCTTTGTTAAGACATTTAAGAGAAATAATCAAGACACGAAAGAGACATACATAAGATCTCTTTTATTGCTCATACATCTCATTCATTTCTCTTTAATTCTCCTTCAAAATAAATGAGACATAATTGAGATCAGTGGCATACATATATGAGCTCTCCTCAGTGTATCCCACTTCTCAAATATTGCTCAAATGGTTGTCTCAACTCAACCTCCTTTGTCTTAGTGATGTCTTGTCTCTTTTTAGCTTATTTATTGCTCCTAAGGGTCCCTTAGGAGCAATAAAAGAGAAACAATTGATCACAGAATTAGACAGCTATGAGAAGCTCAAAATGTTCTCAAGATACGAGATCAAGCAACAGATGAGCAAGCACATCCTTGCTATGGGATGTAATTAAGCATGCGTGATAGTCTAACAGCATTTGTACAAATATATTAGCACCATAGAAATAGCAACACATATGTTTCCTGCCTGATCAACTCTTCTTTCCACTTCCTGCCTGATCTGAATAACTTGGTGTGTCACAATTTGGTGGGTGCTGCTGCGGGTGCTTGACTATGACTCACTGAATCACAGATACCGAGTGAACAACGAGTCCACTGAATGATCATTCAGTGTTGAACAATGATTTATAGACACTCAGGAAGGAAACATTCAAAACTGATTGTGTGAGCCTGTTTTCCTCTGTTAGAGTTAGTTATTTTACTTAATATTGGACTGTTAAATCTTATTGTAATATTGCACTATTGTTTGGGTTGATTTTTGCAATTAGGTTTTATTTTGTCCAGAGGAGATCACTTTTCTAAACATGTTATATGTACAAACCCTGTTTCCATAAGAGTTGGGAAATTGTGTTAGATGTAAATATAAACGGAATACAATTATTTGCAAATCATTTTCAACCCATATTCAGTTGAATATGCTACAAAGACAACATATTTATGGCGTGGCGAAGTTGGTAGAGTGGCCGTGCCAGCAATCGGAGGGTTGCTGGTTACTGGGGTTCAATCCCCACCTTCTACCATCCTAGTCACGTCCGTTGTGTCCTTGGGCAAGACACTTCACTGCTTGCTCCTGATGGCTGCTGGTTAGCGCCTTGCATGGCAGCTCCCGCCATCAGTGTGTGTATGTGTGTGTGAATGGGTGAATGTGGAAATACTGTCAAAGCGCTTTGAGTACCTTGAAGGTAGAAAAGCGCTATACAAGTATAACCCATTTATCATTTATCATTTATATTTGATGTTCAAACTGATAAACTTTTTTTTTTTGTTGCAAATAATCATTAACTTTAGAATTTGATGCCAGCAACACGTGACAAAGAAGTTGGGAAAGGTGGCAATAAATACTGATAAAGTTGAGGAATGCTCATCAAACACTTATTTGGAACATCCGGTGAACAGGCTAATTGGGAACAGGTGGGTGCCATGATTGGGTATAAAAGTAGATTCCATGAAATGCTCAGTCATTCACAAACAAGGATGGGGCGAGGGTCACCACTTTGTCAACAAATGCGTGAGCAAATTGTTGAACAGTTTAAGAAAAACCTTTCTCAAGCAGCTATTGCAAGGAATTTAGGGATTTCAACATCTACGGTCCGATATATCATCAAAGGGTTCAGAGAATCTGAAGAAATCACTGCACGTAAGCAGCTAAGCCTGTGACCTTCGATCCCTCAGGCTGTACTGCATCAACAAGCGACATCAGTGTGTAAAGGATATCACCACATGGGCTCAGGAACACTTCAGAAACCCACTGTCAGTAACTACATCTGTAAGTGCAAGTTAAAACTCTCCTATGCAAGGCGAAAACCGTTTATCAACAACACCCAGAATCGCAGTCGGCTTCGCTGGGCCTGAGCTCATCTAAGATGGACTGATACAAAGTGGAAAAGTGTTCTGTGGTCTGACGAGTCCACATTTCAAATTGTTTTTGGAAACTGTGGACGTCGTGTCCTCCGGACCAAAGAGGAAAAGAACCATCCGGATTGTTATAGGCGCAAAGTTGAAAAGCCAGCATCTGTGATGGTATGGGGGTGTATTAGTGCCCAAGACATGGGTAACTTACACATCTGTGAAGGTGCCATTAATGCTGAAAGGTACATACAGGTTTTGGAGCAACATATGTTGCCATCCAAGCAGCGTTACCATGGATGCCCCTGCTTATTTCAGCAAGACAATGCCAAGCCACGTGTTACATCAACGTGGCTTCATAGTAAAAGAGTGCGGGTACTAGACTGGCCTGCCTGTAGTCCAGACCTGTCTCCCATTGAAAATGTGTGGCGCATTATGAAGCCTAAAATACCACAACGGAGACCCCGGACTGTTGAACAACTTAAGCTGTACATCAAGCTAGAATGGGAAAGAATTCCACCTGAGAAGCTTAAAAAATGTGTCTCCTCAGTTCCCAATCGATTATTGAGTGTTGTTAAAAGGAAAGGCCATGTGACACAGTGGTGAACATGCCCTTTCCCAACTACTTTGGCACGTGTTGCAGCCATAAAATTCTAAGTTTTGAGTTTGAGTTTGAGTTTATTTATTTCGAACATGCAAGTATACAACATGATACATCACAATCTCCAGTTTCTCTTTTCAACATGTTCGAAAAGGAGTAGGAAGAAGCAGAGCTTATTTAATCCTACCCCTTTTCTTTTACATAACAGTTGCTAAAACTTTTGTTCACTTCCTGTTCTCAATTTATTCACAATATACTCCATAAGTAATCACAATAAAATAAGTAAATAAATAATAATTGGTGAAGTAAGTTACATTTCATATGTTGAGATAAGTAAGATTATTTTGTGAGTGAAAGAATGAAAGAATGGATGAGTTAAATAAATTCAGAATGTTTATCATGGTTCTTCTTCTTTGTACTTTGTAAACACTTTAAGTTTGAAGAGTTTCTTGAAGTGGATCATATTAGTACATTGTTTGATTGCTTTGCTTAATCCATTCCATAATTTAATTCCACATACTGATATACTGAAGGTCTTAAGTGTTGTACGTGCATACAAATGTTTTAAATTACATTTCTCCCTAAGATTATATTTCTCCTCTTTTTTTGAGAAGAATTGTTGTATATTCTTGGGTAGCAGGTTATAGTTTGCTTTGTGTATAATTTTAGCTGTTTGCAAATTCAATATGTCGTAGAATTTCAGAATCTTTGATTCAATAAATAAAGGATTTGTGTGTTCTCTATATCCAACATTATGTATTATTCTAACTGATCTTTTTTGTAACACCGTTAATGAATGAAGTGTACTACAGGGGCGGCATGGCGTTGTGGGTAGAGCAACCGTGCCAGAAACCTGAGGGTTGCAGGTTCGCTCCCCGCCTCTTACCATCCAAAAATCGCTGCCGTTGTGTCCTTGGGCGGGACACTTCACCCTTTGCCCCCGGTGCCACTCACACCGGTGAATTGAATGATGAATGATAGGTGGTGGTCGGAGGGGCCGTTGGCGCAAATTGCAGCCACGCTTCCGTCAGTTTACCCCAGGGCAGCTGTGGCTATGAAAGTAGCTTACCACCACCAGGTGTGAATGAATGATGGGTTCTACATGTAAAGCGACTTTGGGTACTTAGAAAAGCGCTATATAAATCACAGGTATTATTATTACTTTTGTAATTATTTCCCCATATTTCTGCACAATAACTCAGATATGGTAACACTAGTGAGCAGTAGAGAATATGGAGTGATATTTTGTCTAGAACATGTTTTGCTTTATTCATTATTGACGTGTTTCTTGCTACTTTATGTTGTATATTTTTTACGTGAGATTTCCAGTTCAATTTATCATCAATCATTATACCTAGAAATTTGGTTTCATTTACTCTTTCAATTTCTATTCCGTCTATTTGTATTTGTGTTTGACTTTCTCTTCTACTGTTACCAAATAGCATTATTTTAGTTTTACTGAGATTCAACGATAGTCTGTTTTTGTCAAACCATCTTTTTAATTTGTTAATTTCTTCTGTTATTATTTGTAGTATCTTCTGTGTGTTCTCTCCTGAACAAAACGCTGTTGTATCATCCGCAAATAATACTAACTTTAAATCTTTTGTAACTTTACAAATGTAATTTATATATAGATTGAATAATTTAGGTCCTAGTATTGATCCCTGAGGTACACCACAGCATATATTTAGCGTTGTAGAGGTGTGTTCGCCTACCTTCACGTATTGTTTCCTGTTCATTAGATAACTTCTTATCCAGTTTAAGACTAACCCTCTGATGCCATATCGTTCTAGTATTTTGATTAAAATATTGTGATTAATTGTGTCAAATGCTTTAGTTAGATCCATAAAAACTGCTGCCGCACATTTTTTATTGTCTATAGCATTGGTAATTTCTTCTGTAATTTCAATTAAAGCCATCGAAGTTGAAACATTAGCTCTGTATCCATATTGATTTTCTTCGAGTATTCTATTTTTATTTATGAAACTCTCTAATCTGTTATTGAACAGTTTTTCAATGATTTTAGAAAATTGTGGAAGTAAGGAAACAGGTCTATAGTTTGTAAATTGATGCTTGTCGCCAGTCTTGTAAATTGGTGCAACTTTAGCTACCTTATTTTCATTTTGTTTGGAAATGTACCTGTTTGAAATGATAGGTTACTAATATACATTAATGGTCCTGAGATCTCTTCAATAACCTTTTTTATCGTTTCCATATAAATTTCATTACAATCAGTTGAAGTCTTGGATTTACATTTTTTCACGATTGTAACTATTTCCTCCTGTGTCACATTACTGAGGAACATGGAGTTGGGATTTCGCTCTATGGTATCATTATAGTCCTCAATTGAAACTGGGTCTGGAATCCTTTCTTCCAATTTTGGTCCAATATTTACAAAATAATTATTGAAGCTTTCAACTACTTCCTTTACGTTGTCATTTTTTTATTTCCGTCTAAGTATTGAGGGTAGTCCCTCTTAGTGCCATTTTTAATAATGCTATTGAGGATGCCCCATGTTGCTCTCATATTAGTTTGGTTCTTGTCCAATAATTCACTGTAATATTCTTTTCTACATAATCGTAGTATGTATGTTAACTTGTTTTTATACTTTTTGTACTTAATTTCTGCCTCTGTAGTTCTTTGTGCTATAAATTTCCTATATAGTGTATTCTTCTTCTTACAAGCATTTTTTAATCCTTTTGTCATCCATGGTTGATTATTCTTTCTCTGCTTATTACTGAGTTGTATCCATGGACAATGTTTGTTATAAAGTATTATGAACTTGTTTAAGAAATGTTCATATGCTTCATCAACCTCATTTTCATTGTACACATTGTCCCAATCTTGCTTTTGTAGCTCAATTTTGAAAGCAATCATCCTTTTCTCTGTGCACAGTCTTCGAAATGTCCTTTTGTCTTCCATGTTCTTCTTGTAGTTTCCATCATATATTGTAAAAACTGGCAGATGATCACTAACATCGGTTATAAGTAGACCACTTGTAGTGTTATTATAAAAATCATTGGTAAAAATATTATCAATAAGCGTGGCACAGTGTCCTGTAATTCTGCTTGGCTTTGTGATTTTAGGATATAAACTGATGCTGTACATTGTATCAATGAAGTCATCAATAGACTTTTGCTTGTTAGGGTTCAATAAGTCAATATTAAAGTCACCACATAAGAAAATTATTCTTTGCCCATTGTCCATGTAAGTAGCCTTGATCCATTCTTCAAATGTTTCTATACTTGACTTAGGTGATCTATATATACAACTGATGAATATGTTTTTGCTTTTTTCCTGACATATTTCAATTGTTATACATTCTAAAATATTATCTATAGCAAATTACATGTTTTTTACCACTTTGTAGTTCAAGTTCTTCATCACGTACACAGCTACTCCTCCTCCATTTTTGTTGTTTCTGTTGATGTAGTTTAGTTCATATCCATCCAGATCAAAATCTATTCCTTTTTTATCATCAATCCATGTTTCCGTGACAGCAATCACTTTGAAGGGTTCGTTGATGTGTTCCAAAAAGTTCTTAATATTGTTGTAGTTTGCATACAAGCTTCTGCTATTAAAATGAATAATTGACAATTTGTTATCACATTTAATGTTGCTGTTATATTGATCATCCGTATAATAAAAACAATTATTACTGAAGTGGGAGAAAAAATGTGTATCTGGATCTATATCATTTTCCAAATCCTGATTTTTGTGATCTTTGTTGCAGAAATGTTTTAGTTCCATGTTTTCTTGTTCAACAATCTTTGATGTTGTTTCAATAATCTCTACAAGTGTAGGTGGATGCAATCCTGAATCTAGGTCCTCTTGTTTAGTCGTTCCTTGGAACATAGTAGTGTTGATGCTGAATTTAGGTGCTTGTTTTCTGTCAGAGTTCATTATCATCGTTGTTGTGGAAGCTGTGTAAACTTTAAAAATTGTCCAGGTCCTTGATGTCATGGACAGCAAGTACTCTTGCTTCTGGACCTCCATTCAGCTTGATGTAGATTTTACAGTTGGCGCTCCAAGTTCCCTGGATTTTTCCCTGCTTTCTCAAGTCGCGTGCTTTCTTGGCAATTCCAGCATTACGTTTTGTGAGATGCTCATTCATGTACACATTTGTTCCCTTCAGCTTCTTTCCCTGTCTCAGCAATGCCATTTTAGATTTTCTGTTTACAAGTTTCACGAGCACGACTGGAGTGGCGTTGTTGTTTCTTCCGTTCAGTGGGATGCATGTTTCGATGGTATTAATGTCAATTTCAATTTCTTTTGATTGCAGAAAGTTGACCACTTGCTGTTCTGCTGAGACCATATCCATTTCATCTGGTTCACCTTCATTATTCACAGCTTTCGCATAGGATCTTGGTATAATTCGGTACCCTGTCACGATGATATCATTCATCCGTTTATCCTGATCCATTCCATCTATGATATTCTTCAGCATGTTGTTGTCTTCTTGAAGGATCTTTATTTGTTTGCCCATTTCAGTGGCTTCATTATTTCTGATGGTTTTGTGAGATTGCAGACTTTCTATACATTGCTGCAGACTTTTCACATCTTGTCTGTGTTCTTCTTTCATTTCTTTCATTTCTTCTTTCCATCCCTCCATCGTGTAGTTCCATTTTTCTAACATTTCTTCTTTAAAATCATGGAGTATTTTTTGTATCCATTCTTGATTCCCATCATGTCCTGTGTCCAGCCTCAAATCTTGTTCAGTCTTTCCTTTACCTTTTGGCATCGCGGCAGTCGATGACGTCAGTGCCTCTTATGTCTTAGCGGCAGTTACTTCTTTCGCAACTTGCGGTACTTTTCACTTGTTTTTTCAACAATTTCGTACCTTGCGCCGTTCAGAGATCAATTTTGGGTGTCAGCCTGTCAACTTATATCACTCTGCGACGTCGGAATCACTTTAAAACGTTAAAAGTTAATCATTATTTGCAAAAAAAAATTAAGTTTATGAATTTGAACATCAAATATCTTGTCTTTGTAGTGCATTCAATTGAATATGGGTTGAAAAGGATTTGCAAATCATTGTATTCCGTTTATATTTACCTCTAACACAATTTCCCAACTCATGGAAATGGGGTTTGTACATAGTGATTCAAATTGCATTAATATTATTAGTTGCATGAGAAGCCACAGGCAGAGAGAGAAGCATGAGGAGTGGTTTGAAAAAACTACAAGTGCGTTCACTATTTTGACTGTGAATATGTAATTGACAGAATGGAATAACATCACTAGACTTGACAGGAAGGAAGCATGGGAATTAGATCAAATACATGTGAACTGCAGATCAACTGTGAATAAAGGCTGCAGTTTATCAAGACAAAGTGAATTTACAGTATCTTCAATTGTTTTCACAATTGTAAAATAAATAAAAAAAACTTTCATTTACAGAGCCATCATCATTTTAAACAAAAAAAGATGAACACTCTTGCGTCATCTTTTATATCTCTTACATTTTGTGTCAATGTTTTGTTATATTTTTATATCTTATCTCTTATTGTTCTGTCCTGTAAGTTCTCTTACAGCCTGTCGAATATGAATTTTTCTTTTTGTAACAGACGATACAGGTTATCTATCTATATCTATTTATCTATCTATCTATATGTCTGTCTGTCTGTCTGTCTATCTATCTGAACTGGTACCTCTAAAGTTGTGCAGCATTAATTTTTGCAGGTGTTAGTAAATAGTATTACTTGTTAGGTACAGTATGTGCAAGTCTCTATGCATGCGCCTTATGATGGATGATGGCGAGACTTGTGCAGTCACCAAAGTACTGTGTACATTAGGCAA
This sequence comes from Nerophis lumbriciformis, assembly GCF_033978685.3. Taxonomy (NCBI): domain Eukaryota; kingdom Metazoa; phylum Chordata; class Actinopteri; order Syngnathiformes; family Syngnathidae; genus Nerophis; species Nerophis lumbriciformis. The sequence goes on along the minus strand of NC_084553.2, from coordinate 21,768,263 downwards.
ATCGAATGGAGTGTTTACATTTAAAGGTTGAATTAATTCCAACTATTACGTCATACATTTAACATTTCAATATTTATACTACTTTTCCATACAGTTTCCGCTCTTCAACCTTCAAACCTTTTCACAGTCCAACCGTTTCTACCGTTTGATCTACATTCCACTAACATTTCCTTTGAGCGTAAGTTTTTCAATATCGAAACCATTTCTACATTCAAACATTTTCAAAAATGCATTTTACATTCCTTCAAAATTTCAGTTCAGCTTCAGAATTGGGGCATTTGCACGCAAATTCTACAGATGTATATAGTTACTGTACATTTGTCAATCTACTGTTACTGTATTTACCACTTCTTTGTATACGCAGTCGCGATAAATTGTAAGTACAGTCTGAGTGAATAAATGTAGATTTGGGTAAATCTTTCAGTATATTGTCTTACAACCAAGGCGGTATGTTGAGCATTAGCCAGGCTCTGAGCTTCATGTCCGGCTGTGATATTCCTTGGTCCTCGCATTAGATACTCCAAGTTTGTACATATACTGTACATATGTAGTGACCTGTGCTGGTAATACAAACAAAAACAGACCATTTTCGGTCATTGTTTGGACTGTGGACATTTTTTTGTTTGCACTATAAAGGCTGTGTTGAAAAAAAATGGTGGACCCGCCCAGCGTTTTTTGGGTATACCTTTTACCAAGTATGGACATATCTGCTGATATACAGTAATAATGACAATATGCGTCACAATCTTCTCCAATTCCGAAAGACTCGTTTGGAACAAGGCAAAAGTGATACATTTTTAGGACTTATGGGGATTCCAAATACTGTACACAAAAACAGGTGCCCTCAGGTAAGAAAAGTTGGTTTTGCATAAGTGTGTCAATTGTCCAAATACAGTTGAGTCCTTGAAAGTGGAGGTACTGCATACAATGTCATTCATTCATTCATTACTTCAAGGCATCCTGTTCAGGGTCACAGGTGCTGTGGAAGCAGTGCACTAACATTATAACACTGCCAATGGAGTTATGGATGTCATTTGCTGCACTTTTTCACCAGGCAGAAAACAGCTGTTCAGGGTGAAGCTTGTCCCTTTAGACCACCCACAAGCTCATTAATTGTCTTTCTGAGGCTAATTTCATTTCATACAAGAATAAATTATTGAACAATTTGTTTCCCATTCATTAAACCCCTACCTCCCTCCTCCGGCCCCCACACTTGAAATCCAAAGTTTGTACCTCATGGAGTAAAAAGCATATCAGGCAGTAGTCTGTGTTTTTGTAGAAGTTGGTGTCCAACAATTTTTGTCACAACAACATTGTGACGTCTCTGCAATCTGAGGTTAAGTTATGAGGAGGTCACAGGGGTCAAGTGCAAGTTCAACAACTTGTTTTTTCAAATATATAGGACACATTTGGAGAGCTGGCTTGGCAGTGGAACATTTGTACACTACTCTTGTGCAACTGCCTTGGTGTCTCTTTTGTTGGCCGAAATAAAACGTGCTAAGAGCTCTTCTCTCAAACTGTCAGCTGCACCAGGCAATGCGTGGTAATTGCCATTCAGAGGCTTTGTGTTTCACATTCATTATCTTTTTTCTTCCTTCCTTCCTTTTTCAGACCATGGGAATTGAAGTGTATCTTTACAAAATACCAATCTCCTTGCAATCGTTGGGAAAAGTTTTGCCATACTGTTGCAAAAGGATGCCAGATGTGAGTGGGACAGTAAAGTGCTGTCATTTAACCTCTTTTTGGTGTTTCTAAAAAGATTTGTCTGCAGAGTTTTTGATTTAATGTATTTGGCATAGCCCTCAGAGAGGCAGCGTCTCGTTTTCAACGGTGTCCCTAAAGGTGCAGTTTATTGCAATGGGCTCCAATTAAACAATTTTCAAATCAAAAACATAAGAAGAACAATTGCTAGTATATAGAATACAGCAGTGGTTCTCAAAGTTTATTCACTAAGTACCTCCTTAAAAAACACTTGGCTCTCCAAGTACCACCAAAATGACCAACATTAAAATGCAGTAGCGTAGTAGAACTAAGAGTTCAATAAAAACAAGGCAGAGGTTTTATTTAACAAGTATGTTTAATATTTTTGGTCACTGTAACATGACACACAATTAGAGATATCCGATAATGGCTTTTTTGCCGATATCCGATATTCCGATATTGTCCAACTCTTAATTATCGATACCGATATCAACCGATCCCGATATATACAGTTGTGGAATTAACACATTATTATGCCTAATTCTGTTGTGATGCCCCGCTGAAGGCATTAAACAATGTAACATGGTTTTCCAAAATAAGAGAACAACTTCAACTCAAGTTATGGAAAAAAGTGCCAACATGGCAGTGCCATATTTATTATTGAAGTCACAAAGTGCATTATTTTTTTTTAACATGCCTCAAAACAGCAGCTTGGAATTTGGGACATGCTCTCCCTGAGAGAGCACGAGGAGGTTGAGGTGGGCGGGGTTGGGGGGGGGGAGCTTGGGGTAGCGGGGGGCAGTGGGGGTGTATTGTAGCGTCCCGGAAGAGTTAGTGCTGCAAAGGGTTCTGGGTATTTGTTATGTTGTGTTTATGTTGTGTTACGCTGCGGATGTTCTCCCGAAATGTGTTTGTCATTCTTGTTTGGTGTGGGTTCACAGTGTGGCGCATATTTCTAACAGTGTTAAAGTTGTGTATACGGCCACCGTCAGTGTGACCTATATGGCTGTTGACCAAGTATGCTTTGCATTTACTTGTGTGTGTGAAAAGCCGTAGATATTATGTGACTGGGCCGGTACGCAAAGGAAGTGCCTTTAAGGTTTATTGGCGCTCTGTACTTCTCCATATGTCTGTGTACACAGCGGCGTTTTAAAAAGTCATAAATTGTTGTGTTTTTATTTCCCTGCCTTCTCTTTTATTGTGATGTGTTTCCTCAGCTCATTAGTCTCCAGCGAGGGGCGGACACTAAGGCACACCTGCAACCTATTTCTTCAGAGGAGTATTTAAGCTCGTCACCCACAGCTGGGTCTTGCCGGTTATTTTATCCTGCACCTCCCACGTGCATGCGCCTACTTTGCCTCGTCAGTCCTGGTATGTTGCTTTTCCTTAGTCCTGTTATTTCTAACTTTGTTGTGTTTGTTTTCTAGCCTCCTTGAGGCAGCAAGGACATTATGCTGTGCTGAGTGTGCCCTGGTTTTTTCCCCTGTCGACCACTGAGGAACCTGTTTTAGTCAGTATTCATGTTGTGCATTTCTGCCCCGTCACTTTTTGGACTTATTAAATGTATTCATTTTTGTTATTCAAACTTGCCTCCTGTCTCTGCATCTCGGGGTCACCCCCTTGACCAGTTCTTAACATAAATTTTACTTTTTGAAACAGATACCGATAATTTTGAAACCGATACCGATAATTTCCGATATTACATTTATTGTATTTATCGGCCGATAATATCGGCAGTCTGATATTATCGGACATCCCTACACACAATGCACAAACATAATTAATAATGATACTCCGTATACATTCTTTGGCGTACCACGAGATGGGGCTTTCCCAACAACCCGAAAAAAAAAGAAGTAGGGCAAGAGAAGGTTTGCCATCAACACTGGACAGCCTCCGAATAAAGTGTCTTGTGCGAGGTAAACACACGACACAATGTCTGCGTTTTGACCAGGGCAGAACACACAGAAGCTAATACAACTAATAACAGAAGTGTTACCATTATTGAGTTATTGTGCAGAAATATGGGGAAATAACTACAAAAGTACACATATTCATTTACCATGTTACAAAGAATAAATATCAGTTGGAATAAAACATAATGAGTAGGACGGTGAATCTTTCGGCACCACACAATTTGATTTGCTTCTTGGGGGTAACTATTCGATTTACAATCGATTCTCGGTTCAAAACGATTCTCAATCAATAGTTTTTTAATAATATTGGGTGCCAGTTCTAAGAATAACTACATTCCTCCAACTACATGCCTTTTAATTTATATTTTAACCTTCTAAAATTGTTCTTTGAGTGCAATAGGAAACATACGTTTATTGTATTGTAAGATTTTCTCTTAAAATAAAGCCAAAATTGACATTTTTTGTAGTTCCCTTTATTTTGAAAAGTATCGATACACATTTTGGTACCGGTACCAAATTATATATATATATATATATGTATATCTTTTAAAAAAAACAGATTTTAGATTTTTTCCTTTAATCGATTGGAAATCGTTACAAATTAGAATCGTGAGCCATACAAAAATCATATTTTTTTTGACAACCCTAATAATGAGTGATACATAGAGTAATTACAAATACATTGGAGGCAACCACCACAGTTGACATTTTTCACACAAAAGTCACAATTACTCCACGATTGCTGGTCCAAAGCTAATAAAGGTTTTGACAAAATGAGGGTAATAAGTAATTTTTTTGGTTGTTATGTGTATTTTTTTTTTACGTTTAATATGCCGTCGGATGTTTGTTAAGAGTGCTGGTCACGAAACACTGCATTAATGTAGCAGCAGAGTGCGTCAAATACGGACGCATGTTTTATTGTAAGTTTATTAGCTGTTGTGTGTTTAGGTGAAAGATACATCATGCGGATGCGCTGGGACACATCATCAGTGATGTTGTTTCCTGGGATCATCGGGGGTTTCGGGTCTTTCAACATCAGACCCCCTCAATCCCCAGCCTGTGTCCCAGCAGCGTTTACCCACGGTTCTGCTCTCTTAATCCAAAGCCATCTTGTGGCTTTCTCTGTGCCTTCAGTTGTGGATCTGATAGCCTTCCGTTTAGCCTCCCTAACAAGTCCTAGCACTCTGCAGAGTGACCGCCCTGTGAATCCCCGACAGCCCACCCCCAGAGGCTTACATATTGTTTTCCATCCTTGCCTCCTACACACTTTCTCCAGCTCCTGGTACTTGGCACGCTTCCTCTCATTGGCCTCGTCCATGCGTTCTTCCCATGGCACAGTTAGCTCCAGAATAATCAGCTGCTTGGTGGAATCTGAGACAATGACCATGTCTGGGCGGAGCCTGGTTGATGTAATCCTAGAAGGGAACTTCAGTTGCCAGTCGTTGGAGGAGGTGAGGAGGCCGGACTTTGCCCGTGGTGGTAGGTTGGGCTTCTCTTCAGCTCTGTGGAATGCGATGGTCTTTAGCTTGTGGTGGCTTTTGCTTGTGTTGATGGCGGTGGCGATGCTGTCAGCGACTGCCCTAAGCACCTGGTCGTGACGCCAGCGATAGCGCCCATCTCCAAGAGCTTTTGGGCAGCTGCTGAGTACGTGTTCCAGGGAGCACCATCCTGAGCAACGGGGGAAGAATAGTGTCTCTGTTTTACCCCAGACTTGGAGGTTTGCTGGGCTTGACATCATACACAGCCTGGACTAAGAACCTGATTCGATGGAAGTCTGCTTTCCAGATGTTGGACCAGGTGATTTTACGTTGCAGAACATTCTCCCATTTAGTCCAAGCTCCTTTCTGCCCCATTCCCACCATCCTGCTAGCTCGTACTTCCTCCACGCCTGCCCGCACTTCCTCCTGGATCAGATGATGACGCTCTTTGCCCTGGGCCTTGTCAACTCTGGTTGATGGAAAGTAGCCAATGCCTGCACGCCCTGTTGCTATGGACACCACCAGTGCCTTCTGCCTCAGCCGTGACTCAGCCACATCTATGGCTTTGCCTGCGTTCCATTTCCTGCCTGTTTGCATCTGGATACCAGCTGATGCCACCTTTGGATCTCTGGATTCTTTGTATTGCAATGATTCCCGTGATCTGGACACCATGAACTCTTCAGTGAGGCCACTGATTGGGAGCTGCAGTATGTTGCTGGTGCCATACAGAGCAGAGCTGCTTAGGCTGCGTGGTAGACCAAGTCATCTTCACAGGTAGCTGCTGATCTTTCTCTCCATGCCCTCGACTGTTCTTATAGGTACTGTGTACACTAGTAGAGGCCACAGGATCCAAGGCAGGACGGAATGCTGGTAAATCCAGGCCTTGAACCTCCCTGGCCGACCAGTCTTGTCAACCCGGCTGAGCCAGTCCTCAAGTTCTTTGCTAGTTCTCTGGATGGAGGCAGAGTCTTCAAGGCTACAGTCAAAGTACTTCCCAAGGCTCTTGACTGGCTTTTCTGTGATGGATAAGATGGTGGCTCAGCCAGTGAGAAGCGGAACCTGTCCACTACTTTCCCTCTCTTGAGCACTCGAAACCTTGATTTTGCTGGCTTAAAATTCATCCGAGCCCAGGTGATGAGCTTCTTTAGGCCTTGGTGAATCCACCTGCTGCCTGGTACGGACGTAGTGGTGACAGTCAGGTCGTCCATGAAGGGACTGATTGGTGGCTGGCGTATTCCTAATGTTGTCAAGGGGCCCCTGCACTCTACCTCCGCTGACTTGACTATCATGTTCATGGCGAGGGCGAAAAGGATGACTGAGATGGCGCAAAATCCACTGATGGTGGTTGTGGGCTTATGATGGCTTTCTGTAGCTGTAGCTCCAGTTCTCTCTCTGGGTCACTCAAGGTGTTGTGCAGAAAGGAGTTTACCTCTTCAGCTGAGCAGACTAAGCTGCCACTGCGCTTGTCCACCAGAAACCTGTTGGAGAAAGTGAAAGGGTTGGAGATGAAAGCGGCACGCTTCCTTGCTCTTTCCTTCCCCCGCTGCGCAGTGTCAGGAGTTTCTTCCTTAAGATGTTGTGAAGCTCGATAAGCAGTAGCTTCTCGTATTTGCTAGCCACCTTATGCTGTTGTTTGAGACTTTGAAGTTCCTGACGCGGTTTGTGGATCTGGTTGGCTCTACGGTTCATAGTGTGGCTGGACTTGATGTTGCTCCTCTCAATGTGGCCAAACCTCTCAGCTGCATAGCTGACCATGGTTGCAGTCATGGTCTCGAGCCACTGGTCTACTACACCCTTACTAGTGGTTTCCAGGATCTTGCACATGTCAGTGTCAAACTGTGACCACGCTGACTGGCTCTTAGCTGGAGGCCATTTGATCCGCTTCTGTCGGACTATTTTGCAGGAATTGGAAGGCTCTACTGCTTGGATGGACTGGGCTCTGTGGGGCTCCTTCTGACTGGGCTCCTCCTGTGTCTCACCAGGATCAGATACTGTGTGTTGCAATAGGTTCTCCGTCGTCTCCCTGCATAATGGCCGGATTTATTTTTAGGCCGTGCGTGTTTTTGCACACTTTTCCGCAGATGCATTTGGATTCCGTTTGCATGGTTTGATACTGTTGAGTCCGTCCGGATGGGGTTCTCATTCTTCCCCCCCTCTTGGTCTCCTTTTTTGTAGAAATTTTGGGTTTCTCCCTCATGGAAGACACATGTTAGGGTGCGAGCCCTTCCTGTCCCGGGTGCCGTCTTTCCGAGCTGTAAATTGTCTTTCCAATCGTCACCAAACTGTCCTTGGTTGCCACCCAGTCTAATCCTGGGTGTCACTGGCTAAACCAGCTTCAAAGGTGAAAGATACATCCTGCGGATGCGCTGGGACACATCATCAGCGCTATGTATAAACATGAACTATATATAAACATTTTATTTTGGTTTATTTTGTCAGAAAAACAAATTTCAAAACAATTGCATGCTTATGGGCACAGCCGCACACATCCGTGGTAGCAGTCATAGCACCTGTTGTTTAGTTGTCCATAATCTCTTTATAAATGACTCTGCCTCTAGTGGTAGTCTGAGAATCAAGCAGTATACACAGTATACCATAGTGATCTATAATCCGAAACTTTTTACCCACGCCTTGAACCCTATGCTTTAGACAATGAGTGATTATTTCGTTTTACAAACACTACTTTTGTAATATAAAGTTATCCGTACTCGTAGTGTGTAGCTTACATTGTTAGACAAGGAAGACGAGGGCGGGTTATAATGCTTGCAAGTTTCAATTGAAATGTGAGGTAAGATTTGAGTAAGCACACAGGTGTAGGAATTTCATTCAATATGACTTCAATATTAATTCCATCAAACATCTTTCAGTTTTAAAATTAAACTGCCCCCAATTGTAACAGTGTCACTAGTTGATTTAAGCAGAGCTGCAGTGAGACAGCACAGCACTTGAAATGCAAAATACAATTACAAAGAGTAAGATTCGTTATCTCTTCTTAAGGGCTCCACGCTCTACTAGATGATTTACATCAAATGTATCCTCTGAGGCTCCTTCAGACCAAAAAAGACAGCGTGATAGCAGTGTCGTGGGCTGCAGGGAGCAATGAAAAAAAACTGCCAGTATGTCCTGTCGTACACCCTCAAACACAGCTTTGAGCCGTGCCACAGCACAGCACTGCTTCCACAAGCATCTCTTTCCACTGTCTGCATCCCGACATGACTTCTGACCCCACAGTCATCCCGACAGATGGAGCATCTGACAGCTCGTCACCTGAAGTCACTGTCACTGGAGCATGAAGATTACAATAACTGAGATGCTATAAGACACAATGACAACCGTCTTCAAACCCAACAATGTTTGCAAAACAGCGGACAGGCTGACACTGATTGTCTGAAATGTACACGCAGCAAAGCCTTGAAAATATGCAGTTTTTTGTCTCTGCTCCATTACTCACATTCGACTGTTTTTCTTCTTCCCTTTCTTCCTTTTGTTCCTCTCTCCCCTTAGGAAAGACTCAGCACTACCCCAGCAAATAACATAAGAGTATTTTCACCTCAGTCAGAGTATTGCTTTTAAAACAGGCAAATATTTGGAATAAAATTGTGTTAAAGCTCAGATTAACATTCAAGTTTGTGTACACTACATATGATATTTGGTTTCCGTTGTATGTCAATACCTGGATGATCCATATACTATTGCTACTTACCAAAACAATAATTTAATGAGTCAAAGGTCAATTTACTTATTCAAACCACAAGTGATTGATTGATTGAAGCTTTTATTAGTAGATTGCACAGTACAGTAGTCCTAATGTAGTCAAGCAAAAAACCTATTCACATAAACCCAAATACTGTTGGCTACTCAAACAAAACATCTGCAAATAATTCAAACAAATGTAACAGGAAGGGGTGTTTAAAAAACACTTTCTCTTTTTAAATACAAACACAGAAATAAAAGATCACAGGGGGAAATGTTGGTGTTTTTAAGGTAAATCAATGATCTCCAGGATTTAAAAAAATAACATTCATGTTAAAGGGGAACTGCAATTTAAAACAAAAAATGTGCCTGTCGTTCACAATCATAACAATAGACATGACTACGGATGCATTTAAAAAAAAAAAAGCATTCTAAATATTAAATAAATGCGATCAAAAGTGTGCTTACAATGGAGCCTATAGGAGCTGCTCTATTCTGCCTATATAAGCCTTTAAAAAACATCCAAACACCTCCATTAGGGTTTTACATACATGATGTAAGTATGTATGTAATGTAGTAAGAGGCACATTTATAATAACATTTAATGTTTAATATTTTAAGCATCCACTGCGCATTAATTTAAAAAACGCATCACAATGTTTGCTTTTTTTAACTACATCACTGATTATTACTCACTGCAGACTTCATGAGAGCCAACAAACATAATAAAACATCACTTACTGTACAAGGTCTGCTGTCATTAGGACGCCGATGCTAGGATGTTTATTTATTCCAATTTAGATGAAGAATGACTCAGGCTATGTCTACACTAAGCCGGATAACCCCTTAAACGAATAATTATTTAGCCTAAGCATCGTGTCAGCCACACTAAACCAGCGTTTAAGGTCCCCCTCCTCAGACAATTTTTTACACGTGTAAGTGCACCGTCTATTTCTTGAATCTCCCGCTCTTAGCTTTGTAAGTACTCATTGATTGTTTACAAACTGAGTTCGCAGAGGAATCAACGGCAGAAAGACCATGCACCACACAGTAAGTGACGTCAGAAAGATGGAGGTGAGTCAACCAGACATGCCCGTGTGGAAATCACACATGAATACCTTAAGAGATGCAAACGCACAATTGCAGCTATTTCGGATACAACACTTCCCTGGTGGCAACATAGACGGTTGAGCGACGGTTTTGGATAAGGCCTGGAAGAGCGGCAGCCTGGTGGGATATGTTTGTCACCGAGTGTGTTGTGCCAGAGGAACGGCAAGGGAACTTTCGAATGTCCAGGTCAGCTGTGATTCTACTTAGGGAAAAACTTTGTCCATTTGTCGAAGGGGACACAACGACAGACTACGAAAAGCAGCGAATACATTTGGACTGGCAAAGCAGTAATTGTCTGCGATGTATGTTGAGCGATTACTCTACGTCTAGTTTTGTACTCCATAACTATTGTGAAGCAATGAAGTGATTGCAGCCGTCAAATACGATCGCTGATTTCAGCCTACAAGCAGAGAGTCCTGAACAGATATCTATGATTGTTGTAAAATGTTCTTTGTCACAATGTTTACTTTCAAACGTCCATTAAAGATATGATTCATGTATGATGGCTCAGGTGTGATTCACTACAATAGGGCTAGTCTAACAGCTGCTGATGGTGAGGCAGGCAAGGTTTACTGGTAAAAGAAATGCGGCAATAGTCTACATTGAAACACAGGGTAAAGATACACTTCCAGGTCAGAGGTGACTATGACTCTCGCATTTTTTTTCCACGCATGCATACTAGGTTGCGTTGTGCCGGAGGACGGAGGGGGCGACGGGGTCTTAAACGACCATTGTGTGTGTGTGTGGAGACGAATAAAATTAGGTGGGATTTACCCTGGATAACCTTAGGCGGTTTAGTGTAGAAGGGGCCTCATAATCCTCGCGAGGAAAGGGGGAGGTGCAACCAAGCGTCTTTTAATGTTGTTTAAATTGGCTTTCAAAGTGTACCAACTTGTCGGAATACGTCCTCGTTCTTCTAATGTCAAGGTGAGAGGCATGATTTATGATCTACAATAAAGTTTGACGAGCAAGGAAACGAGAAAGCAGCTGATCAGGCGATCATGTCAATATTGGCACGCAAGCTTGTCTGCGTTAGCGCCGATAACAACAATATCACTAATACTTGGTTAATATTCAAGTCACAAAATGTAAATGGAGTATTTTTGACGCTTTTTGGATGGTTATTTATTGGGTTTTATGGGCGAAATAGAGGACCTCCCACTGGCTCCGATGTACGTGGACTTTTGTTCACGTTTATTTACGAGTTAAGAATGCTTAAAAAAATACAGCCGTTGTTAGGGATGATGTTCAAAACCGGTTGTTTGACAGGAAAAGAACCGATTCCATGGATTTGAATCCCTTTTTGAGAACCGGTTCCCGTTATCGAAGCCACTATACCGTATTTTCGCGACCATAGGGCGCACCGTATTAAACGGTGCCGTGTCAGTTACGGGTGCTATTTTTGTATTTAACGCATAAATAAGGCGCAGCATATTTTTGGGCACAGGCATGGTTAAACATACGCTAGCTTAAAACATACGCTACCTTAAAACATACGCTATGTTAAAGGCCTACTGAAACCCACTACTACCGACCACGCAGTCTGATAGTTTATATAGCTTACTAAAGTGCAATTTTAAATTTCGCGCCGAAATATCCAGCTGAAAACGTTTCGGTATGATGACGCCTGCGCGTGACGTCACGGATTGTAGAGGACATTTTGGGACAGCATGGTGGCCAGCTATTAAGTCGTCTGTTTTCATCGCAAAATTCCACAGTATTCTGGACATCTGTGTTGGTGAATCTTTTGCAATTTGTTCAATAAATAATGGAGACAGCAAAGAAGAAAGCTGTAGGTGGGAAGCGGTGTATTGCAGCCGGCTGCAGCAATACAAACACAGCCGGTGTTTCATTGTTTACATTCCCGAAAGATGACAGTCAAGCTTTACCATTGGCCTGTGGAGAACTGGGACAACAGAGACTCTTACCAGGAGGACTTTGAGTTGGATACGCAGACGCAGTACCGTGAGTACGCAGCTGCGGCTTCCAAACATTTGATCGCTTGCCCGAACGTGCGTGCCGCTATGTGCATGTCACGTACGTAACTTTGGGGAAATATATGTGCTGTATGAACTTTGGGGAGGTGAACGTTACTTTGGGCTGTGGGATTGAGTGTGTTGTGCAGGTGTTTGGGTTGTATTGGCGGGTTATATGGACGGGAGGGGGGAGGTGTTTGTTATGCGGGATTAAATTGTGGCATATTAAATATAAACCTGGTTGTGTTGTGGCTAATAGATTTGTGTTTGTTTACTGTTTTAGTCATTCCCTATCTGAATCGCTCCCACTGCCCTCTAGTCCTTCACTCTCACTTTACTCATCCACAAATCTTTCATCCTCGCTCAAATTAATGAGGAAATCGTCGCTTTCTCGGTCCGAATCGCTCTCGCTGCTGGTGGCCATGATTGTAAACAATGTGCAGATGTGAGGAGCTCCACAACTGGTGACGTCACGCGCATATCGTCTGCTACTTCCGGTACAGGCAAGGCTTTTTTATCAGTGACCAAAAGTTGCGAACTTTATCGTCGATGTTCTCTACTAAATCCTTTCAGCAAAAATATGGCAATATCGCGAAATGATCAAGTATGACATATAGAATGGACCTGCTATCCCCGTTTAAATAAGAAAATCGCATTTCAGTAGGCCTTTAAAACATACGCTAGCTTAAAACATACGCTAGCTTAAAACATACGCTAGCTTAAAACATATGCTAGCATGTATGGACGCTGTTTTAAAAAGGCAGCAGGAGCAAAGCTGAGTTGGGTTGTACTTTATTGAAGTATTTATCAATGTACTCACATTATTTTTTGATCAATCTTCATCCACAAATCCATCAAAGTCCTCATCTTCTGTGTCCAAAATTAACAGCTGGGCAAGTTCTCCATCAAACACGCCAGATTCCCTCTCCTAATTTTCAAAGTCAGTCTCGTTGTCCATTAGCATAGCAAACTAGCACAACTGTTAAAGCCGACTTCTCTTTCCCCGTTGTGCGTATGGATTCGCTACCGTGCTGGTCCACTTCTTCTCCACAGTGTGCTTCACCGGGATGTTGAAAGTGAGCGGCACCTCGTCCATGTTGGTGATGTGTTTGTCGGCAATTTTTTAAATTTACAACGCACATAGCAGCACTATATGCAAAATTGGGGGCGTGCCTTTAGCGTCCTCTCTCACCTGAAACCTTCACTCTATAACGGCCGGATGCTGTCTTCAGTCACGTCCGCATGCTGTCCTCAGTCACGTCTGCTTTTCCTCCATATAAACAGCGTGCCGGCCCAGTCATATAACATCTATGGCTTTTGGAACTCAGTGCAGACACAACAACCTATCTGGATTCGATAAGAGATTTGATAAGGAATCGGTTCGATAAGAGGATTCGATAATGGGCTAGAACTCGATAATTTCTTAACGAACATCATCCCTAGCCGTTGTCATGTTTTTCATAATGATTGTGAATGATAGGCAAAATTCCCCAAAGAGTATAGTTTCACTTTAAAGGGGACCTACGATGATATTCCTCCTTTCTGACTTATGAAATAGATACTTATGTTCAACAATGGCATCCTCTTTTCCTGCCCTCCCGCCTGCTCTGACATCTATAAAATACTTTATTTCCTGTTTATTTGACCTCTGCATTTTACATGTGTGATGGACCCGAGTGGTGGAAATTTTAAAATCTAATACAATTTTGATAAAAACTAATAAACATTAAGAACCCAATGCAGTGAGAGCAACAGTCCCAAAATAAGGAAATATAATGATGCTGATTTAAAATTTATTACAATACAAATTAAAAACAGTCAAGGAAATAACACTAAAAATACCAATTGGTAAACAATATTATGGTAAGGGTACAACCGCGACAGGCGTAGTGGGTCAGCGTCCTGGCTCCGCCCACTTCCACTGCATCCTCGTGCACACACAATTAAAACAGAGGCAGGCCACGGGGATAAAATCTTCTAAAAGTACGGAGACGCTCTCCGGGCTGACGTCACACTTACACGCAAAGCAGGGTTTCCCCTGCCCTTGCTGTAGTTCTGCGTCGAGGTATTGGGTACGCCCACTCTCCTCGTGAGTCGCCGGTCACTCGCGGGACCTACGTAGCCGTACCCGTCCCGTCTCGCTCCGCCTCTTGGCCGCTCCCGGGAGTCACCGCAGGTCTCTAGGTCCCGATCACTCCTGTCCACAGGACCACACAGCCAGCGTACAACGCACGAGCCCGCAAGCCCACAGCCAAAGGCAGTTTGATCACCCCCACAGATCCACAATCCACGACACTTACTTCAGAGGCAGAGTTTCCTCTGCCCCTGCGTGTTGTGGGCTTCTTGGGGTTCACTCCGGTAGCTTGCGGGGTCTGCTGTGTAGTCCTGGAATCCCTCCCAGCCTGTGGGCGTCCCCCCGGTCCCTTCCCTCCGTCGCTCTTCCTTCCTCGTCCCTGCTTTCTCTCTGACGCTCTTCCCTTTTAAATGTGTGCAGCCTTAATGCTCCACAGGTGCGGCTGTTCTCAGGTGCAGTCCGATTCGGCGCTTTGGTTGTCAGGGGCAACAAGCTAAAAGGGGCAACGTCTTAAAATGCCAGCAAAGTCCACAAAGAATAAAAACATGCAATTAAAAATACAATCAAAGTCCACAAAGTGTAAAAACATGCAACTAAAATTACAATCAAATTCCACAGCAATAAAAACATGCAAACAAAATCCACAACAATAAAAACACTCTAAAACATGCATGGCAACGAAACATCAAAAATAAAATCCCCTACTTGTGTCCCATCACACATGGATCAGTAAAAAGTTGAATTAGTTGCTAAACTCAAACAAAAAGACGGCGCCATTGCATCATTATCACTTGGTTAGAGACACAAGATAGAGTATGATAGTATTATCATCTATTCGCGGCACGACGTGTGACATGCAGTGACATACAGTAAATGCTGCCTAAAAGAGCTGTTTTTGTGCACCGCACAAGGTGTGCCTAATGTTGTGACATCGTTCAGAGCGGTACATCTCTTGCAAGCTCCCTGTACCGTGACAGGGGGTCTGACACAGTGAGGGTGAACTGTCTATACAAGTGTACATAATATAATATATCTGTATTTTGTATTATTCTGTACACATATTATATATATATTTGTATATATGTTAGATTTTTTATCGCTACATTAGTCTATTTATACCTGCATTGTCCTTTCCATCCTTATACTTTCCATCATTGTAACTGAGTTACTGTGTTGAACAATTTCCCTTGTGGATCATTAAAGTTTGTCTAAGTCTAAGTCTAAGTTTTGAGATACGAACTCGGTTGTGGAACCAATCGAGGTCCGAAGTCCAGGTACCTCTGTAGCTAGAAAAACATAACTTTGTTTTTCCAATCATGGGTCCGAAGAAAGTGTGAATATGAAGGACAGGCTTGAGAAATTGAAAAAAAACAAAACATCAAAAATTACAACCAAGGTTTGAAGCTGACTTTGCAAAGCATTATGAGCATAGATCATAACTTTACGAATTTACTAACTTAAGCAGAGGGAGTTAAAGGCTGTAACACCAGCAAAGAACAGGAAGGTGAAGGGAGTGTTGTGAAAAGGACAAAAATTAGCTGATACTTTTCAGGGTAAATGTAACTTATTATTACATGACTAGGTTTCGGGGGCCCGAAACAAAGCAATGGCATCTCAATTCATTTTAATGGGGCAAATAGATTTGCAGTATTTGTAGCATTTTGAGTTGTGAGCTCTAACACGAAACAAATCATATCTCAAATGTTTTTATATAAATAAATAGTATATATAAACATACCAATACTATACGGCTCTACTGTACTACAGTATCAAAAGTGCGAAACTACGCACAACTCCAACCCACACAATCATTTTGTTGTACATGTCACATGAACACGTCCGCAACTTTTCAAAGTCAAATTTAGAATACTATTTCAAATTGATTTGAAATGACAAAACAGTGCAATGGATTGCTGGTTCCACGGTATAACTTCACTGGCTTCATTGATTTTTTGCAACATACTACTACAATATGTTGCAGAGAAGGATGTCAGGTGCCAAAAAAAAAGAATACATTACATTTCAATGTAGCCTGAGCAACTTAAAAAAGTCATAATAGCAACCTTGACACCTGCCATCAGAGAAAATCCTGCCGCCATTTGTCAAACTGCTCTCTATCTGTCTCTTTTTCCTGCCTCTGCCAGAAAACAGAGGAGGTCTGACGTTGAGGTGTGATGGGTGGCTGTCAAGAACAATGCACGTGTCCACCAAACGTTGCCCTCTGCGTTCGCCTGGAAGAGATGGATAGACTTTGCCGAGATTGAATGACATTTAATCAGCAAGGTGAGACAGAGTGGAACGTTTAGTTAGTTATTTCTTAAAACACTATTTTATCGATGAATAGTTGTTCACTATGGGGTGCTGAATGTCAAAGTTCAGTCACACTTTTCAAACAGATATTTTTCTCAGATTTAAGTCACTTTTCTCACATTTAAGTCACTTTTCTCACATTTAGCTCATTTTCATCACATTTAAGATTAAATGAAATGTTGACTGTAAATATTCTATCTAAATGTTAAATCTAAATGTTGAATCAAAATCTAAATGTTACATCTAAACCTAAATCTTTTATCTAAATCTTAATACTAAATGTTATATCCAAACCTAAATGCTGAATCTAAATGTTTAATCCAAACCTAAATGCTGAATCTAAATGTTTAATCCAAACCTAAATTGTAAATTGAAATATGAATATTAAATCAAAAATCTAAATGTGAGCGCTAAATGTTGAATCTAAACTTAAATTATAAATATAAATGTTAAATCTAAATCTTAAATTTAAACCTAAATGTTAATCTAAATATATATGTTAAATCTAAATCTGAAATCTAAATGTATAAATTTTGATTTAGCATTTATATTAAACATTTAGATATAATGTTTAGAGTCAACATTTAATGTACACTTTATTGTTATTAAAATGAGCTTAATGTAAGAAAAGTGAGTTAAAGCTGAGAAATATAACTGCGAGGAAAGTGGGACTGAACCTTTACATTTGGCACCCCATAGATCACTGCCCTTTTTAATCCGTCTTGTACTTCACATTTCCTGCGGCTTTTCTAAATGTGTCTAAAAATGTTGTTGCTTGGATGAGCCTGTCTTGAGAATTAACTGGGAACACTGGACCACTGGCCCAGACTGCGAGTCCAGTGCCCACTCTTTCATCTTACAACGCCTTGTGGTATTGTTTCAACGCTAGCCGACACATTCGCTTAAACACTACTGACACTGACTGCCACGCTCCATTCATTCAGATTGTGTTACTTTAATAAAGTGGACATTGTTGTTTATCTTGGCATGCAGCTCCCTCTATGTACAAAAGTTTTGAGACAAATCTTTTAATTGGAGATTGGACTGAACTCAGTACTCCTGCACAAAACAAGGACTATAAAGACACATTTGAAATAGTTTGTGTGCAAGAACTTGAGAGACCTGAATTTAACCCATTTCTGCTAAAGGGCAAACAACTCGGGCCTGATTCTCTCAAGGTTTGCGTGTACTACAACATGTGGAAAAACCTGATAGCACACGCAAAACTGATCTACTAAACGTGTGCAAAGTGGATTGCGTCTGTTAAGTGAGCAAAATAAGGAGCACAATCCATTTTGCTTTTTTGTCCTCATTAATATGCAGAGCACTGTACACGCTGGTCATCAAAACGCTCACAATACTGGGAGGAGAAGATGCAAATATACAAACCCCGTTTCCATATGAGTTTGGAAATTGTGTTAGATGTAAATATAAATGGAATACAATGATTTTCAAATCATTTTTAACACATATTCAGTTGAATATGCTACAAAGACAACATATTTGATGTTCAAACTGATAAACAATTTTTTTTTTTGCAAATAATCATTAACTTTAGAATTTGATGCCAGCAACACGTGACAAAGAAGTTGGGAAAGGTGGCAATAAATACTGATAAAGTTGAGGAATGCTCATCAAACACTTATTTGGAACATCCCACAGGTGTGCAGGCTAATTGGGAACAAGTGGGTGCCATGATTGGGTATAAAAACAGCTTCCCAAAAAATGCTCAGTCTTTCACAAGAAAGAATGGGGTGAGGTACACCCCTTTGTCCACAACTGCGTGAGCAAATAGTCAAACAGTTTAAGAACAATGTTTCTCAAAGTGCAATTGCAAAAAATGTAGGGATTTCAACATCTACGGTCCATAATATCATCAAAAGGTTCAGAGAATCTGGAGAAATCACTCCACGTAAGCGGCATGGCCGGAAACCAACATTGAATGACCATGACCTTTGATCCCTCAGACGGCACTGTATCAAAAACCGACATCAATCTCTAAAGGATATCACCACATGGGCTCAGGAAAACTTCATAAAACCACTGTCACTAAATACAGTTCGTCGCTACATCTGTAAGTGCAAGTTAAAGCTCTACTATGCAAAGCGAAAGCCATTTATCAACAACATCCAGAAACGCCGCCGGCTTCTCTGGGCCCGAGATCATCGAAGATGGACTCATGCAAAGTGGAAACGTGTTCTGTGGTCTGACGAGTCCACATTTCAAATTGTTTTTGGAAATATTCGACATTGTGTCATCCGGACCAAAGGGGAAGCGTACCATCCAGACCGTTATCGACGCAAAGTTCAAAAGCCACCATCTGTGATGGTATGGGGGTGCATTAGTGCCCAAGGCTTGGGTAACTTACACATCTGTAAAGGCACCATTAATGCTGAAAAGTACATACAGGTTTTGGAACAACATATGCTACGACTGAAGCTCTACATAAAACAAGAATGGGAAAGAATTCCACTTTCAAAGCTTCAACAATTAGTTTCCTCAGTTCCCAATCGTTTATTGAGTGTTGTTAAAAGAAAAGGTGATGTAACACAGTGGTGAACTTGCCCTTTCCCAACTACTTTGGCACATGTTGCAGCCATGGAATTCTAAGTTAATTATTATTTGCAAAAAAAAAATAAAGTTTATGAGTTTGAACATCAAATATATTGTCTTTGTAATGCATTCAACTGAATATGGGTTGAAAAGGATTTGCAAATCATTGTATTCCGTTTATATTTACATCTAACACAATTTCCCAACTCATATGGAAACGGGGTTTGTATTAAAAACATGCACAATGTGATTCATCAACACACATCACCGTTTTGGGAGCTCTTTTTTGCGTTTGATTTCGCACATGTTAAAGGACGTGCAGTCTGGCAGTTTCACACACGGCTGTGAGAAAAGAGGTGTTCGCGCAAAATACAGACGATGGACAGAGAATCCTAGCTCCGTCAAACGTGTGTGTCAACATATTTGGACTGACAGAAAGAAAAACTAATCGACATATCGTCTATTCAGCAACATAATTGTATAATTGTATAGCTGCTGGATGACTTAAGGGGCTGATTAAAATGAATTCAATTGAGTTTTTTTGTCTGTTGGCTAAATGTATTACTATAATCTCCTACATCGACATCTTTCATTTTAAGCATTTTCTTGCCTTTGAGTCATTCCAGATTTGCAAATGCGCTGGTGATGCGATCCACAGCCTTGCACACAGAAATAAGTGTCAGTGCGAACATGTTTCTGTTGTCTATATTGCGATTCAGTTTAATGTGTTGCAGTTTATAGATGTGTGCTGAAAAACACTGTACTGTCAGTCACACTAAAATAAAGCTAGCATTTGTCTTGTCATATGACAGTCTGCTGGTGTCACCCATCAGTCCTCTGAGCTTGGTGCAGCATGCAGCGGTCCACCTTTCAGTCTATCGTCCACTTCCATCTGTTGACAAGACCACCTGGTGCCTCTGCAGGTAGCCAAATTTTGGATTATCTTGCATGACAGTGGGCCTGAGGACTGCTTTGGACCAGATCCACTCCTAGCCGACCAGGTGACAGCATTGTTTCTTGCCTTCGACAGAATGACGCTCTCCCCTTGTACACACATGAATGGATAGCCACTCTGAGAGGACGGCCTCCCTCACATATTTGCTCCTGCTAATTATCGTGTCCTTGTATTTATGAGCAATTACTGACCCACAACAGAGTAAGAAAGGTCCAAATGTGCACACACTCCATGTGGACACACTGGATTCCAACCTCATGCAATCCTTATGCCTGCATAAAGACAATAAAGCTAAATATTGATTGACACGTTCAGATTAGTAATTAACATCCATCCATCCATTTTCTATAGTTTTTCCCTCTTGTGGTCACGGGCGGCTTATTGTTTAAAAATATTGTAGCAGTAGTAGAGCTATTTCATATATTTTGTCTTCATTAAGTGAGCATTGTGTTACGACCGGGTCGCATAGTGCTGCAAGGTTCGTTCTCAAGCCAAACAGACGACTCCGGACAGCACTTGCAGGTAGGAACATGATTTATTCTCATAAATCATAAAACGAAGACAGGAACAAACCAAACGAAGCGTGCCTAACACAAGGAAAGCTAGCGGAATAGCTCACAAGGAAAACACGTAAGACGACACTTAGCGTATGACATGCACAGGGAACTAGAAAACATTGAACGTAGCAGTTGCGTAAAGCAAACAAAGAAGCCAGACCGACTGACTGGCAAAGGCAGGCTTAAATACTGTCTCTGATTACAAACAGGTGCGCGTGCCGAACACAAGAGGCAGGTGAAAATAATAAGTAGCTATGGTAACCAACTCAGAGGTGCACAAACAGGAACTAAAGGAGTCCAAAACTAACAGAAAACACAAGTGACTTGAAAAACTTAAACAGACTATGATCCGGGCAGCTGATCATAACACATTGACTTTATTAAACATTGACATTGGCTATGGAAGTCAAAACATTGTGTTTCTGTGGCATAGAAATTCCCCCCCGATTGACACAGGTGTGCAGGAACACAGTTTTTGGATTGTCTGAAACAAACTAAGGTAGTGCTAGGTCAAGCTGACCCGCTCTGGTTGTTAGTGCTGCCTAGAGCACACATTTCGTAATAAATTGGCAAACATCCAGAGCAAGAACCCGTTGAAGTTTTGGATATGAGGCCATGCATAAAGGTGTGGCTACAAGAATTAATTTAAATGTTTTATCATTTCAGTCCGCTGGCCAACCAGGACCATTAAATGCACATGCAGGACTGGGATGGAAAAGTATGGCTTTGCACAATTAAGCCAAACAATCATTTGGGATTGTGTGGCGATATATATATATATATCGTGATATTGGAGTATACGTTGTCACGCAGTTGCTTTTAGCTGCGGGGCATTACACTACAGGTGTTTCTCACTCTTTCTAGTCTCTCCTTCTCACAGGGGCGTAAAACAAGCGCACCTTCTTACATACGTCACATACTGTCGCGCGTGCAGCGTCATACGCCCTCGCCCAGCAGAGAGGTAGCAGCATGGGTAACGTTAGCTGAGGCAGGTGGTACAAGCGGAGCGGTGCGAGTGACAATACAAGAGAAGGTGCGAAACTGATCACAAATGGAGGAAGAACAATTAATGCCCCAAAAAAAACAGCACGGGGTCCATCATGTGGCGGTGGTTTGGCTTCAAGCGGGAAGATATTCAGCAGACAACAGTAATATGCAAAGTATGCAGCAGAAGCGTTGCTACAAAAGGTAGCAGCACTAGTAATTTGTTCTTTCATTTAAAAAGTCACCCGCGATAGAATGAAGAGTGCTTGAAACTCTGCACGTTAACATCTCCGGCTGGTGCCACACCCAAAAAAATGCTGAAACAACCTGCACTGACACAAATGAGCCTGACGTCTTCCATTTACAGATCAACACCATATGAAAAACATAGTCACAAACACAAGGAGCTAACGTCCGCAGTAACTTATTACATAGCGAAGTACATGGCCCCATAAACATAATCTATGCAACATTTTGACCAGAGAACCACCATTACATGTTATGTAGACCAGTGGTCCCCAACCACCGGGCCGCGGTTTTATATTTTTTTATTAAATCAACATAAAAAACACAAGATACACTTACATTTACATAGTGCACCAACCCAAAAAACCTCCCTCCCCCATTTCGCATTCTCACAAAAGGGTTGTTTCTTTCTGTTATTAATATTTCTGGTTCCTACATTATACATCAATATAGATCAATACAGTCTGCAGGGATACAGTCCGTAAGCACACATGATTGTATTTTTTTATGACAAAAAAATAAAATAAATAAAATTACCATTCCCCCCCGGTCCGTGGGACAAATTTTCAAGCGTTGACCGGTCCGCAGCTACAAAAAGGTTGGGGACCACTGATGTAGACCACAAGGAAGTGTTTTTAATTTAGAAAAATAATAATAATATGACCCCTTTAATGCGCCCTATTATATGCATTAAGTGTTCATTCAAGGCTAAGGCAAAATATCGAGATATATATCGTATATCGTGATATGGCCTAAAAATATCGAGATATTAATAAAAGCCAATATAACACATTTTTGCTTGATTTTTGAGCTTAAACAGATCGACAACAACTGAAAGTAAAGGCAAATTGAAAGCTATTGGAAAAGGTGGCTATAGTGCTGATGTAATGAACTTAGCTTTTTTCAGTCAGCTCTTGCTTTTGCAGTTGCAGAACCAAGAGGTCATGGTAAACAACAGTTTCACATTTGTTATGTAAGTAGGATAGAAAATACTGGAATTACACTTTAATTATATAAAGAATGTAAAGGGAGGAGGCGGAAGAAGTGAGGGAGGATACGGGGGTGTGGGGTGGGGAAAATTAATTTTCATTGTGGCTCTTATTGTGCTGTGCTGCAGCTGGTGATGAATGACAGACAGGGAGCTCTTTGCTGGAGGAGAAAGAGGAGGAAGGCTAATGGAATTGTACCGAATCAGTCCTGAGATTCACGAGAAAAAAACACAAGGTTGCTATTTTTCTTTCTCAATGCCATGTCTTGTTGAATACATGCACTATCATACTGTCTTTATTGGAATACTCCTTTCAAAAGCATGTGCACTGTCCCGTATGTTGACTACAATGACAAATTTGTTTTGATCCGTGGTGAAATCAGCTCCAGGGAACAAATATATCTATCCCCTATCACAAATTCATTTCCAGCCCACGAATGCTGTTTTGGCAGCTCATCTAGCACAGAAGACTTTTGTGTTGTGTAATAATGACGAAAGGTTCTGCGGGGCCATACAGTAGCAGGCAGGTGAAAGAAGGTCCTGAAAAGTGTTTTGTTTGTGTGTTGATTCAGTTTAGGGTGCAATTCTACACTGATAATGTTCAGTCGAGCAGGCAGTCAATCGAGAAAGTCTTCATACATTACTGTCTTCCGGCTGGCCACGCTTAGCCTGGTTTATAGTTTTCTTATCGATTCTTTCTTGTATTTACTGAATTCACTGTAGGAATTGTGCGCGGTTAAATCAAACTAAACAGGTCCAGCATATGAGTTTATTTGATATAGTAGCATTGATTATTTCTAGAGATGTCCAATATCCGATATTGTTCAACTCTTAATTACCGATACCGATATCAACCGATACCGATATATACAGTCGTGGAATTAACACATTATTATGCCTAATTTTGTTGTGATGCCGCACTGGATGCATTAAACAATGTAACAAGGTTTTCCAAAATAAATAAACTCAAGTTATGGAAAAAAGTGCCAACATGGCACTGCCATATTTATTATTGAAGTCACAAAGTGCATTATTTTTTTGAACATACCTCAAAACAGCAGCTTGGAATTTGGGACATGTTCTCCCTGAGAGGGCATTAGGAGGTTGAGATGGGCAAGGTTAGGGGGTGCGGGGTTGAGGTGGGCGGCTAGGGGGTAGCGGGGGTGTATATTGTAGCGTCACGGAAGAGTTAGTGCTGCAAGGGGTTCTGGGTATTTGTTCTGTTGTGTTTATGTTGTGTTACGGTGCGGATGTTCTCACGAAATGTGTTTGTCATTCTTGTTTGGTGTGGGTTCACAGTGTGGCGCATAGTTGTAAATGTGTTAAACATGTTTATACGGCCACCCTCAGTGTGACCTGTATGGCTCTTGATCAAGTATGGCTTGCATTCACTCGTGAGTGTGTCAAAAGCTGCAGATATTATATGACTGGGCAGGCACGTAAAGGCAGTGCCTTCAAGGTTTATTGGCGCTCTGTACTTTTTCCTACGTTTTAAAAAGTCATACATTTTACAGTTTGAAACCGATACGATAATTTACGATATTACATTTTAAAGCATTTATCTGCCGATAATATCGGCAGTCCGAGATTATCGGACATCCCTAAATATTTCCATCACATTTCAACTATTATCCCCTGCTTCTTATTACTGTTGAGCGCGGTATGTGCATACGGCCCGCGATCCGTGGGTGCCACCGTTTTGCATGAATAAGTGCATGTAAGATGTCAATTAATGAATGACAGGGCGCTTGATATAACAATTTACCAAAAACATATTCCTAGCCCCTTCCTGCTTCGTCACTGATAACAATATAATGGCAAATATCCCCGAAAATTCTCGTTGTCAAACGTGGCACGCAGGGTTGGTGCTGCGCTTGTCAATAGTGGAGACGGGCACCGGTGCTGATTTACACTGTGGTAACCAGACCGAAAAAAGTGCTACAGTATGTGACTGCAGACCAAGTCCACTTCAAACAAGTGCTCGGAGGTGATATTGTAACATTCTTGTAAGTAATGTAGCGTCCCAACAAAAACACACGGCGTCTGATGCTCTTTTTAAACTTTTTTGCCAACCTGAACACGCCAACACTAGCCTTCATAACACCGTTAGCAACCAGCACTAACCTAGTCAGTAGCCAAACAACAACACAACACTTCCTCATGTAGCACCAATGACAGTTACGCTGAGCGAGGTTATGCAAAGAAACACAAAAAATTCTGAGCATCAAACATTACAACACATGTAAGTTGTTTTTTGCACATTATCTGCAGTATGTACTGTATTGCTGAAACAATTATAAAAATGTATGTATTTATTGTTTTTTAATGTATTACCTACTTATTGAATTTATGTAATTAAAATATTTAAATCATTAGTTTATTCAACTTAAATGTCACAAATTTCATTAAAATAAAAAGGCATTGTGCTTTTTTTTTCATGTTTTTAAAAACGTTGTTTTTAAAGTACTCATTTGGGAAGAGTTTTCGATAAAATGTAAACTATACCCATTCTTATTTAATAGTGCGAGATGTTTCAGGAAGATATAAACATTTGTTGTATTTATGTTTAATGCAGTGTTCAGAAAATTATATTTGAAAAGTAATTTGTTATGTAATTACTCGTTACTTTACGAAAAAACTAATTGAATTACTAATGAAATGTCTCTTCACTAAATGTTAGTTACTCGGGCAAAGTAATAAATGTGACATATGGCAGGTGAGAGACAATCCATGCCTTGAAAAGGCGGTGCCTGTTACCAAGTGGCGTGTGACGTCAGTGAGAGCGCATCTTCGGTGGCCACGGGTGAAGCGCTGGCTGTCCAAAGTTGGGACCCTGGGTGGACCGCTCGTCTGTGCATCGGTTGGGGACGTCTCTGCGCTGCTGACCTGTGTCCGCTCGGGATGGTCTCCTGCTGGCCCCACTATGGACTGGACTCTCACAATATTATGTTAGATCCACTCGACGTCCATTGTACCGGTCCCCTCCAAGGTTTCTCATTGTCCCATTGGGTTGAGTTTTTCCTTGCCCTGATGTGGGATCTGAGCCGAGGATGTCGTTGTGGCCTGTGCAGCCCTTTGAGACACTTGTGATTTAGGGCTATATAAGTAAACATTGATTGATTGATTGATTGATTGATTGATTGATTGATGGCTGTCTTCCCTTGTCCACAAACAGGGTTTGCAAGATTTTCACATAACAGTCATTGATTTGTTGTTCATTATTCTCTCGAAGTAGTAGAAGAGTGTGTGTGTGTACTTAGCCTACATGTTGTCTGCAGTGTGATATTTATTTTCCCTATTTAATATAAAGTTCATTTTAGTGTGGTGCTGGTTGTTGCTTTTTTTTTTTTTAGTAAAAAGTGACTTCCTGCATTGAATTTGCTGTGCGTCTGACATCTAGTTGACATATCACCACATTAAATGGAGTGTGCCACGTTACATCAAACATATCGGTACCAGCGTTTAACGTATTAATTAAATGACTCGTTACTAATAAAAGTTATTAACGCGATAATTATGTAATGCTGTTTACTCTTAAACTGGTTACATGCTATTTTGCAACAAAACAAATTAATTTTAGGAAAAAACATGCATATAATTTAATTCAAATTTGATTAAAAAAAAAGGAAATTTAGTCAATGAATTAAAATTAAAAAGTGTGGAAAAAATGTTGTATTGGGGTTTGGCTCAAAATAAAATTCTGCTTAGGACACCAACTTAGCCAGCGGCAGCTCTGGTTGAGCATCCAAGAATTGTAGACATTGGCTGATTAATGAAACAGGTCATTAATCTGCACTAGTCATGCACTGTAGGGAGGAAAATGTATAATTTCATCAAGAATCCAACACTGAAAGAAAACTTATAGGCAGTTTTCGTATTTCCCATCCCCCTCTTCGTTCCAGATTCTTCACGCTGCACCTCTAACCTCATTAGAGGATATTATAGTCCCCTGCCATCAGGACATGTATGTCTCCTTCACTAGAGCTTGATCCATGGAAGTAAAGTTACACCCATTTTACCATGAGCTCTCCTTAAATGCAACTAGATCTGACTGCCTGATGATTGAAAACACGAGACAGCATCACTGTCAATGTGAAATTTTATTATTTTATTGTTCACATTCTATTTCAAGTGTAGATATCATGTTTGAGTTATTTTGAAAATGTAAAACCAAGGGGAGAATAAGGGACACATTTGTATTAGGGAGTGGGGCAAATCTATTGTTACTCCATCTGCAAAAAAGGAAATAATTTCCTTAGTTTATCTGGATTTGCAGCCAAACTTAATGGGCTCTTGCTACAAGGGTGCAAAAATGTTAATGGACATTGTATGGAGGTTCCATCCATCCATCCATCTTCTTCCGCTTATCCGAGGTCGGGTCGCGGGGGCAGCAGCCTAAGCAGGGAAGCCCAGACTTCCCTCTCCCCAGCCACTTCGTCCAGCTCCTCCCGGGGGATCCCGAGGTGTTCCCAGGCCAGCCGGGAGACATAGTCTTCCCAACGTGTCCTGGGTCTTCTCCGTGGCCTCCTACCGGTCGGACGTGCCCTAAACACCTCCCGAGGGAGGCGATCGGGTGGCATCCTGACCAGATGCCCGAACCACCTCATCTGGCTCCTCTCGATGTGGAGGAGCAGCGGCTTTACTTTGAGCTCCCCCCGGATGACAGAGCTTCTCACCCTATCTCTAAGGGAGAGCCCTGCCACCCGGCGGAGGAAACTCATTTCGGCCGCTTGTACCCGTG
Organism: Nerophis lumbriciformis; assembly: GCF_033978685.3. Lineage (NCBI taxonomy): Eukaryota > Metazoa > Chordata > Actinopteri > Syngnathiformes > Syngnathidae > Nerophis > Nerophis lumbriciformis. Next base: position 21,740,981 of record NC_084553.2, on the reverse strand, counting down.
ATCTTGTCCTTTCGGTCATAACCCAAAGCTCATGACCATAGGTGAGGATGGGAACGTAGATCGACCGGTAAATTGAGAGCTTTGCCTTCCGGCTCAGCTCCTTCTTCACCACAACGGATCGATACAGCGTCCGCATTACTGAAGATGCCGCACCGATCCGCCTGTCGATCTCACGATCCACTCTTCCCTCACTCGTGAACAAGACTCCGAGGTACTTGAACTCCTCCACTTGGGGCAGGGTCTCCTCCCCAACCCGAAGATGGCATTCCACCCTTTTCTGGGCGAGAACCATGGTCTCGGACTTGGAGGTGCTGATTCTCATCCCAGTCGCTTCACACTCGGCTGCGAACCGATCCAGCGAGAGCTGAAGATCCTGGCCAGATGAAGCCATCAGGACCACATCATCTGCAAAAAGCAGAGACCTAATCCTGCAGCCACCAAACCGGATCCCCTCAACGCCTTGACTGCGCCTAGAAATTCTGTCCATAAAAGTTATGAACAGAATCGGTGACAAAGGGCAGCCTTGGCGGAGTCCAACCCTCACTGGAAACGTGTCCGACTTACTGCCGGCAATGCGGACCAAGCTCTGACACTGATCATACAGGGAGCGGACCGCCAAAATCAGACAGTCCGATACCCTATACTCTCTGAGCATTCCCCACAGGACTTCCCGAGGGACACGGTCGAATGCCTTCTCCAAGTCCACAAAGCACATGTAGACTGGTTGGGCAAACTCCCATGCACCCTCAAGGACCCTGCCGAGAGTATAGAGCTGGTCCACAGTTCCACGACCAAGACGAAAACCACACTGTTCCTCCTGAATCCGAGGTTCGACTATCCGGCGTAGCCTCCTCTCCAGTACACCTGAATAGACCTTACCGGAAAGGCTGAGGAGTGTGATCCCACGATAGTTAGAACACACCCTCCGGTTCCCCTTCTTAAAGAGAGGAACCACCACCCCGGTCTGCCAATCCAGAGGTACCGCCCCCGATGTTCACGCGATGCTGCAGAGTCTTGTCAACCAAGACAGCCCCACAGCATCCAGAGCCTTAAGGAACTCCGGGCGAATCTCATCCACCCCCGGGGCCTTGCCACCGAGGAGCTTTTTAACTACCTCAGCAACCTCAGCCCCAGAAATAGAAGAGCCCACCACAGATTCCCCAGGCACTGCTTCCTCCTGTATGGAGGTTAATTTTTGTCTTTTTTACAAAAGCCTTTTTTGACACTGAATTTGTGTAACTGAATTTTTAGCGTTCTGTGTAAAAAAATTTCAGTGCTGAAAAATTCAATGTATAAAGCTTTAGCTTCCAAAAAATTCAGTGCTAAAAAATTTGCTGCTTCAAAATGTAAAACCCACTTCCGGTAAATTAAGACTGAAGCAATCGATCCTGTTACAGAACCAGCAAATAAGGAGTCAAGTTTGAAATCATGTGATAGGACTCTTACAGAGAGGCAGGTTATACAGCACTACACGCCACAGGTCATGTAATCTGCTGAATGTGCTTGGAAAAGTGGAGGTTGCTGTACATTAGTGAAAAAAATCCCAAGATTCTGTAAAAAAGGATCTAAGATAATAACATGATGGTACAAAGACTCACACAATATTGACTGATGCTAAAAACGTAATAACAGACCATCTCAAAAACGGAAATTAATTTTAGTTTTTTACTGAATAAGACACTCAGAATGTACATGAAAATACAGAATGTGGATTTACATAGTTAACTATGAATAATAAAACACTGAATATTGACAATATGTGAACGCTGCTCCTCTACTGCAGACCACCTCCTTGATCGACATATTTTATAATCAAGCAATAACAACAAGGGCAAAATATAAACGCAAAGGGTAAAAAAACCCATCTACATCTTCTATATAATATCACTGTTCTGCAGAACTTTGTTGTAGAAATGTGCGTCCGTCTGACATTCGCATCTCAGGCTTGTTGTTGTGTAAACAATCCCCGCTCACTCTGCTTCTTGCCTCATCTGCATTGAGCAGAGCTTTCTATTGTTACTGTAGTGCTCCGTATGTCATCCATTTTCTACCGCTTGACCCTCTCGGGGTCACGGGGGATGCTGGACCCTATCCCAGCTGCATTTCGCCAGAAGGCGGCGTACACCCTGGACAAGTCGCCACCTAACCATTTGTGTAATTTCTATAGTTTTTGAAAATATCTAGCAGTTGCATTGAAATATTTATAATGTTGTATTATGCCCAGGTAACTGCCATGTTTATGCTGTTTTGCAAGACCTGTGTCACATGACTTTAAACTTGGCACCTCATTGGCTGCTTCTGAGACAGGATCGATTGCTTCAGTCTTAAATTACCAGAAGTCTTGCATTTCGAAGCAGCACATTTTTCTACACTGACTTTAAAATATATATATATATATTTTAAATATATTGAATTTGAAAATAGTGAATTTAAAAATACATAATTTTTAAACATACAAGTTTTGCTAACATTTTTTTTTCAATGAAATTGTCAGAATAATTTGATGTAAAAAAAAATGCAGTTCACAAAATTCAAACGCAAAAAATGTTGTTACATAAATTCAGTGTAAAAAACAACTTTCAGAATAGACACAAATTACTCTCCATAAAATTGGCTGTGGAGATTTTGCACAATCCTGCTAACAGACTAAAGGACACAATCTCAGAAAACAATAACTACCGTCTACTTGAGTTTTAGCAAAAGTAAAAATTAAATTTACAGATGTATTGTTTGGCCCATCCCTTCACCAAAAGTGAAGGGACAAAAATAGTGAAAAGACAAAAATAACATAACACCGTTGGCACCTCAGTACTAGCCTAACCCTTAGTGATGTGTGCGTTGATACTAAAATATCAAAACAACTGATACCAGATCTTTATGTTCTAATATCCAAACCAAGTGTGTCTAAATTGGCCGTTAAAGTGTACCAATTTGTTGCAATACGTCTTTGTCCTTCTACTATCTAGGTGAGAGGCATGATTTATGATGTACAATAAAGTTTGACAAGCAAGGAAGCGTGAAAGCAGCTGATCAGTCAATCATGTCAACAAGCTCGTGATCACAGTGCTACTATAGATAGTTTGTCTGCGTTGACGCTTATAATAACAATATCACTAATACTTGGTTAATATTCAAGTCAGGTAATGTAAATGGAGTATTATTGCCGTGTTTTGGACGTATTTTATTGGGTTTTATGGGCAGAATAGAGGAGCGACCATTGGCTCCGCTGTAAGCTGACTTTTATTTCCGAGTTAGAATGCATTAAAAAAAACAAACATCTGACGTCATGTCTTTCATAATGGAAAACAAGTTCAGTTCTCCCTTGAGAGCTTGTCTAAATGAGAGACGATTGGAGGGAACTACTTTTTCTTTTGCCTAGTCCAGGGGTTGGCAAGCCAAAATGTTGAAAGAGCCACATTGGACCAAAAATACAAAGAAAAATTAAAAGCCTTATATAAGTGTCTATATTAGCCTACTATCAAAATAACTATGTGTGGCAGGTTGATGCTAATCTTCGTTGACAGAAATATTCACATGTAATATTCATTCTCCACATTTTTACAACATTAAAATGGAGGCTTTTCAGAGGGTGAGATAACTTCCGGAAATTACTGGCTTCGAATTGCCAAAGGTATAAATATGTGTGTCTAAGTTAAAGGAAACAGCAGGCTATCTTCTACTAATGGATTTCTTAATCTTTGCAAGCTGGGTAACATTCACTGTAGTCTATAATGGCATACAAACAACTATCTGAATTGCAGCCAATATTACATACAGATAATGTGTCATGAGATATGCAAATGTAATCTAAATACACCAAGGACATAAGTAAAGGAAATTAAATGAGCTCAAATATACATACAGTACAATCGAGGCATAATGATGCAATATGTACATACAGGTAGTCTAAATTACACGTTAGCATCGATTAGCTTGCAGTCATGCAGTGAACAAATATGCCTGATTAGCACTCCACACAAGTCAATAACATCAACAAAGCTCACCTTTGTGCATTCATGCACAGCATTAAAAGTTTTGTGGACAAAATGTGACAAAGAAAGAGTGGCATAAAACACGTCTTTCTGTAACAGCATCGCAGAAAGTTGTACATTTAAACAAAATACAGTGAGTTCAAGGGCAGCTGAAAACGCGGCTCGCCAAATACTCTCATCAGTGAAGCATGTTTAGTATAAACAGTGGGATTTCTAACAATTAGGAATATTTGTGTCATGTTTATCCTCCCACAGAAATCATATTAAAACAAAAAATATATTTTTCCCCCTCATCTTTTTCCATTTTCACACATTTTTGAAAAATTCCAGGGAGCCACTAGAGTGGCGCTAAAGAGTCGCGGGTTGCCGACCCCCGGCCTCGGCAAAGTTGGTTTTGACATGCAGGTTTTGTCAGGACACAATTACCAATTAGCTGCAAGTGATGTACTCAATAAATGTCGGTACTAAGAAGAAGAAGTGATTCCCTGAGATAGGGATGCAGTGGTTTGGTGGACAAAAAAACACGAGACAGTCCTGAGCAAACTCGCAGTGATGTCCCAAGGAATTACTGCCACTGCTGTAGCAGCAGAGAGATGTTTTTTCAAAAGCAGAAAAGGTTTTGAGGAAAAAACAGGACGGACTAAAGGGGAAAACCAAAGATATGGTTTTGTTCCTGGAAAAAAACCTGCGAATGAAGCATGATGTGAATGATGTCATTAGCCACGTGTCCAAGTTCTTGAAGTTTGTTTGAAACACTAGTGTCGTATAATTTGTAGGATTTTGTCCTCTTCTTTTCTCTATTGTTGGATGGGCTATAGTGTTATTCTCTGTCTGCTATTCTCTTTGTTACTTCAACTTTTATTATTATATATTATATTACATATATTATTATATTTTGGCTGGATGGCCATCAGAAGGAAGCGAGCGCCTTTGGGGTTTTCCCATTAAAGCGGATGGTGTCCACTCTAATTTACGAGAGCGTGGAAACCCCGAAAATACGCTTTTCTTTTCGTGAGCAACCTGTCCTCTCGGCCACATATTTTATCCCACTGTCATGTGTTTCGGTGAACAGGTTGACACACATGTCCTCTTTCAGAAAATGTCACTTTTATGGAGGTCATGTGTTCCATTTTGCTTCTGTTGGCCCTCAAAGCTAAGAAAGTTGACTCCAATGTTAGATGTCAGCTTGAAATAAAATGTCCTACTCATTTTCCTACTCGCTCTAACACGGCCATTTATCCACTTTACAGAAATGTGAGACCACCGGAACGTTCCTCAAAGCCTTGAGGCCCTCACGGTTTTTCACAGAAAGTCAAAATCTCTAAGTGTTTGCCCACAATCAGACTTTGTTCGGCATGAAGTTTTTCAACAAATCCTACATAAACTGCTGTGTCATTGTGTAATGGTGGCAGGTTCATTTAATTACAAGAAGTCCTGTGACGTCACGTGACAGCCCCTGTCCTAAGGTATCTGAGTCGGTGTTTGCACAGGGGCGTAACTACAAGTTCAATGGGCACATGACAGACAACAGGGCCCCCGACAGTACAAAAATCATGTTGTTTTCAATATGCGTTGATGTGGAGCAAGTTAGCACACACGTTAACGGCTGGCATACTTGTGAGCATGCTAGCTTTTTTTTTGCTAGCGTCTCTCATATTAGCATGCTAACGTTTTATGCTAGCTTTTTTGCTACTTTCTAGGTCTACACCAACAAATACTTTATTTTGGTATTTCTTCTTACCCAGTCATGTGCTAGCTTCTGAACGTTAGCATGCTAGTATGCCAACATTAGCATGGCAACTTTTCCAGCTAATATTACACTTTTTTCTCTATTTCCGCAGCTATACACCTTAGAGTCATATAACTTGGAATGTGACATTTGTTAACTGTTAGCGTGCTTAGTTTTAGCATGCTAGCACGCTAACATTAAAGTGCTAACTTTTTTTTTTGCAAATTTTACACTTCTTCTCGAATTCCGCAGCCATACACCTTATAGTCATACAACGTGGTATGTGAAACATGCTAACTGTTCACATGTTTTACATTAGCATGTAAATGTGCTAGCTTTTTGAGCTAATTTTGCAACTGTTTACCCTAAAGTCATATAACTTGGTATGTGACACTTGTTAACTGTTAGCGTGCTAACATTAGCATGATAGCACGCTTACATTAAAGTGCTAAATTGTTTACATATTCTATACTTTTTACTCTAATTCTGCAGCCATACACCTTACAGTCATATAACTTGGTATGTGAAACATGTTACTTGTTAGCATGCTAACATTTACATGCTAACTTGTTCAGCGAATTTCACACTTTTTTCCCCCTATTCCACTGTCTTACACCTTAAAGTCATATAACTTGGAATGTGACACATGCTATATGTTAGCATGCCATTGTTAGCACACATGCTAAGTGTTAGCATTTTAATGTTAGCTATGTGGCTCATTCTGTACAGTTACACCTAAAAGTCTGTCCAGGGCACAGATAGCAGGCCCATCAAAATGTCTAGTTTTAAATACACTACTTTTTAAATTTTTACCAGAGACATTAGTTATATTTGCACACGTCAGTGGTACAGCACATCACTTCTAGCCAGTAGCCACAATAACAACAACACAGTCCAAAATTCTCAGCATTAAACTTTTTTTCGCACATTTTCTCTGTCCAGTTTTGCAGCAATATTTATGACAATTGTTGTGGAGTTATTTTTGAATGTGTAATATTCATAGCCAATGAAGACCCTATGTTGGATGAGTGGCATTTTAATCAGGCATCTGTTTGGGCAACTACATGCTCAAAGTAGCCCGGTAGGGGTCCTGGCTTGGATTGCGGAAGTCAGGTTTGGGAGACACAACTAACGGTAGAGAAGTTGGAGGTAGATGACCCGAATAAAAACACAACTCAAAGCCTGAAGAAGTCGTCCTACAGTTTATTCCTTACATGGAAATATTACATGGTGTCAGAATAGAGGAGCAGAACCGACACTAACATGGAACCGACAGGAGTGCCGTCGCCCCGCATGGATTGGGACTCTCTCGATTTACCGGGAGAATGGAGAAAGTTCAAGCAGCATGTTGGACTGATGTTTTCCGGCCCGCTACAAAGCAAAGGTGAAGCGGAAAGATGCAGCTATTTACTCCTGTGGGTAGGAGAGAAAGGGCGGGACATTTTTAATACGTGGGTCCTGACTGCGGAGGAAGTAAATGTACTGACATGGTACTACGACCGTTTTGAAGCATATGTAACACCCAAAAAGAACACAATATTTGCTAGGTATAGGTTCCAGGAAAGAGTGCAGGGACCTAGTGAATCATTTGAGCAATTTGTGACCGGATTGAAGCTGCTAGCAAAGGATTGTGATTATGCGAACAGGGATGAGATGGTCAGAGACCGCGTTGTGTTTGGGATACATTCAGCTAAAGTGAGAGAAAAGCTCTTAAACGTTGGATCCGAGTTAAAGCTAGACAAAGCCATAGATATAGCTAGATCACACGAGCTAACCCAGACGCAGACTAAGGCTCTCAGCGGAGTCACCAGTAGCCCACGTGAACAGCAGCTAGTACATGCAGTACACTGGCGCGCATCAAACGGTGCCGCAGAGAAAACGGAAAACATGCGAGTGAGTGATAGAGGCGCAAAACGGACAAGGAACTGTGGCTACTGTGGTAATAAATGGCATAGGAACTTAGACGAATGCCCAGCTAAAGGAAGACAGTGTGCTAAATGCTCAAAACTAAATCATTTTAGTGCCGTTTGTAAATCTAGCCAGTACACCAGGAAGACGGTGCATGAAGTAAGCCAAAGCCCTGAGTCAGATACAGACGAATTCTTTGTAGATGCAGTGCAGAGAGAGCGTGTTGCAGAAGTAGAGCAGGCTTTTGCATGTATTGAAATGGGCAAGCAGGGAACAGAGCTGAGTTTTAAGCTAGATACTGGGGCCCAGGTGAACATAATTCCTCTGAGAGAGTACCACAGCCTGAAACAGGAGTCTAAGCTTCAACCCACCACACGCAGACTGACAGGCTACGGGGGAGAACAGCTAAAAGTAAAAGGCACATGCACAATAAATTGCAAATATAAAGCATGCTGCATGATGTTGGACTTTTACATCGTAGAAACGCAAGCGCCCCCTGTGCTAGGTCTACAAGCATGCCTGGACATGGATCTCATCAAGTTAGTGCTGTCAGTCACTGCGCCGCCGCCGCTTGAGAAAAAGACAGTGATGGAGGAGTTTAGTGACGTGTTCAAAGGGATCGGATTATTCCCCGGGGAATGCAAAATCCACCTGGACCCGAACGCAACACCCGTGGCGGCCCCTCCAAGAAAGCTTCCACACAAGCTACGCTGTCAACTAAAGGTAGAGCTACGAGAGATGGAGAACACACACATCATCGCCAAGATAACTGAACAAACAGAGTGGGTAAATCGGCTAGTGGTCGTCGAAAAACCACGGACAGGCAAGCTCAGAGTATGCCTGGACCCTAGAGACTTGAACAAGGCCATTATGCGCCCGCACTACCCACTACCAACACTGGAGGACATCACGTCTGAGCTAGCAGGAGCGTGCTACTTCAGCGTAATGGATGCCCGCTCAGGATATTGGGCCATCAAACTGTCAGAAGAATCGTCCAAACTCACAACGTTCTGCACGCCGTTCGGGCGTTACCGATTCCTGCGGTTACCATTTGGACTCATCTCAGCACAGGACGAATTTCAGCGGAAAATAGACGAAACCTATGAGGGCCTTGACGGCGTACTCGCAATCGTTGACGACATCCTCATTTACGGAGCGACCAGGGAGGAGCATGACAGAAGGCTCCGTACTATGCTGCAGAGGTCACGGGAGAGAGGAGTCCGGCTCAACCCGGAAAAGAGCACCGTCGGAGCCACTGAAGTAAGTTATTTCGGGCATCGGCTCTCAGCAGACGGTCTCAAGCCAGATCCAGAGAAAGTATCCGCCATCAAGAACATGGAGCCGCCAAAGAACCGGGCAGAGCTAGAGACTGTGCTAGGCATGGCCAACTACCTGGCCAAGTTTGCCCCCTGCCTCTCCGAGGTGAACGCGCCCATGCGACAGCTGCTGAAGCAATCCAGCGAGTTCCTGTGGGACAAACAACAGGACGCAGCGTTCCAGAAGATGAAAGACGTGCTCACCATAGAACCGGGCCCAGTCTTGGCCTATTTCGATCCGGAGAAACCTCTCAGTCTACAGGTGGATGCTTCGAAGTACGTGCTCGGAGCCGTGCTGCTCCAAGAGGGCAGACCCATCAGCTATGCGTCCAAATCCCTTACAGACAGTGATATCAACTATGCGCAAATAGAGAAAGAAATGTACGCAATACTCTTCGGCTTCAAACGTTTCCACCAATACGCCTACGGACGCCACGTCCTGGTGGAATCGGACCACAAGCCACTCGAGTCGATTCTGAAGAAGCCCCTTGCTGCAGCCCCTCCGAGGCTACAACGTATGATACTCCAGCTCCAAAAGTATAGCTTCACAATCGAACACCGTCCTGGGAAGAACATCCCGGTCGCCGACACACTCTCCAGAAAATCCCTAATCTCCCACGGCAACGACAACCTTAGTGAAGGAATGGACTGGCAGGTGCACATCGTGTACCACAGCTTGCTGGTGAGTGACCCTAAACTGAAAGTGATTGCAGCAGCTACAGAGAATGACACACAGTTCAGGCAGCTGAGCCAGGTGATACTGAACGGATGGCCGGAGAAAAGAAAACAATGTTCCCAGAGTGTGTCTGCGTTCTGGAACCACCGGGACGAGCTGTCAAAAACGAATGGAATTATTTTCAAGGGAGAGATGAACGTCATTCCAGCCAGCCTCAGAGAGGAGATGTTATCAAAAATCCATGCTGGACATATGGGAATGGAGAAATGCAAACATAGAGCCAGGGACATCATGTTCTGGCCAGGGATGAGCAAAGACATAGAGGTCATTGTGGAGCAATGCTCTGTCTGCCAAGAACGACGCCCAGCAAATGCCAAGGAACCCATGATACCACACCGGATCTCGGACCCGCCCTGGCAAGTAGTTGGAACGGATCTTTTCATGTGGAACAACCAGGACTACCTGGTAAATGTCGACTATTACAGTCGTTTCTTTGAACTAGACAAACTCACCAGCACCACGTCAACCGCAGTCATTCACAAGCTCAAGGCAAGTTTTGCCAGACACGGCATCCCAGAAACATTGGTCTCAGATAACGGCCCCCAGTATACGTCCAAGGAGTTTGAGTCCTTCACAAAGTCATGGGAGTTCAGGCACGTCACATCAAGCCCATTTTCCCCACAGAGTAATGGCCTCTCAGAGAAATCAGTACAGACCGCCAAAGCTCTCATGGACAAGGCCAAAGCTGATGGACGGGACCCATACATCAGTCTTTTAGAATATCGAAACACACCAGTCGACAATTTCAAATCACCAGCACAGTTGCTGATGAGCCGCAGGCTACGCTCCGTCCTGCCAATCACCGACCAGCAGTTGCAACCAGAGATCGTCAGTCACCAAGAGGCACATGCAACGCGAGTACAGAGACAACAACATCAAAAGAGATACTTCGACAGGTCAAGCAGGCCACTACCACCACTACACAGTGGAGAGCCCATCAGACTCCAGGAACAGGGGCACTGGAAGCCAGCAGTGGTCGTGCAGCCTGCTAACACCGAACGATCATACATCATCCGCACTCCAGAGGGACAGGTGTATCGCCGTAACCAGAGACACCTCCGAAGCACCAAGGTACACCACTCTCACCCACCTGAACCGACCTCATACTCACCTGACGACAACACACCGGAAGAAAACCACGCACCTTTCACACACACAAGCGAAGCAATGGACTTGCCTGCTTCGCATGCACCAGAACTGCCATCTGATTCGGAAGCAGAGGCTTCATACCGCACCAGGTCAGGCAGAGAGGTAAAGCCTCGAGCCATTTTGGACCTATGAATTGTAAAGGGTGTACGCCGAACGCTGCCCTGAAAAAAAAAAAAAAAAAGAAAAGAAAAAACGAATGTAACCTTATATGTGGAAGCTGAAACCGTCATATTTATCGGTGATTCTGATTATTGTTGTGAATTTACAGTCAAGACTTTTCACAAATGTGCTTGATATTTTCATACGATATTTTCTATTACAGTGCAATGCATACTGCATATGGGTTCACTACCGCGCTAAAATGTTAAATGATGCATTCTGGTATTGAGACATGTTAGGCCGATACCTGTGTAAGTTCTACAATACGTTCCAGTCCTTTTATAGTACCGTTTTGCACTAACCAGGTACCTCACACAGAATCTGTCTATTGTGCCATGTTTATTCATTTAATATTTGTTCCCAGTTTACTAACCTGATATGATGCTATTTTATGCATACATGGTACAGGCAGCACTTTACTATTTTGTTTGGTTTGTTTTCATAAAAAGGGGGATGTAATATTCATAGCCAAAGAAGACCCTATGTTGGATGAGTGGCATTTTAATCAGGCGTCTGTTTAGGCAACTACATGCTCAAAGTAGCCCGGTAGGGGTCCTGGCTTGGATTGCGGAAGTCAGGTTTGGGAGACACAACTAACGGTAGAGAAGTTGGAGGTAGATGACCTGTTGGAATAAAAACACAACTCAAAGCCTGAAGAAGTCGTCCTACAGTTTATTCCATACATGGAAATATTACAGAATGTATTATTTATTTAATTTACATTATTAAAATATTAAACTTATTAGTCCATTCATGAATGTGAATGTGTCATGATCTGTTGCCCGGATCATGTTTTGTTTAGTTTTGTATTTCCTTAGTTGTTCAGCACCCTTGTTTGTTTTCTTTGTTGCCCTGGTTGCTGATTTTTGTCACCTGCCTCTGATTAGTGGTCGGGACGCTCACCTGCTCCTGATCACTAATCAGAGAGCTATTCATTCTTGCCTCGCGCCATACTCTGCCTGGCAATCTTAATCGCAACACGCGACGATTGGGATTTACCCGCTTCTTGCTCTTTTTGTAGCTTCCCGTGCCATCGGCCCCATTTAGTATTTTCTTATTTTGTCTTGATTATTGAAATAAATCATCATTCTTACCTGCACACTGCTTCCGGACGTCCTTCTGCATTTTGGGGAAACGACTACCGCTAAGTCATGTGACCCCGACCTGACAGAATGTCACAAAATTCCATGAAGATGGGCACTCTTTTTCATCGTAACAATTTAGTCCTGAGTAATATCAAGTCAAAAGACAAACACATGACTGTAATTCATTGGATTACTCTCACTGAACTGAGCTTTCCTTTAAAGGCCATTGTATTTTTGTAAGTGGTCTGTAAGGAAGATTAACTTTTGTTTGCAAGCACTCAATAATTGTATCGATTTGAATAACCCTCATTTTCAACATGGGTGTTATTTCAGTGATTTACTCTCCCTGCATATACATAGTTTCAAATGATTTACAATAAAGGCAGCAACTCAACGTCAACTAGTTAATTGACTTTGATTTTTTTCCCTGAACGAATGCACAGTCTTAACGTCTCTACATGAATTGTTGTATTTTCTTCAGTTCCTTTCTTTCAATTTATATCCATCACTTTCTCTGTCTACTTGGAGCCAGATTGCCCTTCACTTGAAGTTATCACGCTACTCTATCAGAAACATAGACCTCCACCCCCACGCTAGGACAATAGTCTATTGTTGTTGTTGAGCTGCACATCACAGCTCGAGGACATCGTGCTTTGCCTTTTTGCATCTTTTTGTCTTTCATTTGTTCACAGAACTTACTCGAAAATCTGTTGAAAATACTCTCATGTCCTGTCCCTGCAGACTGAATGGATTACAGCATCATATCCAATCTGCTTGTCTTTGGTCATTGTGTATTATACAGCACACGGTGACCTTGAGAACCTTACTGCTTCACTGTTAACGCACACAAAACATACCTTTTGGGATCACGCTCGCCTTCATCGCTGTGCCTGAACAAGCATGACAGCCATATGGACCAAACTCCACGGAATAATTCTCTACCACTAAGGAGCTTTACGGGCATAAACGACAGCAGGACAAAGTCCTTTTCTGGGACTTATAATATTTCTCTGGTTGTCCATTAAATATAACTGTTTTTACTCCAAGTTTCTCCTACTTGCTCCAAAGCCCTGTTTTTCTTTTTCAGAAATGTGCTGAGGTGGGTTGTGACACAAAGCGATGGCCAGAGAGAAAACATCTCCTGTTTGTCTCCAAGTCCCTTAACATATTCTTCGTGCTAATTAACCTGCAGATGCCTCCATACTGTGCGCATTTTGCGGGGAGGTGGTAGGAGGGTGTGCAGCAGGTGGGAGAGTGGGGCAACCTGAGTGATGGATCTTTAGCATTTAACTGGAGTTTTTTCATTTTCTAATTGTGAATCTACGCCCCCACACACATTTAAATGTTGGCTATGCAGAATATCTCTTTGCAGTCAGCAGTTTTGCCTAGTCTATGGCTCATCTGTGCTGCTCTACAGTCATTAGGTGACATTCAAATCCAAGACTTCTCTGTCTTTAAAAAAGTCCTACTAAGGAGATTTGTTTCCAAAACAAAAATTATCCGATAGAACTAGTAATTTTTCAGGAACCTTTTGGTGTTTCTTCTAGCTCTGTGGGACTTTTTGAAGCTATGCTAAACCTTTTCGGGGGCATTCCTAAACTGTTTTTTTCAAACATTTATGTATTTATTATTACATTACATTAATACAACAAACTTGACAATGGAGAGAAAGAAGAACTTTCGACTTGCAACATTTTTAGTGGGGCTTTTTTAGTGGGGCATCTGTGTGCTGAAGAACGCTGATCAGTGGAACTATTTGCAGTTTTTTTACTCAGCGGTAATTTTTAAACTCTATCTATGCCAGGGGTCCCCAAACTACGGCCCGCGGGCCAGATACGGCCTGCCAGCTTCCAAAATCCGGCCCGCGGGTAGTGCCAAGTAAAAAAAAAAAAAAAATTATTATTATTTTTTTTGTATTATTATTTTTTAATCTGTTTTTTTTCACCCATCCATCAATCAATTTTCTACCGCTTGTTACTAAGTCTCCTAGGCAGATACGGCACGCCAGCGTCCAAAATCCGGCCCGCGGGTAGTCTCGACTAAAAAAAAAAAAGGGTATATATACATTTTTTAATCTGTCCTTTTTCGCCCATCCATCAATCCATTTTCTACCGCTTGTTATTGGGCCTCCCAGCCGCTCAAGCAAATCATATTGTCTAAAAATGCATTTTCCCAGCGGTAACGGGACGTCATCACGCTTGCGCCACAAAAGCGGCAAGTGCGCGATCTTTCAGTCAATTAGTGCACGAGGGGAAAAAAATGGCGAAATCGTTGGGGAAACATAAATTTGACTCTGAGTGTAGAGTTTTTAAACATCAGTGGACATATGACTTTTGTTCAGTTTAAGGAAAAGACAGTTTAGATTGTATGTATTTATATATATATGTGTATATATATATATATATATATATATATATATATATATATATATATATATATATATATATATATATTAGAGATGCGCGGATAGGCAATTATTTCATCCGCAACCGCATCACAAAAGTCGTCACCCATCCGCCATGCACCCGAACCAACATTTTATCAAAACTGCACCCGCCCGTTGTTATATATCTAATATAGACGATGCAAGGCATTAGTGAGGTTATAAAGCTTTTGCCTGTTAAAGAAAGGAGACTGATCCAATGCAGCAGAGACATTCAATGCGTGCCACGCTGTCACGGCCCAGACGCACACCAGTGCGCAATCATCTGGGAGCCGCGGTGAGCGCACCTCCAAGCGCGCTCGCGCCACTCGAACTGCTGCAGGCAGCTGCGTTCCATCTTCAATCAACACACCCGGCACTGATGAGAGGGACGACTACTTAAACAACCACCACCAGAGATCCTCCTCCTGCCTCCCGACCACGCTTCCGCCCTTGGACAAACCCTGCCTGCCTCGTCCTTGTCTTGACAGCACCGCTCCTCTCAACACGCACCTCCAACACTTACGGTAAAACCCTCCAGTTAAATTCCACACATAGTCTGACACCCATTTCCTGTTTGGTTACATACACATCTAATATATATATATATATATATATATATATATATATATATATATATATATATATATATATATATATATATATATATATATATATTGATATATATATATATATATATATATTGATATATATATTGATTAATATAATATAGTATAATATAATATAATATATAGTATAATATCATATAATATATTGGATAATATATTGTATGAATTATACATATATAAATATATATATATTATCATTATTATTATTATTATTATTATTATTATTATTATATATATATTTATATAGAGATATATATAATTCCCTTTTGAATAAATACACCCCAGGCTAAACGCTCTCCCTGTCTCAGTGCCGTCTCCTTCTACCCGGTATCATCACACACGAATTAATATCTCTTGGCCACGCATTAGTGGCTAAGAGATATTAATGCGTGATAATATTATTTATCATTATTATAATATTATTGTCATTTCCATTAAGAAAGTGTTGACTATTGTTGCCAATGCCCTCAGATCAGGAGTGCGTTCCTCACACTTTGTGTGCGCAGTTGCAGCAAGCCGAACGAGGCTTTTAAGAAGTTAAAAAAATGTTTTAGAAAGACTAGGCCTATATTTTCGTTAGGTAAAAAAATGTTCTGAATTTATTTCAATGAATATTAACTTGTTAACGTTATAATGCTCAAATAGGGACGAGGGCGGGGTGCACAGTGAAACAGTGAACAATTTCGCGACAAAGATGAACCTTTATTGATTGATCTGCAGCCATGACAAAACATCAGACAATCTCCATTGTCAACGACAGGCAGGAAAATAAAGATAAGCACATGGCCTATGTCTAGGCATAGGCATATAGGCTCATACGTTTTTAAGTTGAAATAAAAAAAAAAGTGCCTCATAAGCCTTAGGCTGTCAATCACGCGCACAAACTTAAATTATACAATAACATATGTATGTCATCTCTATTTAAACAAAAATAAATTAAATAAATAATAATAATAAATTACCTGCAACTTATTGGCCAAGGCAAATAGCTGAAGGGGGGAAATCAAACCCATCAGACTGCACTTTATCATCAAACTTGAATTATAATGAAAATAGACGGTCGCGACAAACAAAGCAGGCTAAATATCCTTACATTGTCGCCAATCGGAGATACGCTTAACTTGAAAGCGAGGCCAAATAATTATTCACACATAGTAGTATATCATAAACAGCGTCGCAGCTCTTGCAAATCATGTAGCCAGCATTACTATCATCCTGATTTACAACCTCATAAAAACGAGTCCACGCTGAACTTTTCTGGCCTTTTTTCCCCCTGGTCTTTAGTATTCCCTTTTTTAGTTTGTCGCGTACCACGTTTGCTGCCGGCGTTGCCATCTTTTTTTTTTTTTCTTCTTCTGTTGTGGTGTGCTGCAGGTGCCTGCTGATAAATAATTGCCTGTTTCAAAGAGTGCTGCTCGTTTTTCGTATGTGGGTAACAACATTTAACTATGTATATATATTTTCGAATTGGTTTAACTGCCACCCGCCTGAATCTATTTTTTTTTATTTCAACCGCCCGACCCGCGGATAAAATCACATTTTTTTTTATTTCAACCGCCCGACCCGCGGATTATCCGCGGACTCCGCGGTTGTGTC
Source organism: Nerophis lumbriciformis (assembly GCF_033978685.3). NCBI lineage: Eukaryota > Metazoa > Chordata > Actinopteri > Syngnathiformes > Syngnathidae > Nerophis > Nerophis lumbriciformis. The sequence goes on along the minus strand of NC_084553.2, from coordinate 21,724,260 downwards.
CGCAAACCGCGCATCTCTAATATATATATATATATATATATATATATATATATATATATATATATATATATATATAGGGCGTGGCCCGTGGTCAAATTTGTTTAACCCAATACGCCCCCCCCCCCCGGGACCCCTGATTTATGCAGTATAAAGTTATGAATTATTTTTACAAAATTAATTTTGATACGCGAAGCTACGAGAAGTAGGCGTACTCTTTTAAAAGTATTTACAGAGGAGTATGAAGTGGCGAACTCAGGTGCTTACTACTCTGACTTTGTTGGAAAAACGTGGGGAAAAAGGAGTGGAACAAAGGCAAATGACATCAAATATTTACTATTTGCTTTATTACATGTTGTAAAAGTAGTCAGTGACTCTTCACTTGTGTTATTAGCCTCAACCCGAGTGAGCAGAATGCTAATGCTAACAAGCTAATGCTAAACCCGATGTGTTTGTGTTGTCGGCATGAGATAAACACTGACATTTATTATTTATATATTGTTATCTACAGCTGAAATGGACCAAAAGGAACTGCTTGACCCTCATGAATTCATCATTTACCAAGAGGACGACTTTCTGACTATTAGACATTGCGGACAAAAGCCAGACATTTTATTAAACCATTTGGTACACTTTATTTTTTAAGTCATATGGTTTTGTGTTTTGTTATTAATTTACTTACCTTTTAGTAAAATAACTGTGACCTAATATTTTCCATTTATTCACATTATATCAGTGTAGAAATATACTAAACCAGTCCTCCATACATCATTAACCTGATTTGTATAAACTACCCTGAACTGTCAACCACACACTTCTACAGGAACCAAAAACATTTAGTAGAAAAGGGCCTATTGTCTCTTTACATTAATGTCTTTTTTGTTTTTAGTGTGACCATATATCTGTTTATTCTTGGACATGTCCACTTTATGCACTTACAATACCCTCAGAATTTGGACATCTTCATCATTTAGGACTTCACCAGTCTAATTGATATTTTATTTGTTAGGGATATTGAAGTCTGTGATTATACTTTATTTGAAATTATGTCCTGAACTTAAACACAATTTAACTTTGTTTTTCTTGGACGTCACATAAGGCGTAAGATGACCTAAGATAATAGGAGGGAGACTTTAGGAAGAGGAGGGAAAGTTTACTAAAACAATCAGTGATGTTAGAGATATAGATGGAAAATCTGGCTGTGACTATTATTGTAGGGCAGTGTAGACAAGTTTGGAGCTGGAGAGTAGAGGATGCAGTGTCAAAGCTGAGGCCTCTTCAATATGAAAGTTTTGATTTTGCAATTCACTCATCATCATCTTTGCAGTCAGAGCGCTTTTATTTCTCCAATGGATTGCTGATGGTAATTGCCTCCATGTTGCATTCAGTGTGTTGTTCATTAGGAGACAGTGTTATAAATGGGATCTCTCAAAGCGTATGTTCACGTCAGGCTCTGCTGCTCGCTCTGCCACCAGGAGTGACATGCACATTGCTCAATCCCTTGCAGGAACAATGCGAAATATGACTGTTTTCTGCAAGAAGGAACAAAAATGGGAAGGTGGCGTATAAATTGGCAAATGCGAAGGAAGGAGGGAACACTGAGCAATAGTATCAAGACATGGCGACTTAGTTTGGAATAAAACAAAGTTAAAAAAATATATATATTTTGCTAAATAAGCAAGAAGGAATAGATATAATTAGAAAAAAAGAGAGAGAAGTAGGGGTAGGAAGCAGAGGACTAAGACCCCAATAAGAAGAACCCAGCACTGCACCCATAGGAGAATTAGGCTGTTCAGATGTTTGGTTGGCAGTAAATGCAGACAGACAGATTGTAGCCAATTATATGTGTTGGGAATCATCTCAGAGATAAGCTAATGACAGAGGAGAGTATCAGGCAGATGGCTCCCGTCAGGAAAATCTGAATGCAATAACATCACAGCCAGACTGCGAATGTTAGCAGATGAAGGGAAAAATGGATGTTTTTCATAAATGAAAATATCAACCAAGAATAGTGAAGAAAGACTGTCCTCTGATACACTTGTTGTTGTTCAACAACCCTCCTAATGATATATTGTAATCAGTGGCGAGCCGTGCGTTTCCCACCTAGGCCTTCAGTGATGTCCGACTTCAATGATTACCTCTCAAAATACCGTCATTGATGTCACCACATGACCATTGCTGGAGAAATACTACACAGAAACACATTTATGCACTACTAGGCATTGTACAAAACGGCTTATTTTCTGGCGCATTTAAAAATCAATAAACCCGCATCGGCAATTAAAACATATCTTATGTGGTACTGTTAAAATTAAAATTGCAAAAATCATTTTAAACGTGAAAAAATAGAGAACTCACATTTCATCGACAGCTAAGCTAGCTTCCGGGGTTGGCCGAGATGGTCCCACAAGATATAGTTTCTCTTTAAATATCCTTCTTGAAAATGGCCTTGCAAATATATGTGTTGTCTTGTCTAATCATAAAAGATGCAGACGAGGCGTGTAGGCTGACTTCTTAGTTTACTCCATAGCGTGCTCATCAAAAACATCCAGCTGCCGGTATGTCTACATTCAACAACCTAAACGGGGCTACTGCGCATGCTCTTCACTACTGTTGCATGCTGGGTAATGAAGTTCTTATGTTACCTGGCTCATACATCACTATATATCTGCCTTAGGCCATCTAGAAGGCCTTACTGACAACCACTCGTGATCTGATTGGCGATTGCAACTGTCTATAACTGTATGTCCCCGTTCACTTAAAGTGCACGGACGCCAGCATTGCTGAATCTGATGGCTCCGGCAGATTTGGTACAGCATGGCAACATAAGCTAGCTGAATTCTGATTGGATAAAAACTCTTGAACGAAAAACAACAGCGCTAAAAGGAGCATAATATGACAAGAAGAGAATATGAATACTTTTAGATATTTAGGGAAAGTAAATTAAAAATTACTTTTATCTTTAATTATGATCATGATTTCTGGTTGTTAGGCCAGCAGAAAAGGCCTTGCTGGCCCTGATGCCACACCACTGATTGTAAGTACATTGTCGATTTCACACCTCTGCCCTTCCTAGAACCAACACAGGTGATTCCCAGATGTGCAGTAAGTGAACTAATATTAGGGCTGGGCGATATGGCAAAAACAATCATATCGATACATTTTTTCATATCATCAGATCTTGATTAATATCATAGTTGTTTTTATTGTGATTATTATAGCGGATTGTCCAATTTAGGATTATACCGAGTACTGCATCCCTACTGTTTACTACTGCAGTATCTTCTAACACACATTTACGCCATGTTTGATGGACGTAATATATGCTAACCGTTGACAACTGTCATTTTGTTCATAGCTATTATTGTGTTTACTAGAGGTACAACAGTACAGGTACTCACGCTACGGTCCGTACCCGGTTTTAGAGCAACGGTTTTTCTTCTTCAGCATTTTAAGATCAAAAGCTGAAGGAATTCAGATTCTTTTTTTTGTGTTTACACTTAACAGTTTGCAATGCAGGAAATTATTTAGTACATAATCAATCTATCATTTGGGACTGTTGATACCTTTGCTCTGTTAAGTTTAGTTAATAATACTTGCTAGTGCTGCAGTGTTGGCGCTTTGAATTTTCAAAATCAAATCATAAAAATGGGGTCCCACGATTAATTTTTAGGGTCCCACTTTTTTGTAACTGTTTTGAAAACAAATGATAAATGTATGCATAATCCTGTTATATCTCACATTCCATATTTCATGTGCATAGTGTATACCCCCCATTTTTTGTATATATTGTTTTTCAAACCCCCTGACATGTATACTGTGTATATATGTACATCATTTATCCATTTTTTAATGTAATTTTTTATATACATGTTACAGGTTATGTATATTTTATTATTGAATGTATCAAATGTGATGAATATTCAATGGACCACAATGGAAACAACCCTTTTGGCTTTTTGTGCCATCCATTTGCCTTTTTAAAGCATTACATGGATTCAATTCTTTAAGATGTCAATAAACTTCTCAATCAATCAATTCTCAATCAATATTTGGTACATTTTGTGGGAGTAAATAAAATGTTTTTCCTTTCAAATTATTAGTTATTTTGTTTTTTTTGCTTGTCATCACAAACATTCTGCAGTAAACAAAGTATCATTGGTGTACTGAATACAATACTTTTATTTCAAGTAAATATTTACTAAACACATACTTGCCAACCTTGAGACCTCCGATTTTGGGGGGTGGGGTGGGCGTGGTCGGGGGTGGGGCGGGGGGCGTGGTTAGGGCGGGGCGTGGTTAGGGGCGTGGTTAAGAGGGGAGGAGTATATTTACAGCTAGAATTCACCAAGTCAAGTATTTCATATATATATATATATATATATATATATATATATATATATATATATATATATATATATATATATATATAAGAAATACTTGAATTTCAGTGTTCATTTATTTACACATATACACACACATAACACTCATCTACTCATTGTTGAGTTAAGGGTTGAATTGTCCATCCTTGTTCTATTCTCTGTCACTATTTTTCCAACCATGCTGAACACCCTCTCTGATGATGCATTGATGTGTGGCACGCACAAAAGTGCTTTCATCAAATGCATTAGAGTCTGGAATCTTCCATCTCTCCCTAGCATGGCCCAAAACCGGTCAATCTTTGCTTCCTGAGGAAGATCTTCAGTGCCAAGCACTTGGTAGTCCAGGACTTCTTCCCGGAGGCTATCCAGGTCCAATCGCAGCTGCGGCTTGGAACTTACAAGCTGTTATGAGAGTAGCGTATGTGTGTGTGTGGCCCTTTAATAGGTGAGCATGTGAGGTGAGTGACGTCAGTGAGTGTGTGGGCGAGAGAAGAGAGGGAGCGGTAGCGTGAGTGCGGGCAGAGACTAGTTTGTTTTGTGTTGGATTGGCTGTGTGCAAGCAATCAATAAAGCAAGATTTGCAACTAATCGCCGGACTCAGGCAGGAAAGGTGCAACAAAGCGTATTTCTTCATCTTACCGTATTTTCCGCACTATAAGCCGCCCCGGACTATAAGCCGCACCTTCAATGAATGGCATATTTCAAAACTTTGTCCACCTATAAGCCGCCCCGGACTATAAGCCGCGCCTACGCTGCGCTAAAGGGAATGTCAAAAAAACAGTCAGATAGGTCAGTCAAACTTTAATAATATATTAAAAACCAGCGTTCTAACAACTCTGTCCCAAAATGTACGCAAATGTGCAATCACAAACATAGTAAAATTCAAAATAGTGCAGAGCAATAGCAACATAATGTTGCTCGAACGTTAATGTCACAACACACAAAATAAACATAGCGCTCACTTTCTGAAGTTATTCTTCATTCGTAAATCCTTCGAATTCTTCGTCTTCGGTGTCCGAATTGAAAAGTGTGTGTATAAGGTAAGACATATTATCTGGCACTTTGTTTCGCAATATTATGCAAACACAACTTTTCTTACCTTCTGGTACCTGCTGATCTGTATTTGGGATCTCTATAAATCCTGAAAAATTGTGCGAGTCCGCCTTTGTAGTCCGTGACGACACCGTAGTCTATAAGCGTCTTTTCATGAACCGGAAACACCAAGAAGCACCACCTTTAAAATCATCCAGGTGAAGTTCGCTTGCTAGCGTTGTTGCCTTCATTCGAATAGTGATGGTGCTGACACTTCTGCTTGCTGCTCTCTGCTCAACAACCCACTGTTCGAGTTTGTCCTCCAACAGTTGCCATCTTGCTTTGTTCCCTCGGAAACTCTGTTTTGTCTTCTTTACCTGGCGCAGGTCATCTTCTTGCTTCCTCCACCTACGCACCATTGATTCATTTATGTTATATTCTCTTGCTGCTGCTCTATTTCCGTGTTCTTCGGCATGACTTATTGCCTTAAGTTTAAATTCTGCGTTATACGCGTGTCGCTTAGTAGGAGCCATTTTGTGGTCTGGTCTTTACAGATGTAAACACACAAAGGAAATGAAACGAAAATCCGCGCGCTTCTTCTTCTTCCGGGGGCGGGTGGTTGCTTACAGTAGAAGAAGAAGCGCTTCCTGTTCTATGGGGGCGGGTGCTTACCTTGGCGGTTGCTTGCGTAGAAGAAGAAGCGCTTCCTGTTCTACCGGGAAAAAAGATGGCGGCTGTTTACCGAAGTTGCGAGACCTAAACTTTATGAAAATGAATCTTAATATTTATCCATATATAAAGCGCACCGGGTTAAAAGCCGCACTGTCAGCTTTTGAGTAAATTTGTGGTTTTTAAGTGCGGCTAATGGTGCGGAAAATACGGTACTTGTCGTTGGCGTCGCCATGGCTGTATCTTCCTCGTTCTTCTGCTTCGTCTCCTTGTTGTGTGCGCAGTTGTACACTGCACTCTCTAAAAGCCGTATATGTTATTGATGTTATAGATGGCAGTATTGTCCTGTTTAAGAGTGTCACAACATTGCTGTTTACGGCAGACGAACTGCTTTACGGTAGACAAAAACATGACTGCTGTTGTTGTGTGTTGTTACCGCGCTGGGAGGACGTTAATGAAACTGCCTAACAATAAACCCACATAAGAAACCAAGAACTCGCCCTCGATCATTCTACAGTTATAATGTGTTTGGGCAGGCACACTGTTTATATCGTGGGAAAGCGGACTCAGGTCCGCATGGAGCTGGAGGGGGCGTGGCCTCCACCTCCGCCTGAATTTCGGGAGATTTTTGGGAGAAAATTTGTCCCGGGAGGTTTTCGGGAGAGGCGCTGAATTTCGGGAGTCTCCCGGAAAATCCGGGAGGGTTGGCAAGTATGACTAAACAACACTTTCAAATGGCATTATTTTTATTTGTACTCTTTGGTTACTTGTATACATCATTGCTTCTCAGCAGTGCTTTGGCAAACGGCAAGCGGTGACCCAGATTGTGAAGTTTTAAAAACTAAAATTCTGTATCTTTTATTGAATGAAAAGACATTACAGAGCAGTTTGAATTTGATGCACTGTAAAATAATGTGTACCAACTAGGGCTGTCAAACGATTAAAATATTTAATCCCGATTAATCACATGTTGTACTTAGATAACTCTAAATTAATCGCGATAATCACAAATAGGTATAACTTTTCACCATTAATAAGTGTACCATAGACAGATAATTTTCAGGGGGGGTGGCTTCATATTGCTGCATGACAATGTTGTAACCTTCTCTATTAAATAATACAATTTAATATTGAGCTTGCTAATCATTCTGTAATTGAGGAGTCGACCAGAACATGTTATAAAATAATTTACACAATATTTCAGCCAGCCAGTAAAATCCTCTCCCCCGCCCTCATAATCCTAAACTGATGTGCTAGCATTTCTTTAGGTGTAAATATCACATAATATCATTACAACAGATCTCTGACAAATCATAATCATAATGGAAGACATTTTTATTTTGTTAATGTCAGGTTTTCCCCAAAATTGCCAAAATACCTGTGGGGGGCGTGGTTAGGGGCGTGGTCGATATGACGTCATCACTTGATTTGCTATGATGCATATATCCTTTAAAAAGGGATGTGAAGATACATTTAAAAAAAATATGTTATTAAGTACAGCACTAGCATTTATATTTTTCTTACACAATACAGTTTTGTTCTATTTTTTAAATTGTTGCTGCTTACTGTGCAAAGTACTTTGTTGAGAATTTTGTTGTGTTTTTTTTAGAGATTTCTCCAAACGGTTGGCAACAAATCTTGTGTCAATTAGAAAATATATAAAAATTGCAATATATATATATATATATATATATATATATATATATATATATATATATATATATATATATATATATATATATATATATATATAATACATGTATATATACAGTCGCGATCAAAAGTTACATTATGTTCATTACATTATGTTCATTACACTTGTAATGAACATAATGTCATGGCTATGGAAGTAGAATTGTCTCACTATTATATTTATACTCTTATATTTATCAATATGATATTAATATATATGCATATATTAATAAACATACAAATAAAAATGTGATATACAAATAAATAAATAATTTTTATAAATAAATGTGTATTTGTAAACATATTTTTGAGATTTGTATATAAATATGCTTGATTTTGTATTTGTATTTGTATTGAATTTGCATATGTGGATCGCTTTTTTGCTTTTGTGTCGATGAGACATTTCTACCACAAACCAGATGCACAAATAAATGTGACCTACACACTCCCCTGAACAACCAGCAGAGGGCACTGCAGCCAGAGCGGTCTGGGTCACAGAGCATTATATGCAAAATACCCGGAGTTCTCTGCACAAAAACAATCCACGTCTTTACAGAGAGAACGCACAATGGGCCTGAGCTAGCTAACGTTAGCGTTGTATTAGCTAATGCTAATTTATCCAGTTAATCTGAAAGGCCGTGCTAGTTTCATCTGACCACAGAACTTTCCTCCAGAAGGTCTTATCTTTATCCATGTGATGTCAGATGAAACAAAAATTTAGCTGTTTGGCCACAATACCCAGCAATATGTTTGGAGGAGAAAATGTGAGGCCTTTAATCGCAGGAACACCATTCCCACCATCAAGCATGGTGGTGTAGTATTACGCTCTGGGCCTGTTTTGCTGCCAATGGAACTGGTGCTTTAAATGGGACAATGAAAAAGGAGGATTACCTCCAAATTCTTGAGGACAACCTATAATCATCAGGCCGGAGGTTGGGTTTTGGGCGCAGTTGGGTGTTTCAACAGGACAATGACCCCAAACACACGTCAAAAGTGGTAAAGGAATGGCTAAATCAGGCTACAATTAAGGTTTTAGAATGGCCTTCCCAAAGTCCTGACTTAAACGTGCGGACAATGCTGAAGAAACAAGTCCATATCAGAAAACCAACAAATTTAGCTGAACTGCACCAATTTTGTCAAGAGGAGTGGTCAAAAATTCAACCAGAAGCTTGTGAATGGCTACCAAAAGTGCCTTATTGCAGTGAAACTTGCCAAGGGACATGTAACCAAATATTAACATTGCTGTATGTATACTTTTGACCCAGCAGATTTGGTCACATTTTCAGTAGACCCATAATAAATTCATAAAATAACCAAACTTCATGAATGTTTTTTGTGACCAACAATTATGTGCTCCAATCACCCTATTACAAAAAAATAAGAATTGTATAAATTATGGGAAACTCAAGACAGCCATGACATTATGTTCTTTACAAGTGTATGTAAACTTTTTGATCGCGACAATATATATATATATATATATATATATATATATATATATATATATATATATATATATATATATATATATATATATATATACATTGTTTGCTTACTTATACTAAAAGAAAAGTTGTCTCGTATGTTCACTATTTTATTTAAGAACAAAATTGTTCTTGGATTGCAATAAGAAACATATGTTTAATGTACCGTAAGATTTGTTGTTAAAATAAAGCCAATAATGCAATTTTTTGTGGTTCCCTTTATTTAGAAAAGTATCGAAATACATTTTGGTACTGGTACCGGTACCAAAATACTGGTATCGGAACAACCCTTATATATGTATACATACAAACATTGTTGATGCAGGGGTAGATCTTGCTTTGGTTTTTGGAAGAGACCAGGGATCTTGGCCTTGAAAAGTTTGATGACCACTGGCTTAAAGTATTATCCAAGCACTGCATTTAAATGGTTCAATGAAAAATCTACCTTGTTTATTGTCACTGTTCTGCTTGAAAGGAATGCTACAATACTACAGAAAGTTCTTACACTACTTACTGCAAACAGAAACATTATTGTATCCTCCTCGACACAATGTTCAATCTTCCTCATTGTGTGACCATCTCTTCTCTCCCTTCACAGTGTCATTCCTACATTTACTTGGCAGTTTCTGTCAAACACTCCTCGCATTTGAGACGCGAGTGATCGTCCTCTACCCATGTGGGCCCACTGTATTCCCCTGAGTAGCAGCTAGACAGATCAGAAATGACTCATCTAGTTCCAGCTGTCTGCTCCAACAGCACTGACAATCTCTGAAGGTTCACTTACAACTCAGCCGACTGTCCATTGTCTGTGGTGAAGGGCTCACAGCAAGGCCTCAGATCAGCTGTCAATACAGCAAAGCCAGTAACTGATTGACAGCGACATGGTGCTGTGGACAGATCATGTCCAATCTAGTAGAATTTATGATTTATGGGGCCAGGGATGGTCTCCTGCTGGCCCCACTATGGACTAGACTCTCACTATTATGTTAGATCCACTATGGACTGGACTTTCACAATATTATGCTAGACCCACTCGATGTCCATTGCCTCCGGTCTCCCCTAGAGGGGGGTGGGGGGGTCACCCACATCTGCGGTCCTCTCCAAGGTTTCTCATAGTCATTCACTGTCAAGACTTGGACTATGGGTTGTTTGTTTTCCCGAGATGCAAGTAAAGCTGGATCGGACATGTCTTGGAGGTGAGTACATATTTATTTAAACACTAACAAACTACAAAAAAAGAAGCAAACAAAAGGCGCGCACAATGGCGGAGAACAAACTTGACTAATGAAACCAAAAGACTAGCACAAAGGCAATTAACTATGAACACGAAACAAAAACACTTACTGTGGCATGGCATGAAGCATGAACTATAGTAAACAGGAATCTCATGGGTAGCAGAGGTAGTATGGATAGATAATGTCACCAGGACGATCAACAGAAAAAGACAGGCTTAAATAGCAGTGACATGATTAGTGACAGGTGCGCGAGTGCAAGGCGTGAGACAGGTGCGTGACATGAGGACAGGTGAAAACTAATTGGTTGCTATGGTGACAAAACAAACAAGAGTGCACAAAGAGTCCAAAAACCAAACCTGAACATAACCAAAACAAAACATGATCACACAGACTTGACATTCACATTGACATCCCACTGGGTTGTGAGTTTTTCCTTGCCCTTATGTGGGCTCTGAACCGAGGATGTCGTTGTGGCTTGTGCAGCCCTTTGAGACACTTGTGATTTAGGGCTATATAAATGAACATTGATAGATTGATTGATATTTTCTTTACATGTAGCCTTTTTTGCCAATAAGCTATATTGCTCCTTTGGATTACATGGTGGCGACGTTTGCATCCCGAGACACAATGTATGTGACTTTGAATGACAAATCTGCTTTATATATACATGAACCGGAAAAGTGCGTTCCAAAAAGTGCTAACAAGAACACACTCTCCTCAGTCAATAAATAATAATAATAATATTAAATAATTCATTTTATTTATGGGCACCTTTCTCAGCAATCAAGGTCACCTTACAACAGATAAAAAATCAATCATGTGACAAACAATTAAAAAACATATATATATACATAATAAAAAACAGTGCAAATAAGAAGTGACATGGAGGCAACTGATTAGTAATGAGTAAACTAGTTTAAAAAGATATGTTTTCAGGCGAGATTTGAAGGTGGCAATGAAAGAGTGTCGAATGTCCAGGGGCAGAGATTTCCAGAGGTGACTAAATGCTCTTGACCCCATGGTAACCAGGCGTGTAGGAGGGAGGATGAGCTGGATGGAGGAAGAAGACTTGAGGGAACGGGAGGGTGTCTTGATATGAAGGAGATCAGTGAGATGCGGAGGGGCAAGATTGTTGATGGCCTTAAATGTGAGGAGAAGGATCTTGTAGTGGATGCGATATTTAATGGGAAGCCAATGGAGTTGCTTAAGGACAGATTTTATGTGACTAATGGAAGAGGTTCTATTATACACGGGCAGCGGAGTTTTGAACCTATTGTAGTTTATGGATGGACTTGTCAGCACTCAGCATCGAGGGTTGGAATTGAGGGTTAAATCACCAAAATGATTCCCGAACGCGGCCACAACTGCTGCTCACTACTCCCCTAACCTCCCAGGTGGTGACCAAGGGGATGGTTCAAATGCAGAGAGTAATTTCACCACACCTAGTGTGTGTGACTATCAGTGGTACTTTAAAGGCCTACTGAAATGCGATTTTCTTATTTAAACGGGGATAGCAGGTTCATTCTATGTGTCATACTTGATCATTTCGCGATATTGCCATATTTTTGCTGAAAGGATTTAGTAGAGAACATCGACGATAAAGTTCGCAACTTTTGGTCACAGATAAAAAAGCCTTGCCTGTACTGGAAGTAGCAGACGAGTAGCGTGACGTCACAGGTTGTGGAGCTCCTCACATCCGCACATTGTTTACAATCATGGCCACAGCAGGAAGAGCGATTCGGACCGAGAAAGCGACGATTTCCTCATTAATTTGAGCGAGGATGAAAGATTTGTGGATGAGGAAAGTGAGAGTGAAGGACTAGAGGGCAGTGGGAGCGATTCAGATAGGGAAGATGCTGTGAGAGGCGGGTGGGACCTGATATTCAGCTGGGAATGACTAAAACAGTAAATAAACACAAGACATATATATACTCTATTAGCCACAACACAACCAGGCTTATATTTAATATGCCACAAATTAATCCCGCATAACAAACACCCCCCCCCTCCCGTCCATATAACCCGCCAATACAACTCAAACACCTGCACAACACACTCAATTTCACAGCCCAAAGTACCGTTCACCTCCCCAAAGTTCATACAGCACATATATTTCCCCAAAGTCCCTAAAGTTACGTACGTGACATGCACATAGCGGCACGCACGTATGGGCAAGCGATCAAATGTTTGGAAGCGTACTCACGGTATCTTGTCTGCGTATCCAACTCAAAGTCCTCCTGGTAAGAGTCTCTGTTGTCCCAGTTCTCCATTGGCCAATGGTAAAGATTGACTGTCATCTTTCGGGAATGTAAACAATGAAACACCGGCCGTGTTTGTGTTGCTGAAGTCGGCCGCAATACACCGCTTCCCTCCTACAGCTTTCTTCTTTGCTGTCTCCATTGTTCATTGAGTAAATTGCAAAAGATTCACCAACACAGATGTCCAGAATACTGTGGAATTTTGCGATGAAAACAGACGACTTAATAGCTGGCCACCATGCTGTCTCAAAATGTCCTCTACAATCCGCGACGTCACGCGCTGACGTCATCATACTGAGACGTTTTCAGCAGGTCATGTCGCGCAAAATTTAAAATTGCACTTTAGTAAACTAACCCGGCCGTATTAACATGTGTTGCAATGTTAAGATTTCATCATTGATATATAAACTATCAGACTGCGTGGTCGGTAGTAGTGGGTTTCAGTAGGCCTTTAACTTGAACTTTAAACCAAAGAGTAGAGAGCTACACTAGTCCAAACGGGATGTGACCAGGGTGTGAACCAGAATTTCAGCAATGCTGAGGGAGAGAGATTGGCGTAGGCGAGAGATATTGCGTAGCTGGAAGTATGCTGACCAAGTGACATTATTTATATGGGACTTGAATGATAAGGTGCTATCCAGGATGATACCCAGACTCTTGACCTGGGGAGAGGGGGAAACTGATGAATTGTCAACGGAGATGGAAAAGTCGTTTATTTTAGAGAGGGTGGAATTTGTACCAATAAGGAAGAGGTGGGTTTTATTACTAATTAGTTTGAGAAATTTATGGAAGAACCAGCATCTAATTTCCTGAAGGCAATCGGAGAGGGAGGAGAGAGGAGGGAGGGAGAGACATGGTGGGTTTGGTGGACAGGTAGAGTTGGGTGTCATCTGCATAGCAATGGAATTGAATATTATATTTAAGGAAAAATTGGCCAAGAGGGAGGAGGTAGATGATAAACAGGAGGGGTCCGAGGACAGAACCTTGGGGTACACCAGAGGAGAGGGGGGAAGAATGAGATCTGAATGTTTTGAGTTGGACAAACTGAGTACGGCCAGAGAGATACTATTTAAACCAGTACAGGGGTTATAATACAGCAATGCACATCGTAGATAAGATAAGAATGTTTAAACCTCTTTAAAATACTTGAAATTCTAAATTGTAACAAAAACTCTCATTACCATATATGTTGGTGTTGTAGCAGTTAGTGCATCTGCCCTGCAGTCAGGACCATGGTTTAGGGCTCAATTAATTTGATGAGAAAAAAACTTCTAATTTATATTCCGTTGTAACTAATAAAAAATTATAAAATCTGAACAGTTTTTTTTATGTTTTATTTTTACCAATGCACATACACTATATTGCCAAAAGTATTTGGCCACTTGCCTTTACTCACATATGAACTTGAAGTGCCATCCCATGGAATTGTCCAAAATGTTTTAGTATCCTGGAGCATTCAAAGTTCCTTTCACTGGAACTAAGGGGCCAAGCCCAACTCCTGAAAAACCAACCCCACGCCATAATTCCTCCCCTACCAAATTTCACACTCGGCACGATGCAGTCCGAAATGTAGCGTTCTCCTGGCAACCTCCAAACCCAGACTGGTCCATCAGATTGCCAGATGGAAAAGCGTGATTCATCACTCCAGAGAACGCGTCTCCACTGCTCAGTCCAGTGGCGACATGCTTTATACCACTGCATCCCACGCTTTGCATTGGACTTGGTGATGTATGCCTTAGATGCAGCTGCTCGGCCATGGAAACCCATTCCATGAAGCTCTCTGCGTACTGTACGTGGGCTAATTGGAAGGTCACATGAAGTCTGGAGTTCTGTAGCAACTGACTGTGCAGAAAGTCTTTGCACTATGCTGACCCCTCTCTGTCAGTTTATGTGGCCTACCACTTGGTGGCTGACTTGCTGTTGTTCCCAAACCCTTCACTTTTCTTATAATAAAGTTGACTTTGGAATATTTAGGAGCAAGAACATTTCACGACTGGATTTGTTGCAGAGGTGGGGTCCTATGACAGTTCCACGCTGGAAATCACTGAGCTCCTGAGAGCGGCCCATTCTTTCACAAATGTTTGTAGGAACAGTCTCCATGCCTAAGTGATTGATTTTATACACCAAGCCAAGTGATTAGGACACCTGATTCTCATCATTTGGATGGGTGGCCAAATACTTTTGGCAATATAGTGTATGTTGAGAGTAGATGAAGCGTACGGCAAGCAAAAAAAAAAGTCAACTATATTTAGGCTGTCACATTGA
This sequence comes from Nerophis lumbriciformis, assembly GCF_033978685.3. Lineage (NCBI taxonomy): Eukaryota > Metazoa > Chordata > Actinopteri > Syngnathiformes > Syngnathidae > Nerophis > Nerophis lumbriciformis. The sequence goes on along the minus strand of NC_084553.2, from coordinate 21,709,246 downwards.
TACAGTTATGTGAAAATTATTGTCTTCTGTGCAAATTTAAAGTAAGTGAACAGTGTGATTTACTGCAATACTGTCAGTCTTTTAAGTTTTTATTGTTGGTTTGTTGAAATTGTTCACACATTGCACAGCTTTTATTGTTCCTTCAATACACGGTGATGCCTAGAAGGCATGGAGTAACTCAACCCTCTTGAAGAGTTTCTACCTCAGTTTGTATGGTTTGCTGTGTTAGCACAGGATTAATATGTGGAAATGACAAATGAGGTAGTTGATACACAGAAGAGTTTTTATTTATGCGTTTTGTTCATTCCTAGATGAGCTGTGACGTAAAGTTTAATTGCTTTGTAGATACACTGATCTTGAGTCTAAATTCATTGTGTTTTTGAAACGGCACCAGTTTTTCCTCAGAATTTTCATCTAACTTGAAGTGTTTTGTCTAGAGGATTATTTGTGATATGTACATTTTCAGAATGTGCTTGTTCTGTTTTAGGCCACAGTAAAACAAAGAAAACAATCTGAAGTTGTCACAGTTGTATTTTTAAGTTATTATGCCATGATTGACCATTCAGCTCACATAAAAGGGATAGGATAAATAGATTCTGCTTCTTCCTACTCCTTTTCGTACATGTTGAAATGTGAAACTCTAAACATACTGGACAAGTCGCTACCTCTTCACAGGGCCAACACAGATAGACAGACAACATTCACACTCACATTCACACACAAGGGCACATTTAGTGCTGCCAATCAACCTATCCCCAGGTGCATGTCTTTGGAATTGGGAGGAAGCCGGAGTTCCCGGAGGGAACCCACGCAGTCACGAGGAGAACATGCAAACTCCACACAGAAAGATCCAGAGCCCGAGATTGAACAAAGGACCTTTGTATTGTGAGGTACATGCCCCTGTTACACCGTGCTGCCCTGATCCTGATCGGTATCAGCTTAATAAAACCCTGATTGAAATACCTCTGGTACAGAGCAGTGAGTAAAACACAAAGTTGATCAAAATGGACCTACAGTACTTTGTTATTTATGGCAAGATAATCATGGGCATGGAAAGCCAAACTTGGCAAGCATTAAATCAGATTTTTAAGCATTTTCAATACTTAGAATAAAAAATCCAAACTCTGAATATACTGTAAACATGTAATTGTATCCGATTCTTGAAATGATAAAACCCAGCACTGCAATTCAGTTCAGGTGACACCAATATTCCAAGTATGACATCTCCATTACAATATATGTCCAGTAATGCTGTAAACAGCATGCACAAAATGGATTAGATCAGGTAAATGTGCTCACTGTGTTCCTTTTTAAAAGTACGACTGAACCAGACCAAGCTTGGATTTCACCTCAACCCAACCAATCCAAATGATTTGTATGCGAAACATCAATCATGTTGGTTTTTTGATCATATAAGTGTTTTTGTCAGCAAATCATTGGTTAGTTTTGAGTCTGATTTACATTTATATTCAGCATTATTAATGCTATATGATTGACACTGTATATGAGTTTGTGTGCTGGTGTTCCTACATCAAGCCTGAAATGACAAAGGACGGTAAGAGACCCAAGATATGATAAAAAATCAATTTATATGCAACCACCATCGCATAATCATGCTCAATATTCCCCTCCAGCAAAACACAGCCTGGGATATTTTGTGCTCTCTGAGACAGTAAAGGTGCTGAGGGAGCAAATATAAAATTCATTCACACACCAATCACACCGTTATTTGACTTAACCTGTTTGATAATGCTCACACTGTGGCATATACTGTGATTTTGTCTGCTGATTAAGATTTTGTATAACCTCAGCCACAATCGAGGCAAAAATATGGATTAGATATACATTTATCGTACAATGGGAATAAGTGTACAGTAATGTGTATATAAACATGTATTTTCTTCTGCCACAGGGTAAAATCATTCTGCATATTTTTTTTCAAATGGGCGTATTGTTATTCAAGTATGGGATTCATTTTAAAGTATTTCACTGTGGAAGAAGATGGGTTTAATTTCATTTAGATTAAGTCAAGATCAATCAATCAATCACAATTTATTCATCGTATTTTTGTAAAATCTTTTCATTTTCTCAAAAAACTGGTTTGCCTAATGAACATTTTAATTCGGTTTGTGCTTACCGACCTCAAAGCAATTTTATTTGTAAATAGTGTAATGATAAGTGTGACCAGTAGATGACAGTCACACATAAGAGATATGTGTGGACTGCAGGTTGACTGACACCTCTTCAATAAATGATCAGAATCAGAATAGTTTTTATTGCCATTGTTTGAGAACGGGTTGACAAACTAGGAATTTTTCTTGGTGCAATCGTGCAACATAAAACACATATAACACAGAATAGAATAACATGAGTTGTAACTGAGCTATCAGATCTTGTTATTGTTCATGTGCCTGATGGCCAAGGGGAAAAACTGTTCAGGTGGTAGGAGGTGTGGGTCTGGATAGACCGTAGTCTCCTGCCTGAGGGGAGAGGGGAGAATAGTTTGTGTCCAGGGTGAGAAGAGTCAGCTGTGAGCCGACCCACACGCCTCTTGGTCCTGCAGGAGAACAGGTCCTGGAGGGGTGGGAGTTTGCAGCCAATAACCTTCTCAGCAGCACGTACGATGCGCTGCAGTCAATGATTGTCCCGGACTCTGGCGCCGGGGAACCACATTGTGATGGAGGAGGTGAGGATGGACTCGATGTTGGCTGAGTAGAACTGCACCAGCATCTCGGTCGGCACCTTAAGTTTCTTCAGCTGCCGCAGGAAGTACATCCTCTGCTGGGCCTTCTTGAAGAGGGAGCTGATGGTCGGCTCCCACTTGAGGTCCTGGGTGATGGTGATCCCCAAGAAACGGATGGAGTCCACAATGGAGACGGGGGTGGGAGAGTCAATCAGGGTGAGAGGGGATGGTAGGGTTTTGACTTTCCTAAAGTCCAAGATCATCTCCACTGTTTTCTGGGCGTTCAGCTCCAGGTTGTTGAGGCTGCACCAGGACGCCAGCCGGTCCACCTCTCTGCTGTAGGCGGACTCGTCGCCATCCGAGATGAGCCCGATGAGGGTAGTGTCATCCGCAAACTTGAGCAGCTTTACCAACTGGTGACTGGAGGTGCAGCAGTTTGTTTGCTAATGCAATGCAAGATGCAAAGTATACAGATGCAAATGATGCTAGCAAGTACCCGATAGCAAGCAACACCAAAACGTTGACGTTTCATTGAGAATATAGAACATTACAAAGGGGGCTAAAAAATCTGTCAAAATGTTTTAGTACGACTCTGATAAGCTACGAAGCCACACCGCTTGATGGAATACGGAGCATTACGGCTACCAAAGTCATACATACCGGTACTGTGCTTCATCATATGGGTATTATTATGATGTGTGTATAAGGACCCCAAAATGCCACCTATTTGGAGACGTATCTGGCGTTGTATTTGGTAATATTATGCTAAACCGACTTTTCACCTATTGGTACCTGCTGATGTGTATTTGGGATCTGCATAGAGGACAAGTCCCACAAATATGCGCACGCACCGACGTCGTCAATAAGCTCCTTCTTATTCCTCATCTGTTTCACCGTCACAAGCTCCGGAATTTGCATGCACATTGCACGACCCATTAATAGTTTTTTTGTCGATTACTGTATTTTCGTAATAGTGAAAAGCCATATTAGAAATCAACATCTGTTTAATTGTCCAGCCCTACTATCGGGACGCAAACAGATGGTCAAAGGGGGATCTTCTTCCATGAAGACAAGTTGGCAACGCAGGGGCGTCACCAGCTGTGCATAGAGTGGTCCAACCTGGGTCATGTCTTAGAACAGCTAGCGCGTCTTCCATACTGGTTGCGCTCCAGAAATGACCTGTGACCACCTGGTTTCCTCTACATACAGGAGATTGGAGAAAGCGGCAGGTCAACTGTTCAAAACAGAATCAACCCAAAAACTAGAGTATATAAATGAGTGTTAAGTTTGGACTTGAATACTTTTATTGAGGTATAATCTCTAACTATTGCCGGTTGGGCATTCCAAATAGAAAATGCTCTAAAACCTGCAGACTTTTTTTGGGCTCTGGGAATCACTAATAAGCAGACGTTCTTGGAACGCATATTTCAGGACAGGTACTGGAAAAAAAAGGTACGCTATCAGCTCAAATGTGAAAGGTACCCATCCCTACATACTGTATCCTGTATGACATTGCGTGACATTGAAAAGTGGAGTCAAAATGACTTGAACAGGTGAAATTACTAATATTTTTCATTGTATAAGGTAACCGCTATGAGTTGCTGTAACGTGAAAAGTAATCACATGCATACAAACACACAAAGGAGGTAATTGAGTATGTGAGCGATGCAGAGGTCAATCCACTGATAAATGATCACTCTGAAAACATTCTCTGCCATGTGCATGCATATAAATACACTGCTGAAAAAGATTTGCATTGTGTTCCCACGCACACAGACAAGACAGAGATAGACTGCTGACCTTGAGGGTTTTTTCCCTTAAGAACATTGACATCGATCCCGTGGTGGAGGGGTCAGTCTACAGGTGTATGGGGGATTAGTCTGAAAGTCATGACAAACCCAGTGTTAGTAGTGTATGTGGATGTGTAAAAAAAAAAAAAAAAGATTCCAGTCATTCTTTCTGCTCATTTAAAAACAACATTGAAAGCTTTGCGCCTTTGTGGCACAAGGATTTACGAAAAACTAAGAAGCACCGATGTTTGTGTTTCAGAAGCTGGAAAGGATAACAAAATTAATGATCCACAACCATTAACTGTCTTCTTTCATTTGAGGTACAAACTGAAGCACTGTATCATCTAAATGTTGGGTCAAATTGCACAATTAGTTCAGGCTTTACAATATACGTCTTGATGTTCCATCAATCGAATTTCTACATTGGAAGGGAAGTTGTATTCTATTCAAACTGACTTGGAGCAACAAGTGTAGGGTACACCCTGGATTTGCCGCCAGTCAATGGGTCAGGCAATGTCATAAATCTCCTGGTTCACTTTGAGAAAAGATGATGTCATGTGACATCATGATGACATACTATAGCTGCCACAGCGATCACAATCTCGCTTACACACCCCAAGGTACAAACACAAACCTGATCATGGTTTACTGTTACAAACTGTTGCACGATGCGCATCAGAAATAGTAGTGACTACAATGTATATCCAATGATTTATGATAACAAGACCTTTGGACCCAGTGTGATATTTCACCTTGATAGTTCACAAAGTGCGAAAGATGCATTCCGAAAACACATGTAATTTTTGGCCCCTTAGTTTCAGGAGCTGTAACATACCCGGAGGCTCACACTTTTAAATACATCACTGCCACGGAGCAACCTTCGCCTCAGCTCAAATCTGCCTATTTTATTTTAGCCGAGGGTGAGAAATCTCAGCCTGTGATTTAGCAAAGGGGCACACAGGTGCAAGTTCCTTCGCTTATTCCCAATTATGGTTTAATGAGACAGATTGAGGTCAGAGGCAGAGAGCAAGGCTGAAGGAACTGGCTATCAGAAGAAATGATTTGCTAGTATGAGACTGGGGGCGTGAGGAATAGCAGGCACATTGGAAGTCCCAGCACGCCACCCTGAGAGAGTGCATGGATTTTTTCCCCGGGCTGCCCTCTCCCACTCTCTCATAGACACAGACAGAAGAAAGGGGCTGAGTCTATGCCAGAAGCCTATAAAGGCTCCAGTGATCCTGTGTGGGGAACTCGAACCTAGCAACCAAAGAGAGAAAGTGAAGCAGCCAGCTCCATTCTCTCAGGTCCACTTTAAGACAGTGTTTCAGGAGAATATCATTCCGTATGATAACTCCTCCACAACAATGAATCATTTTAGACAGGCCTGGCTTTAATGCTTTTAAGTCAGTGAGTCGAGTCAATGATACTGAGACAAGGGAGGCGACAGCCTGCCTGAGACTGACAGCCCAGAGGCTAGCTGAGAGAGGTGTCACTGGCATTCTGTCTGAAAAGCTGGCTGTTGTCTCGCCTTGTTTGCTCACTCGCTCTTTTCACTGTGGCTTGCTGTGGACAGGACAGAGGAAAGCCTCGTTCTTAACACAAATCCTATTAAAACAGGAGGTAGGCTAGCTTCTGATGTCAGCAAAGATAATCTTTTTTAATGGATTTCTAATTGTAAAATGCATTAAAAATCAAACCTTGACACTCACTTGCATGTTGTCAACAAGTTTTGGACACAATCTCAACACACATGCACACGCACACACACACACGGACAAACTAACCTGGTTTGTGTCTGCCTTTTTCTACACATCTGCTTTTAACACATTACAGTCTTTAGAAACACAGACACAGTTACTGACATCCAGGAGAAGTGTGGGGTTTTTAAGAGGGCGACTGCGATAGTGGATTTTGCCCGGCATCCGTTCCTCTCCTGCTATACACTGTGTGCTGGTATCTATCCAATGAAACGTGTTCCCTGCACCCACCAATATCTAAAATAAAACTTTTAGGACCGTGTTCAAGCACCCTAAACCGGCCGTCATATGGGGTTTGGAGGGGTGAGCGACGGGCATTGTGACGCACAAAAATGAAATGTGAAGAAATGTGTTCTGATGGCAAAAACGACCGAGGAAAACAGTTGTGTACCAAAAAATTATACACAAGGTGCAGCCCCCAGGCAAAAACTCCCTTGTGTGGCTGACGAGCTCCAACTCAACAGGTGCGATGCCAAAATCCTTTTGGGGCTAAGCATAAACCGAGCCTGACCCAAGGCAAACGGTCAACCCAGTTGCCGTCTGAGAGCGCAGCACCTCACGCTGCTTTAAGCTACTTGTGAAAACATTCACCTAAGCCGTTAGCTTGGGGATGGTCAGCCATAGTGCGGTGCACCTGCACAACCAATGACTGCCCAATGATGACCAGAACTCCCCAAAAATCTGAGATTCCCTGTCCGTGGTTATATCAGACAGCGTGCCAAAACACGCAATCCAGGCTGACAGAAAAGCATGGGCAAAGTCCACAGAGGTAGTGGAGAACAGTGAAACCGCCTCCGGCCATATGTTGTTCCGTAAGTTCTTAAAACTCCGCGACGGAGGAAGGGGAAGAACCAGGTCCATATGCACAAAGTCAAACCGCCTGACCAGAATTGGAAAAGTGCGAGAATTGCCTTAGTGTGCTGGTGGACCTTGACAAGCTGACATTCTGTGTGCTGGTCCTTCTCACACTGTTTACCGGACACTAAAAGGAACTATCCAAATAAATGTTACTTACTCTTATTCATCATTGCTGTTTACATTCTCCCTGATGCAGGCACAAAAGCAGTCCTGGATACTCTATCACTGCATCAACGATCTGCAGAGCACCTATCCTGAGGGAATTTTCATTGTTGCTGGGAACTTCAAACAGGCCAAAATGAGGAAGGTTCTCCCTCATTTTTACAAGCATGTGGACTTTGCAACCAGCGAACACAACATACTGGATCATGAATACACAAACATCAAAGCAATATTTAAAGCATATAGACCTCCGCTCAACAGAAGTAGCCCTCCTTAAAGCTGGTGAGTGTGGCCAAAGGGTGCCATGACAGCACTGCAGGGCTACCTCGAATGCACTGACTGGTCCGTGTTCAGAAGGCTACCACCAAGGACCCAGAATTGGTGACATTGAGGAGTATGCTGTGACTGTATCAGCGTACATTCAGAAATGCACAGAAGATGTCCGTGTAACAAAACACATCACAGTAAGGACAAATGAGAAACCATGGATGACGACGGAGGTGCGAGCCCTGCTAAGAGCAAGAAACTGCTTTAAAATATGGAGATATAGCTGCTCTCAGAACAGCAAGAACCATGCTGAACCAAACATCAAACTGGCTAAAATGGCCCATGGACCCAAAATCCAAGAACATTATGCTGACGATACAATTATTTATTGCTCTGGATCATCTGTTGAACAGGCTGTTAATTTCCTACAGAAAGCATTTGTTGCTGTGTAGAATTCCTTTATTGACTTAAAAGTGGTTCTCAATGCTGACAAGACAAAACTTATGCTGTTTTCCAAACATAGGAAGGTTCCTCAAACTCCCCCAGTAGTGTCCACTCTTGAAGCTCATATCATAGAAGTGATGCATGAATATAAATACATTGGTGTTTTAATTGATGACTCTCTCACTTTTAAACATTTTATTCATAAACTGGTGAAGAAACTAAAACTTAACTTGGGGTTTTCCTTCCGTAATAAGAGATGATGTTCTTTTGGTGTAAAAAGCGCCTTATCTTGCTACTCGTTCCTGTCGTCAGATGGTCGACTCTGTTTACCATGCTTCTTTGAGGTTCATCACAAACTGTAGATTAATGACACAGCACTGTGACTTATACTCTCGGGTGGAATGGCCTTCTCTGTCCACTAGGAGACTGTCATTGGTACACTTTTATTTACAAGGCTCTTCTGGGACTATTGCCCGATTACATCTGTACATTGATTACACAGAGAAGTACAGACTTTTATGCTCTGAGATCCAACGATCAGCTGTTGCTCTCTGTCCCTTTTGCTCGCACTGAGCTGGGGGAAAAGCTTTTGTCTATGCAGCTCCTTGTGCTTGGAACATGTTACAAAGAGACTGGAAGTTGACTGAATATGTATCCTTAAATGCTTTTAAATCTAAACTGAGAGCATTTGAAGGAGCCTTAGTTATCTGTAACTGTTTTACTTGATGTCCATCCTGTCATTTTAAGGTATAATGTGAATGTAATTGTATGTGTAACTTTGCTGCCTCTTGGCCAGGACTCCCTTGAAAAAGAGGTTTTTAATCTCAATGAGATTATTTTCTTGGTTAAATTAAAAAAAAAAGAATTTTCAGGAACACAGAAACAGCAGGAGACTTTGGGAGGGAATTAAATCTGTCACAGACTTGAGATCACTCCCCAATCCAGTGATGAGGACATCAACTTCCGGAATCAGCTCAATAATTATTTGGGACGGTTTGAGGCACTCAACAACACGCCTGTGGTGAAGACCACTTCACAGCATAAAGAACAGGCGCTATGTCTTGGCCCAGCTGAGGTCCGACAAATCCTAAAGAGGCTCAATCCAGGTAAAGCTGCCAGTCCCGACCAGAGACCAGGCTGTGTACTCAAGGAGTGTGCAGAACAACTGACAGTTGTTCTTACAGACATATTCCACATCTGCCTGCGTCAAGCTTGTGCTATCCTGCTACAAAGCCGCAGCAATCATCCCGGTTCCTAAAATACCTACAGTAACAACTTTGAATGAATATCGCCCAGTAGATCTTATAACAATAATCATGAAGTGCTTTGAAAGGCTGGTCAAAGGTCAGCAGTGCCTCAGCTTCTACCCAACCGCCATCATCTTTTGAACACCTGTAAGATCTCCAGACTTTATACTTCAACATTTTTTATCTACCTCTGGTGTGTTCACTTGTATTCATCTCTAAGAAATGTTGCACATACCCTGTTTGCACATATTTTGCACTAACATACAGTATTTGTATATTGATACTGCATTCACTGACCTGGTTTTTTGTTTGTTTTCATCTTATTTTTATTTTATTGCATTATTATTGACTTTATTTTTTTCATTCTGTTTATCCAACTGTTTTAGTTGAGGCAAAGAGGAGGTGGTCTGCGACACCACCTGTCTCCCATATACAACATAGTCATTTCAACCATTCCTAAAATACTCAATTTAGCCTCCAACAAATAACAGGAGTTAGAAACATTCTGGTCAGACAAACTTGGCATCTACCAGCTTGACCGATGCCCCAACGCCTGGGTGCAGGAGTGAGTGGATTTCGTCAAAAACCTGGCAGGCCAGTGGAAACATTGCAGAGCAGAGTGGGACCACCATCTTGCATCACCGCCTCCTCGAACTTGAGGGCCGTACCAACGGCTTTAAGGGTGCAGATGTTAGGGTCGTCGAGCTAGTCAGCGGCCATTCCTGAAAAATGAATTCCAATCTGCACTGGACACTTAAGTACGTGTGAGAGACAGTTGGCTACAAAGTTAGATTTGCCAGCCAAATGCTAAATGTATGTCGTGAACTCAGTCTGTCAGGCTGCCAAGCGACGCTGCTGATAGGCCGACCAAGGCTCAGTATCTTTTAACATGGAAAAAGTGGTCGACATAAGCAGTGAAATTGAGGCCCTCCAGCATGCAAATGGCTCGTCGCAAGATACAGTGCCAGCGCTATACTTCTGGTTCTTATCTCGTAGTTTACAACTGAAGAACGCAGAGGACTGCCACACATTCGTCACCCGCCGTTTGACTACTGCACCCACGGTAAAATCAAAAGCATCCATAGTCAAGGCCACGGGAGCTGTGGAAACGGGGTGGTCAAGGAAGGCAGCGACTGTGAGGGCGGACTCAGCCTGTTGAACATTTGTTGTTGCCAGGTGGTTAATTAGCCGCACCTGCTTTCTATTTATTGATTAGCGTTCTCACCTGGTTCTGTCCCTAATCACTCCCCTTTATATTCTGGAGTTTTCCCTGCCTTAGTTGCTGCTCCACTGTGTGATATACACAACTATTTGTTTGTTGGTTTTGTTGTTAGTTTCCTGCTACTTATGTTTTCACTTTGCTAATCTTCATGCTATGCCAAGCTAGCATCAGTCTATGTTACGTTGCCTTGTGTATTGAAGTAAATCATTTTCTTACCTGCACACTGCCTGAGGTCCCCCGCATCTTTGGAATCACAAACACTTCACAAAAGGCCAGCATACGGTAAATAAATTCAGCCTTGTTAAGTCAGACCAATGAAATTGCCGAACAGGTCCTGGTGGACTAATGAAATTAATCGCTTTAAATCAAAAGCGCTCACCCTCATCAAAACATGACAAAATGCACACGACGCAGCCCCAAAGCCGAAGGAAATGGACTCGGCCATCAAAAAAAGGTAACTGCCACAGCACGTAACAGAAATCTATCATCACCCACAGGCCCCGAAAGGCTATGATCCCATTTGCCGAAAAAGAAGTCACAAACCCAGATGTGACCGCCTCAAGACGACAATAAAAGCGTAAACAAGGCCGAGAAATGTGTAAATGTGTGGTGAAAGAATGATGGGTTCTCAGTTCTCTGTGAAGTGCTTTGAGTGTCTAGAAAAGCTCTACATAGGTCAAATCCATTAATAATATCATTATTAATAGACGTCCATCCATCCATCCATCCATCCATCCATCTTCTTCCGCTTATCCGAGGTCGGGTCGCGGGGGCAGCAGCTTAAGCAGGGAAGCCCAGACTTCCCTGTCCCCAGCCACTTCATCCAGCTCTTCCTGTGGGACCCCGAGGCGTTCCCAGGCCAGCCGGGAGACATAGTCTTCCCAACGTGTCCTGGGTCTTCCCCGCGGCCTCCTACCGGTGGGACGTGCCCTAAACACCTCCCTAGGGAAGCGTTCGGGTGGCATCCTGACCAGATGCCCGAACCACCTCATCTGGCTCCTCTCGATGTGGAGGAGCAGCGGCTTTACTTTGAGCTCCTCCCGGATGGCAGAGCTTCTCACCCTATCTCTAAGGGAGAGCCCTGCCACCCGGCGGAGGAAACTCATTTCGGCCGCTTGTACCCGTGATCTTGTCCTTTCGGTCATGACCCAAAGCTCATGACCATAGGTGAGGATGGGAACGTAGATCGACCGGTAAATTGAGAGCTTTGCCTTCCGGCTCAGCTCCTTCTTCACCACAACGGATCGATACAGCGTCTGCATTACTGAAGACGCCGCACCGATCCGCCTGTCGGTCTCACGATCCACTCTTCCCCCACTCGTGAACAAGACTCCGAGGTACTTGAACTCTGTGCGTCGAAGTGAGTCCGACTATATCTAGCCGGAACTTCTCCACCTCGCGCACTAGCTCAGGCTCCTTCCCCCCCAGCGAGGTGACGTTCCACGTCCCAAGAGCTAGCTTCTGTAGCCGAGGATCGGACCGCCAAGTGCCCTGCCTTCGGCTGCCGCCCAGCTCACATCGCACCCAACCTCTATGACCCCTGCTATGGGTGGTGAGCCCATTGGAGTATTATTAATAGACGTGTTTACCCAAAATATGCACAAAATACAATTAGTCCCAAAATTAAGTGTGTGTAGCTTATATTTACATGCGTTATATAATCCAGAAAATTCGATACTGTAGACTAGTCGTGTTCAGTGTTGGTCATCTTACCTTAAAAAAGTAATTAGTTATAGTTACAAGTTACTTCTCACAAAAAGTATTTGAGTTAGTAACTCAGTTACCCTATTTTAAGAGTAACTAGTTACTCAGCAAATTAACTGAGTTGTTATATTTGATTTCATTATTTTATACGCTTTTATGTTCAATAACATCTTTTATGTCAAAAATATTTATATTTACTGATCGAAGAATAAAAAAACTGTATACAGTATTTTAGAACCTTTGGCATTTATCTGAACTCAATAGATTGCAGCGTGCCATACGATATGCATACAAAATAAAAATGTGTAAACAATGTTCCTTAAAGCAACATTAAATATTGAAAGTACAAAACCCAATACTGTACCAAAAAATGTAAACTTAGGTGAAAAGACACAAAGAGCATATGGCCTTTAAGTAGTGCAATTCTCTGCACCTGTGTACCAAAATACAGCCTTAAAGAACTTTATATAAAACTGTAACCAAAGTTTTGGGCAAATAAATAACATACATTAAAGGAAGGAAGTAAAACTTTTAAAAACGTTCCTGAATGACATTCTGCATATAAGTTGCATTTTTTCAAGGCAGGCATGTAAGAGGAAATGTGAAGGGGGCAACACTTGTTCCATCATGCTGAAGCATTTCTTTCTATGCTAATACAGAAGTAACATTGCTTCTTTTTCATTGAATTTGGTTGTTAGCTACAGTACGTGTCCAACTCCAACCTGGAGAAGTGGACAGCACTTTGCCAGCTATATATCCTTCATCCACATTTTAATTTATCTTAACTTAATGGCATATTTCTTAAATTGAATATACCCTTAAATAGGACGTCATACAAACTAGTCAATATTTACAAGTAACTGAAAATGCAGTAATCTTATGAATAATACACAAATATTCTTCTTAAACTAGTTTATCATCAGGTCAGCTGCACGTATTTACACAGAGAAATGTAAAAAATATACAGTCGTGGTCAAAAGTTGACATACACTTGTAAAGAACATAATGTCATGGCTATCTTGAGTTTCCAATAATTTCTACAACTCTTATTTTTTTTGTGATAGAGTAATTGGAGCACATACTTGTTGGTCACAAAAAACATGCATGAAGTTTGGTTGTTTTATGAATTTATTATGGATCAAAAGTATACATACAGCAATGTTAATATTTGGTTTCATGTCCCTTGGCAAGTTTCACTGCCATCCACAAGCTTCTGGCAAGCTTCTGGTTGAATTTTTGACCACTCCTCTTGACAAAATTGGTGCAGTTCAGCTAAATTTGTTGGTTTTCTGACATGGACTTGTTTCTTCAGCATTGTCCACACGTTTAAGTCAGGACTTTGGGAAGGCCATTCTAAAACCTTAATTGTAGCCTGATTTAGCCATTCCTTTACCACTTTTGACGTGTGTTTGGGGTCATTGTCCTGTTGGAACACCCAACTGCGCCCAAGACCCAACCTCTGGGCTGATGATTTTAGGTTGTCCTGAAGAATCATTGTCCCATTTACTCTGTAAAGCACCAGTTCCATTGGCAGCAGAACAGGCCCAGAGCATAATACTATCACCACCATGCTTGACGGTAGGCATGGTGTTCCTGGGATTAAAGGCCTCACCTTTTCTCCTCCAAACATATTGCTGGGTATTGTGGCCAAACAGCTCAATTTTTGTTTCATCTGACCACAGAACTTTCCTCCAGAAGGTCTTATCTTTGTCCATGTGATGTCAGATGAAACAAAAATGTAGCTGTTTGGCCACAATACCCAGCAATATGTTTGGACAATGACGCCCAAACACACATCAAAAGTGGTAAAGGAATGGCTAAATCAGGCTAGAATTAAGGTTTTAGAATGGCCTTCCCAAAGTCCTGACTTAAACGTGTGGACAATGCTGAAGAAACAAGTCCATGTCAGAAAACCAACAAATTTAGCTGAACTGCACCAATTTTGTCAAGAGGAGTGGTCAAAAATTCAACCAGAAGCTTGTGGATGGCTACCAAAAGAAACTTGCCAAGGGACATGTAACCAAATATTATTATTGCTGTATGTATACTTTTGACCCAGCAGATTTGGTCACATTTTTAGTAGACCCATATTAAATTCATAAAAGAACCAAACTTCAGGATTGTTTTTTGTGACCAACAAGTATGTGCTCCAATCACTCTATTACAAAAAAATAAGAGTTGTAGAAATGATTGGAAACTCAAGACAGCCATGACATTATGTTCTTCACAAGTGTATGTAAACTTTTGACCACGACTGTATTTATGCTCCGCCTCTGGCTAAGCAGGAGTGTATGTGTGTTCTGAAACGGAGTTACGATGCATGCCTTCATCATCTTTTGTTTATGAGTGCTGTAAAAGCAGCAAATACACATAGCTAACTTACAGTTGCGTAGATGTCACCATCGATGGCTCGCCTGCTGGTGGCATCATGTAGCGTCAAAAATAAAAGGGGTCCTCTTCACTCTTCACATATTACGACGTGGAACATGTACAATGTTTGTTTGTCTAACCTTGAACGGGTTTGTGGTGAAAATTGAATTTTGTTGTACTTGTGCAATTACAATAAAGAGCATACCATACCATACCAATCCACACTTCCACATCTGACAAGGAATAGCATCTGATTGGCTCTACTTCGTCTCCAACCCCCACCAGTCGCTATTTTCACGCTATTAAAGAACTGATTGGATATATTCCGAACTTGTCCCACCCATCTCGAAGATTAAATTAAATGTGATTGGATTTTGTTTAAGTTAACATTTTCATTGACACTGGTTGGGGAGGGGTGTGTGTCTCGGGGTGCATGCAGACTCACAGAGCGCTGACAGCCGAGGGACAGAGATGAGGGAAGGTGATATTGGATTGTATCCCTTTTTCAGCAAATTTCTCCACTACTGCTGATAATTTTGTCATCATTCTTACCCTTGCTCTCTGATGTGTGGCTGAAACCTGACACTCTGCGCTTCATTCAACCAAACTGTAGTAACGTACCACTTCATATTCTCAGTAGCGTTGCAACTATGGGAACAGCAATTAGATTAGTCGTTACTGAAAAACATAACGCCTTTAGTAACGCCATTATACTCTAACGACGTTATTACCAACACTGCTTGTGTTTGGGATTAAAATCTTCTCAATAGGCCTACCCAAAAAATTGAAGTTCAAATTGTGAGTTGTTACATATTAGCTACAACTATTTTAGCTTGCTTTGAACACACAAAAAATGTACATTGTGTTTTTACTTGCACAATTAATTCTACATGTCTCAAAATAAGTAGCAAGAAGCAGTGCTGATTTCATATTTCAGCAAGTCCTGGTAATTTTTTTAATTTCTGTTTAAATGTTTGCATGTTACTGTTTTAGATTATATTTGATAGATAAATTGCATACAGTAGCTAAAAGAATATTGTGTACAGACAATTGTAGTTTTTTGAGTCATCTCATTCAAAAAACTATATTGTCCGCACACAATAATATTTTACCTATAGATTAGATTTTTCGACTTGTTATTGCCAGAAAATCGTAAATAGTCACAATAAAGTAATCCCAGCACAGCACATAGACAAAACAAAACAAAACACAGATGGATAAACCTTGTTATTTACAATATCATTTATGAATTGCTCAAAATGTGCATGTAATCCTGTACTGTTACCAACTTTCGAGCAAATAAATTAAACGTTTGTATGACATTCTGACAATACAATTGCATTTGTGTTTTTTTAAAGTCAATCAAAATTTTGTAAGTAATTAACTGTGATAAATCATGATTAATATAAATTCAAAAGCTTGATTCATTTGTTTAAATTGTAGAACAAGTTTAGCCTTGAAATGGGAACTGCACTTTTCAGGAGAATTTTGCCCATCATTCACACTCCTTATGTTAGACAAGAACACACATGGCTTTCCCTTTTCCATGCATTCTAAAATCTGCCAGTGAGAGGTGGATAACAATGAAAGTAATGAGATTAATCTACAAACCCTGTTTCCATATGAGTTGGGAAATTGTGTTAGATGTATAAACGTATAAATGTATAAATGTAAATGTATAAATGTATAAATGTTTAAATGTATAAACGGACTACAATAATTTGCAAATCCTTTTCAACCCATATTCAGTTGAATGCACTACAAAGACAACATATTTGATGTTCAAACTCATAAACTTTTTTTTTTTTTTGCAAATAATAATTAACTTAGAATTTCATGGCTGCAACACGTGACAAAGTAGTTGGAAAGGGCATGTTCACCACTGTGTTGCATAGCCTTTCCTTTTAACAACACTCAGTAAACGTTTGGGAACTGAGGAGACACATTTTTTAAGCTTCTCAGGTGGAATTCTTTCCCATTCTTGCTTGATGTACAGCTTAAGTTGTTCAACAGTCCGAGGTCTCCATTGTGGTATTTTAGACTTCATAATGCGCCACACATTTTCAATGCAAGACAGGTCTGGATACAGGCAGGCCAGTCTAGTACCCGCACTCTTTTACTATGAAGCCACGTTGATGTAACACCTGGCTTGGCATTGTCTTGCTGAAATAAGCAGGGGCGTCCATGGTAACGTTGCTTGGATGGCAACATATGTTGCTCCAAAACCTGTACGTACCTTTCAGCATTCATGGCGCCTTCACAGATGTGTAAGTTACCCATGTCTTGGGGACTAATACACCCCCATACCATCACAGATGCTGGCTTTTCAACTGTGCGCCTATAACAATCCGGATGGTTCTTTTCCTCTTTGGTCCGGAGGACACGACGTCCACAGTTTCCAAAAACAATTTGAAATGTGGACTCGTCAGACCACAGAACACTTTTCCACTTTGTATCAGTCCATCTTAGATGAGCTCAGGCCCAGCGAAGCCGACGGCGTTTCTGGGTGTTGTTGATAAACGGTTTTTGCCTTGCATAGGAACGTTTTAACTTGCACTTACAGATGTAGCGACCAACTGTAGTTACTGACAGTGGGTTTCTGAAGTGTTCCTGAGCCCATGTGGTGATATCCTTTACACACTGATGTCGCTTGTTGATGCAGTACAGCCTGAGGGATCGAAGGTCACGGGCTTAGCAACTTACGTGCAGTGATTTCTCCAGATTCTCTGAACCCTTTGATGATATTACGGACCGTAGATGGTGAAATCCCTAAATTCCTTGCAATAGATGGTTGAGAAAGGTTTTTCTTAAACTGTTCAACAATTTGCTCACGCATTTGTTGACAAAGTGGTGACCCTCGCCCCATCCTTGTTTGTGAATGACTGAGCATTTCATGGAATCTACTTTTATACCCAATCATGGCACCCACCTGTTCCCAATTTGCCTGTTCACCTGTGGGATGTTCCAAATAAGTGTTTGATGAGCATTCCTCAACTTTATCAGTATTTATTGCCACCTTTCCCAACTACTTTGTCACGTGTTGCTGGCATCAAATTCTAAAGTTAATGATTATTTGCACAAAAAAAAAATGTTTATCAGTTTGAACATCAAATATGTTGTCTTTGTAGCATATTCAACTGAATATGGGTTGAAAATAATTTGCAAATCATTGTATTCCGTTTATATTTACATCTAACACTAGCTAGTACTGCAGTTATGCTGAGCTGAGTTTGTCAAAAGGATTGATAGATTAAAAAATAATGGCTCACACCTGTATAGTAGAAGGTTGTGGCCATAAACCGAGAAGTTGGTTGACTTTGAACTTCAACTCAGGCCATGTCTACACTAAGTCGTTTAACCCCTTAAATGAATAATTATTTAGCCTAAGCTCCGTTTCAGCCACACTAAACCATCGTTTAAGGTCCCCCTCCTCGGACAAATTTGTACACGGGTAAGTCCGCCGTGTATTTCTTGAATCTCCAGCACTTAGCTTTGTATGGACTCATTGATCGTTTACAAAGTGAGTTCGGAGCGAAAGTGACGGCAGAAAGACTGCGCCCACACAGGAAGTGACATCAGAAAAAGAACACGCCACAGCCAGCTTCATAACAAAGATGGAGGCGGATCATCCAGACATGCCCGTGTTTCTCCTTCTTGTACATGTACAGATGCTTTTGGACATCACAAATCAATACCTTAAGAGAAGGCAACGGGCGATTGCAGCTATTTCAGATACAACAACTTCTCAGACGGCAAGATAACTTTTCAATGTCCGGGTCAGCTGTGATTCTATTTACTGAAAAATGTTGTCCCTTCCTCCCGGGGATGTGATGCAAGCAGTGTGTGACTACAAATATTGCTTTATGAATGTGACTGAAATGGCCAGGCAGCGTGCATGATGCCCGCATCTTCGCTAACTCCGCCATTAGCGTGCAGCTGAAAGATGGAACCATCCCCTCGTGTACCAAACAACTGCTGGAAGATGAAGATCCAGACCAAGCTTATCCCCTGACGCCATATCTCACGAAAGAATACCCGAACGGCGGAGTCAACCCACAACAATAGTTATATACATATATATATATATATATATATATATATATATATATATATATATATATATATATATATATATATATATATATCAGTGACGTGCGGTGAGGTTCATGGCTGTTGAGGCACTGACTTCATCACAGTCAGATTTACAAACATATGAACCCTAAAGAGTATCTTATTCACCATTTGATTGGCAGCAGTTAACGGGTTGTGTTTAAAAGCTCATACCAGCATTCTTCCCTGCTTGGCACTCAGCATCAAGGGTTGGAATTGGGGGTTAAATCACCAAAAATGATTTCCGGGCGCGGCGCCGCTGCTGCCTACTGCTCCCCTCACCTCCCAGGGGGTGATCAAGGGGATGGGTCAAATGCAGAGGACAAATTTCACCACAGCTAGTGTGTGTGTGACAATCATTGCTACTTTAACTTGACTTTAACTTTACACATACAAACTGTAGCACACAAAAAAACACATTTAATAAAAAAAAAACGTTATTATGGTCTTACCTTTACTTATAAATGAAGTCCATGCGCCGCTGTTGTGCCGGATAATGCACCCCCGGCGTAGAATGCACCCCCTGACAGGAGTGTTATATCAACTAAAGCCCACACTTAAAGTTTCCACATGCAAGATTGAATCTATTTAAAAAAGTTATTTAATAAGAAGCCAAAAAGTGCAAAAAGAATAATGTTCGTGTTGGAGGAGTTGTGAATGACTGCTGGGCCACAACATTAGGTACACCTAATGGTGAGGCTCAACTCAGTGACGTGCCTATATATATATATATATATATATATATATATATATATATATATATATATAATGTATAGATCCCTAGATTGTAAAATGTTCTTTATCGCATTGTTTTCTTTCTCATGTCGCTTAAAGATTTGATTCATGTATGATGGCTCAGGTGTGATTCACTACAATAGGGCCCCACAGCACACTGGATTCTAGTTCATTGAAATACCACAACACTGGATATTGTTCAAAGGAGATACATTTTAGTTTAAAAACTTGCACACAAAACACAGCAAACAAATGTAAAATGCACAGCAAACTCTTTTAAATAACTTCACAGTGAAGTAAAGTCAGGGACGGCGTGGCGCAGTGGAAGAATGGCCGTGCGCGACCCAAGGATCCCTGATTCAATCCCCACCTAGTACCAACCTCGTCATGTCCGTTGTGTCCTGAGCAAGACACTTCACCCTTGCTCCTGATGGGTGCTGGTTAGCGCCTTGCATGGCAGCTCCCTCCATCAGTGTGTGAATGTGTGTGTGAATGGGTAAATGTGGAAGTAGTGTCAAAGCGCTTTGAGTACCTTGAAGGTAGAAAAGCGCTATATAAGTACAACCCATTTATCATTATCATTTATCTACTGGAGAGCTCAGAGCAGATGGACGCTTAGGTGGATTTATTTATTTATAAAAAAATTTCCACGCATGCGTACTAGGTCGCGTTGCGCCGGCGGACGAAGGGGGGCGGGGGTCTTAAACGGTGGCATTGTTGTGTGTGGACACGGATAGAAGGTTAGGTGTGATTTACCCTGGACAACCTTATCCGGCTTAATGTAAACGGGGCCTTAGACCCAAAGACATCGCAAGTAAGATGTGGCAAGATGCTTGACGCAAGAATTGCTGAAATATATAAACATCCCATCAGTCGGCATCCCACTGAGCAAAAATTGTTAGTCACTGTTTTATTACATTAGTATTTTGTTTTTCCTGTTTAGCATATAGCACTACTGCTACATGATGCTTAGTTTTTCACTATAACTGGATCTGCTTAGCACCCAGCTTCTAGAACTTGTAGCTTATGTTCATATTTAGGATCAAAAAGAAAAGGTTCTGGGTCATCATTTGTCCCAAAGTAGTCGTCATAAAGTCTGCCATGATTTGTGGTAGTTGTTTTTTGTTGATGGAAATAGCAGTCTATGTGCTCTGTCAAATCAATGCGCCAGTAATGTTTAGGCTGACCGAAATACTGTAAATATTATGTGGTATTATAAATGTGCTTATACTTATAGCATGTAGAAAAAACATTGTTGGAGGTTTTTGGATGGTTATTAGAATAGAATAGAACAGAGTTTTATTGTCATTATTACAGTGAACAGTTTCAAAGAACAACAAAATTGGAGCAGATCCCCTAAGGTGCATACACAATAATATAGTAATATAAATAGTAAAAAAGATTAAAAAAAAATAAAAATCTATATATATGTATATATCCACACACATGCACATATCCATACATATGCATATATATATATATATATACACATACACACACATATATATATATATATATATATATATATATATATATATACACTTACATACATTTACATATACATATTTATATACACATATATAAACACATACACATATATATATACACACATATATACACATTATTACATACACATGTACATACATACATACATATGTACATACACATATATACATACATATATACATATATATACATACACATATACACATGTATACACACATACATGCATACATACATATACACCATACTTGCCAACCCTCCCGAATTTTCCGGGAGACTCCCGAATTTCAGTGCCTCTCCCGAAAATCTCCCGGGACAACCATTCTCCCGAATTTCTCCCGATTTCCAGCCGAACAACTATATTGGGGGCATGCCTTAAAGGCACTGCCTTTAGCATCGTCTCTCACCTGAAAAGGAGACTATTATATATGTCTCCGTTATCCATAGGTTTATCTACAACCCATAAAGTAGGCAGGCACGGAGCTATTTCTCAGCGTGTGTTTATTCCAGCCGGCACGTTAATACACTGACACAAAACATCCGGATTCCCATCATGCATTGCTTCAAAACTACGGCAAGTAGTAATGTCCAAAATTTCGAGCCGGACAAACAATATTGGGGGCGTGCCTTAAAGGCACTGCCTTTAGCGTCCTCTCACCTGAAAAGGAGACTATTATATATGTCTCCGTTATCCATAGGTTTATCTATAACCCATAACACGGTGGCCAAATGGATATAATCACTCATGAACGGTCAGAGAAGCACAAGACGGCGGCAACGCAGTATTATGGGCCACCTTGCAAGCAACACCAACGCAGTATTATGGGCCACCTTGCAAGCAACATCCCGTTCTCATTTGCGGATGTTTTCAACAAATCTGTGAAGGATATGTTCCCGGATTCAGAGATCGCTCGCCAGTACTCAAATGGCAGAACAAAGTCTACTGAAATAGTGAAAGGTAAGTGTTTTTTTGTTTTTTTTAAGTAAGCAGCAAGTACAGTACAGTTATATATATATATATATATATATATATATATATATATATATATATATATATATATATATATATATATATATATATATATATATATATACATACATATATATATATATATATATATATATATATATATATATATATATATATATATATATATATATATAAGAAATACTTTAATTTCAGTGAATTCTAGCTATAAATATACTCCTCCCCCTTAACCCCGCCCACCCCCCCAAACTCCTGAATTCGGAGGTCTCAAGGTTGGCAAGTATGATAGACACACATATATATATATATATATATATATATATATATATATATATATATATATATATATATATATATATATATATATATATATATATATATATATATATATATATATACATACATATATATATATATATATATATATATATATATATATATATATATATATATATATATATATATATATATATATATACATACATACATACATATATATATATATATATATATATACATACATATACATACATATACACATATATACATATTCATATATACACATACACATATATTACAGGGATTTATAGTCGAAATAGATCGAATCTTCATGACTTGCATTGTTCAATGCCTCTTGGTAGCGTTTATTTACAATTTAGAATGCATTAAAAAAAGGGAAAGTTGAGTTCTTCTCTCACATAGGGACTGTGAATGATGGAAAAAAAAAAAAAACACAGTTCTTTTTTAAGCCCTATCTTATGAACTTTGTATCTGTCTGTAAATAACAAAAATGATGCTGGTGAAAGCTTACCTGAGTTAGTGTCAATATGTGTACATAGGCTAGGATGGCTTAACAAGAACAGATGGACATGTGACACACGAGGCAGTGCAGCATCCAGCACAATAGCTTCATTTAGCTCTTTGAGCCGCTCAGTAATACGACGGGTCAGGACCTGAGTGGAAGTGAACCGTCACACACTGCTAGCACCCTCATCTGTGATGAAAGGCATTGTCAACAATCCTCTTTACTGCCGAGCTAATCCTTGTCACTAATACATGGCTGTTCATCTCGTCTATACTCCCTCTCTCCTTGCTTACTCCTAGTTCACCCTCTCTATTTTCATTCGGCATACCTGCTGCATTTTACCTTCTCATCTCTTCTCCTCACCGTTGTCATAAATAATTTCTTTATTCTTCATGCCTGGCACACTTCTTTATCCTCCGCTCTTTACGTTCTCTTGCATTTCATTCATTCTTTTTACAGTCTTTTACTTTCTATAGATTTTGTGGTTTTATTAGTCCTTGTAACTTCTCCTTTCTGCTCCTCTGGGAGTTCCTTGGCAGAAACATTGATACAAACCCAAAAGCAACAGAACAATATGAGTATTGAAGGGGGATGGAATTATATTAGACAGTATAGCCTCTGGTTGTTTTGAAGCTATTGATGTTCAGTTTACTTTATTGCGCCAATACACGTTGCGCTCCTGAATGCAACTGAGACAAGCCGGATAAAATTATTAAAACACACCATTATACTGTAGATCAGGCATAATGTTTGCCCGGATGAATGATGAGTGATTTTTTTTAGGATGTGCAAAAATTGGTGCTCTTTTAGAAATGACATGGCAACTCAACTATCAAATTCTGCCTACCCTATTTTCCGGACTATAAAGGGCATTTAAAATTATTTTTAATTCTCAAAACTCGACAGTGCGCCTTATAACCCGATGTAAGTAATACGTTTGGTTGAGCTTACTTACCTCGAAGTTATTTTATTTGGTACATGGTGTAATGATAAGTGTGACCTGTAGATGGCAATCAAACATAAGAGATATATGTAGACTGCAATATGATTGCAGTATGTCTCAAGTAAACAACACCAACATTTTAAATGTTCCATTGAAAATATAGGACATTACACACGGCGCTTTAGTAAGACTTTGGTAAGCTATGAAGCCGCACCGCTTGAAGGACTGTCGCGCATTAAACATACAAGTATTATTATGGTGTGTGTATAAGGTCAGAGATATTATCTGGCGTTTTGTTGCAAAATATTATGCAAAACCAACTTTTCTTACCTTCTGTTACCTGCTGATCTGCATTTGGGATCTGTAGAAGTCCTGACAAATTGCGCGCTTCCGCAAAATGGCGCATCCGGAAGCAACTGTCAGAAAGTGGCTTGAAGATGGTCTGTAAAACATATTCTATGCAACATTTTGACCAAAGAACCACCATTACATGTTATGTAGACCACAAGGAAGTGTTTTCAATTTAGAAAAAAATAATAATAATATGACTTCTTTAATGCGCCCTATAATTCAGTGCACCTAATATATGGAAAAAGATAAAAAATAGACCATTCATCGGCAGTGCGCTTTATAATCCAGTGCACCCTATGATTCGGAAAATACGGTACCTTAAAGCAGACAAACTGCACTTGATTACACTAATAAATTGATATGCTTTAATAACGCAAAATGGTTGTCCAAGTGGTTCCGGATTATTCCCATTTAGCCAAGTACGTGACATTACCTTGCTACCATTCAGGGGCGATATGGCGTAGTGGGTAGAGCGGCCGTGCCACAAACCTGAGGGTTGCAGGTTCGCTCCCCGCCTCTTGACATCCAAATCGCTGCCGTTGTGTCCTTGGGCAGGACACGTCACCCTTGCCCCCGGTGCCGCTCACACTGGTGAATGAATGATGAATGAATGATAGGTGGTGGTCGGAGGGGCCGTAAGCGCAAACTGGCAGCCTCGCTTCCGTCAGTCTACCCCAGGGCAGCTGTGACTACAAATGTAGCTTACCACCACCAGGTGTGAAGGAATGATGGGTTCCCACTTCTCTGTGAGTGCTTTGAGTATCTAATAATAGAAAAGCGCGATATAAAATCTAATCCATTATTATTATTATTATCATTCATTTTCTTTGTTCACAACTTCAGTGATACAGTGGAACCTCGGTTTTGATAGGTTCGTGAACAGGGTCTTTTGGAAGTTTTCCTATCATTCACAATCATTATGAGACAAAAAGACCAATGTATGTGTTTAATACATTGTAACTCACAAATAAAAGTCTGCTTACAATGGAGTCAATTGGAGATCCTCTATTCCGCCCATATTGCCTTCTAAATAAACATCCAAAAAGCGCCAACAATACTCTATTTACATTTCGGGACCTGAATTTGAACCAGGTATTAGTGATATTGTTATCATAAGCACTAATGTAGATAACTATTTTTAGCGGCGCATTGTCACAGAGTGCTAACTAGCTTGTTGCTGCTATGTTAACGTCATGAGCTGGTGAACTGCTTTCTCGCCTTAAAATTTGTGGAAGTTTATTCTAAATCATAAATAAGGCCTCTCACCCTGATAGTCGGTCAAGTTGGTCAACTCTGGCATCCAATCTAGACCCGGAAATGGCGAGAAAGACATGAAAAGACGCTCGGTTCTACCACCCTTTTTTCTTTGCGAGCATCTAATGGGAATATATGAACATCCGAGCAGTGAGAGCAGACATTATACAATACGTGATGTTTTATCATGTTTGTTGGCTCGTATAAAGTCTGCAGTGAGTAGTAATCAGTGATGTTGTTGAAAAAACGTAGTGATACGTTTGTGAAATGAATGCGTCGCCGTATGCTTAAAATGTGCAAAATACGTAAATATTTAAGGTTTATAAATGTGCCTGTTAGTACATTACATACATACTTACAAACATCATATATATAAAACCTTGATGTAAGTGTTTGGATGTTTTTTAAGCGCTTTATAGGCAGAATAGAGCAACTCCCATTGGCTCCAGTGTAAATTGACTTTTGATCCCATTTATTTACTATTTAAATTGCATTAAAAAAAGAAATATATATGTGTGCTTGTCTTACATAAGGATTGTGAATGATGTGCAAAATTCTCCCCAGAAAGTGCAGTTATCCTTAAAATAGAAACGTTAATATACACATTTGAATTTGAATAATTGGTTCCAACCTCGACAAAAGTTAAAGTTAAAGTTAAACTACCAATGATTGTCACACACACACTAGGTGTGGTGAAATTTGTCCTCTGCTTTTGACCCATCCCCTTCTTCACCCCCTGGGAGGTGAGGGGAGCAGTGGGCAGCAGCGGTGCCGCGCCCGGGAATTATTTTTGGTGATTTAACCCCCAATTTCAACCCTTGATGCTGAGTGCCAAGCAGGGAGGTAATGGGTCCCATTATTATAGTCTTTGGTATGACTCGGCAGGGGTTTGAACTCACAACCTACCGATCTCAGGGCGGACACTCTAACCACTAGGCCACTGAGTAAGCCCATATCTTAGTAAAACTTTGTACGTATTGAACACAATATAAAGCACATTACACTACTGTTTATCATACATAACAAAGGGGTGATGGATCAACTATATATTTAAGAATAAACTAACTAACTGAATTGTCCTTCTATGCAGCCGACCTGTCACACACTGTCACTAGCCCTGTGGTGCACTCACCAGTTGGAATCACAAAACTCCTTAACTTTAATGGCCAGGTTGCGACAGTAATTAGGAATAAACAATAAAATCCACTTTACTTTGTTGGTAAATATTTTTGGTGTACAGCAGAAGAGTGAGGGTGAAGGTATGAGGCGGTGTCGACAACGCTGTAAAAACATCCTGAAACGTTTCAAACCACACATTGCTTGTCCATTGCGTGCTTTGGACTCACATTGACCTCAGGAAAACAATTAAAAAGCACACAACTAACACACCAGCACAGTCGATAACAACAGCACTGCTCTGCTGACTGAATGAGCACCAGAGGTCGACCAGCCCGCTAAAATGGGTGTGCTGCCGGGCACAAAATGGCTGCACTGCGTACACAAATCAAGGTTCGGACAACAAAGCATATTTTATTCGGTCTCTGGTTAGTAAATCAAAATGTTTGTTAACTCCGTCCTTATGGTTCACCAAAGTTTTTCAAATTATATTTATTAAAACCTTCTAACACTGAAACTGTCGCCGTTGACAAGGCAGAGTTGGGGTTCGAATACAAAGTAACAAGCCTGTGTGATGAAGAGGGGCAGAGAAGCAAGATTTATATGATGAGATTATGCATAGAAAATATATTTTATCGTTTATACACTTTGTTTTGTTGTGTTGTTAGTCACATTTTTCAGTGTTTTTTCTGAAAGGAGGTCATCCAGGAGGTAAATAATACACAGCTGATTCAAGGAGGGAGTACAGCATTAAAAGGGTAGTAAAGATTGTTAGCTATTTCACTGTTTTAAGGTTCACTTTCTCATTTGTTACATCACTAAAATTAACATTTCAACTTTATTATCACATACATCCCTACTTTTCTCAAATTAATATTTTCCTGATTTCAACCAATGTCATCTAGAATAATATGTATTCCTTTACTCACTTATTTGCTTGTTTACTTGCCTAATCATTCTTCCTTTACTGAAGTTGTCTTCAGAAAATACTCTTGTTATACTTATTGCTTTATTCTACTGCTTTTGTTTTTTTCTTTGATTTATCCTTAATGAGGACATCTGCTGGTAATGTAGTTTGCTGGGAAGTGTCGGGAGTCCAATAAAGGCCTTTGCTTACAATACCTGGACTAGTTTAGGAAAAACAGACTCCTCCAAAAAACTCAAATACTGGCCCAAAGTTCACCTACTTTTTGATGTTGTTGTTTTATGGTTCATAGTAAAACTGCAAATCCAAACTGCTTTATTCACGTACATACAGTGGTACCTTGACTTACGGGTGCCCCAACTTATAAGTGTTTTGAGATAAGAGCTGTCTCTCTGCTAATTGTTATGCTCTAAACTGAGAGCATACATTTTAGTTACGAGCCTCCCTATCACTTGTTGGCGTAGTGATTGTCAGAATGAACCCCGTAAAATCTGACCTAAACAGCCTGTCTCACTTGCGAGCATTAGCTTATAGCTAGAGATCAACATATATTTTTTATTTTCAACATTGAAATTGAGTGTCATATCAAATCAAAACTTTACATATACAAAACTTTTCATACACAGGCAAGTTGGAGCATATCACCACAAGTTTGCACCATACTAAAACAGAATAAGTGTATAATGACAGCCAAGGATATTAAAATAATATCTAACCAGTGAACATTTATCCATGAAAAAATGGAGAAGTGGCTGATGGAGTTTTTTGGCAGAAGCAGCTCGAAGGAGATATCATAGAAGTCATTGCTCTAAGGTAAATTCTGTAAGTTATCAAATTACTTTAGGAAACTACTGTAGTTGTTTATAGTACATTATATTGTATTGCTTTACATATATTAGTACTAATCAAAAAGCTTGCATTTCTTTTTAAAAGGCATGTTACATCTTAAAACTGTGGCGATTTGTGCGGGCAAGCACCAAATAAATGTATTTTAATTAATTTCAATGAGCAACACTGATTTGTGACACAAGTGTTTTGAGTTCAGAGCTCTATCATAGAATAAATTAAACTTGTAAGTTGACAAACTACTGTACCTGTAAAATTAAATAATGTTTTGAATTGGTCTGTCATTTTATCCTGGTGTATTTACACCAGGGTTGTAGTTTTTAGCGCTTCCATATGGAATCTACTGAGAGATATACATTTGAACTATATGCTACTTTTTATTAGATATGGTAACAGCGGGGGATGCATGTGCATATATGAGCCAGTCTGCCCCACAACAATAGGATAGAGTAAAAGAAGGAGCTTTTTGACCACAGCGTCGGATTTGCACAAAGATCTTCGGGTACATTTCTACCATATATGGAGATATCTGCCGAAGTCACAAGACAGACAACGTTATAGGACAGAGCAAATTCCAAACGGCTCATTTGGAGGAAGTATGAGGAAGGCAAGATTATTTCATAAGTACGTCTGGAATGCCTCCCCGGTTCGATTACAGATTTTCTGGACCTATGGGGATCCCGAATACACAAAAGCAGGTACCATCAGGTAAGAAAAGTTGGTTTTGCATAATTGCATATTGACTTGAAATGTTCTCTCACAGCTCAATGTGCTCTATAAAACACCCAATGTAAAACACCCAATGTAACTGTAAACTGCTAAGCCAAATAACCAAAAATATGGTATGCACTTTTAGAGGACTAACAAGCACAGCATTTGAGTATGATTGGTTGAAAAACATCACTGCTATTAACCAAAACATCTTTGCAGTAACTAATTGCTCATAAGTTATTGATCATATGCCCAATTTACAGTTATATACAGTCATGGGGAAAAAAAATGAGGACACTCTGCAGAGTGGATTGCTAGTTACATAACATTAACCAAACAAGACATTATACCAGGGGTGGGCAAACTTTTTGGCTCAGGGGCCACATTGGCTTTTGAAATTTGACAAACGAGCCGGGCGAACACATGATGCATTTCAAAGCATATCATATCTGTTGGAACTAGGAGTAAACTCCCCAAACATGGGCTATACATCTATTTTCAACAATATCATATCAGAACCTCAACGAAGCAAAAAAATGGCATTACAGGGTTAACACTTACATTCGCTTTCAGTTGGAGCAGTGTTGTTGATCACCCTTTTTTGCCAATGCGTCAAAGTCTAGTATCAGTTTTGTTGTGGCAATTCTCAAAACAAATATTTGCCTAATTTTGTTCTAATATTTGGCGGGCCGGATTTAAAAGACCAACGGGTTGGATGTGGCCCCCGGGCGGTATTTTGCCCATACATATTTAGTACCCCAGCTTTAGCCTAACATTTACACACATCCTTAGGAGGCATAGGACATCCTCAGGACTTTTGTCTGTTGTTTATGTCTATGTTTGTTAGTTGGCTGTGGGCTGAGAAAATGTAGAAAAGGGCATTGCACATCTTAATTAAAAGGTCCCTTCTTAAGTCTAATTGCCCAAAAGTACATGAGCTTTTTGAATGCTGGCCATTTAAATGGCATGGCATTTGAGCAGTTTTGGTATCCCAGCTTTGCTTGAAGTAATATCTGTAGTTTGATCACAGCCCTGAATACCCAAGCGCCATGGGTATGAAAGACTTGCCTGCCATTTTCTAAGTACTCGCATTTCTACTCTCAGGATTTTATCAATCTCAGTAGGGTATGAATCATACTGTATTCCATTGCCAGCATATAAAGTAGTCAGTTGTAGAAACACCTGGGTAAGTAAAAATGTTAATATTCCTTTCACACCCTATTAATCCACTCTGAGAGAAAAGTTGTGCTGAACACTAACAGTACATAGCAATATTTTCATAGTACTGCACATGGATCGTTGCCGTGTAAAATGGAAGAATTGCATATGTTTTATTAGTGACCTTATATCTTTGTTTCTTGCTCCATGTTAAATTTGATCGCTGTCAGCCATACATACGTTGTGTTACACCATAAAAACACGCTTTTTCCGTGTAAGGTCCAGACTGGGGTATGTGCCAAAGTATAATATTATACAGACAGACAAAGGGGAGCATGCAAACATGATGAATGACTTCCTTCTCTGCTGCTCCAATGGGAATCCAGTCTGAAGGATATATCATCCTTTTGTCCACATGAATTACACAACCTGCCTGTCATATTAGCATGTGCTGTATATCTTTATGCATAAATGTGTGTGTGTGTGTGTGCGCGTGCACATCCAAGCGGGACCGTTTCCCCTCTCTTATGGATAAAACAGTTTTGCTTCATATAGAAGAGATTCATGAGCATGGCGTACCCACACACAAACTTCCACTGACAGCAAGAGAGATGGGTGTGCTCGAATCGGAGGACGAAAGGCAACGGAGATTGGAGTAGAAGGCAAGCTGTGAGCTGCAAAGATATAACCAGGTGAATAATTTTCTCTTTGGATTGTTTCCTCATCTCTCAGCCCTGGCCCTCTCCTCAGAGAGAAGGAGAGAGATGCAGCGTCTTGCTAAGCAGCCCTGGAAGACTATCTGGCACAGACGTATAGCTGGGCTCCTCTCGCTCCATCGTGTACCGCTGGTCGCCTCACACAACTGGCCAAGCTGTTAAAATGCACAGCTTTATCCTCTTGCCTGAATTGCATTAGCTCCGGGGCTGTCGTAAACTACAAGCAGCAGTTGGTAAAGACACACACACACAAGAACAATATACTCATTCACGCACAAAAACATACACACATGCTTTGGTTGCAAACAAATGCATTCAGTAAAGCTTGTATCCTGAAGGAAAAAAATACTGTGACCTTTGTATAAAACTCTTCTCTTTTTTTCCAGGGGACATTTTTGACTTATTTTCCTTTGTCCGTTCCATTTGGCAAAGTGAAAACATAGTTATGGAGAAGGTAAAGTGAAATCCTAGAGCTGTTTCCATATGGGCACTATACATACTTGCCAACCTTGAGACCTCCGAATTCGGGAGATTGGGGGGGGGGGGGGGGGTTGTTGAGGTGGGCGGGGTCGTTGTGGGCAGGGCCGGGGGGCAGGGTTAAGGGGGGAGGAGTATATTTATAGGTAGAATTCACTGAAATTCAAGTATTTCTTATATATATATATATATATATATATATATATATATATGTCTTAATAAGGTTATCCAAAAAATAGTGCTCGATACCGTAGTAGAGCGCAATATATGTATGTGTGGGAAAAAAATCACAAGACTATTTCATCTCTACAGGCCTGTTTCATGAGGGGGGGTACCCTCAATCGTCAGGAGATTTTAATGGGAGCATTCGCATACCATGGTTCATATAGGGCACAGAGTGGGTGGGTACAGGCTGGCCTAGGGGCGTGGTGATTGGCTCATGTGTTACCTAGGAGGTGTTTCCGTCTATGGCGGCATGTTGTTACAATTTCGCTGCGCTTGTTGAGGGATGACAGGTCTGGACGGAAAATAATAAACAGTTTCTCTTTCAAGCATAGGTTGCATCTTTTATTACCACTATTGTAAGGTGTGCTGGATGCAAGAATTTGCCATGTTATTGAATATTCAACATTATTGTCTTTGAGGTCCCAAATGTGTTTGCTGAGTTCTGTGGTATTTCGCAGGTTTTTGTTCCCACAGAACTCAGCAAACACATTTGGGACCTCAAAGACAATAATGTTGAATATTCAATAACATGGCAAATTCTTGCATCCAGCACACCTTACAATAGTGGTAATAAAAGATGCAACCTATGCTTGAAAGAGAAACTGTTTATTATTTTCCGTCCAGACCTGTCATCCCTCAACAAGCGCAGCGAAATTGTAACAACATGCCGCCATAGACGGAAACACCTCCTAGGTAACACATGAGCCAATCACCACGCCCCTAGGCCAGCCTGTACCCACCCACTCTGTGCCCTATATGAACCATGGTATGCGAATGCTCCCATTAAAATCTCCTGACGATTGAGGGTACCCCCCCTCATGAAACAGGCCTGTAGAGATGAAATAGTCTTGTGATTTTTTTCCCACACACATATATATATATATATATATATATATATATATATATATATATATATATATATATATATATATATATATATATATATATAAAATAAATACTTGAATCTCAGTGTTCATTTATTTACACATATACACACACATAACACTCCTCGACTCATTGTTGTATTTGAAAGTGCAATGCTTTGCAGCCAGTAGCACAGCCTTTGAAGGAGCATAGGTATGGGCAGCATCTGTGAAATTTAATTTGCAGGAAAGGAGTGAGTTTAGGTTTAAATTGTCCATCCTCGTTCTATTCTCTGTCACTATCTTTCTGACCATGCTGAACATCCTCTCTGATGATGCATTGCTGTAAGGCACGCACAAAAGTGCCTTGAGCAAATGCACCAGAGGATGAACTGAAATTCTTGTTTCCAATCATTTTGGAACTTGCAAGCGTACTTCTTCTTCTTACTCGTCGCCGCCATGATTGTCTCTTCTTCGTTCTTCTGCTTCGTCTCCTTCTTGTTGTGTGTGCAGTTGTGCACTCTCCAAAAGCCGTAGATGTTATGACGTGACTGTGCCGGCACGCTGTTTATATGGAGAAAAAGCGGACGTGACGACAGGCTGTCCTCACTCAGGTCTGCAAGGACCAGGAGGGGGCGTGCCTTAAATTGTTGTCCGGCTGAAAATCGGGAGAAATTCTGGAGAATGGTTGTCCCTGGAGATTTTCGTGAGAGGCACTGAAATTCGGGAGTCTACCGGAAAATTCGGGAGGGTTGGCAAGTATGGCACTATATTGAATCCCTAGATAAACATTGTCAGGAAAAAAATCAGCAGGAAGTCCAGCTCCCAAATATATCTTATTAATAAACATAATAGACCTAATATCTACTTATGCTTTCTGTAATTATTATTGATGTTTTGTGAACAAACATGAAATTGGCCTTGGACCAAAAGGATCAGGGGTGCAGGTGTAACCCCGGACTTCCACTATCCGCCTGTTTGATGCGTACTGTTGAGGCTCCGCCATGCAGTGAAAAAGCACAGACTTACCAGATTTCGCAAATCTGTGCTTAATCATGTGATAAGGGGAGTTTTCACCAACAGTTTATTTGTCCACTGCTCATCAAACAGCAACATCACGCTCTTCCTCGCCGATCTAGTGATGCCCTCTAGCGTGTTCAGCAGCTCCCTCCCACTTTCCCTGATGAGGTAATAGAAAAGTTTCACCTTAATAGTGTCCTCTGCTGCCGGCATAGTGGGGTCCATTTAAAGAGTAAAGTCTTCTTTCCAACATTTCTACGACTTCGGCAAGTTTGCAGAGTCCAAACGAAGTGACGGCAGAGGCCTAGGTTCCCCATTTCCTTGTTACTCATGTCGCTCTTTGCTGTGATCTTTGTCAGCTCCAGTCTTGCTAGCAGTTAGCGGTGCTTCTTCTCATTCGTGGCGGTCTCAAAGTTTAACTACCTCTGCCACCATGTTTCACTCCAGTCCGTTATTTTGCCAACCAAAAAAAGTGGACGGTCAGAGCAGTATAGTCGTTGTTACTAAGTTAATCTACAGTTACAAAACTGACTCACTCGCACTAGCAAGATTACTTCCTGTACAACGTGCCTCTCCCTCCAAACGTTCCCCCTGCAACGTGCGTCAACATGCTAGAGCAGGGGTGTCAAACTCATTTTAGCTCACGGAGGAAAATCTGTGCACACGCGGGCCGGACTATTAAAATCATGGCATTAAAACTAAAAAATAAAGACAACTTCAAATTGTTTTCTTTGTCTTACTTTGGCCAAAAATAGAACAAACACATTCTGAAAATATTACAATAAAAATATAGAAAAAAAATACCGGCAGCGGTAAAGTTTAGATCCATGAAGGAAAGAAGAAAGTGAATGAATATTTATAACTGAATACATTTACATGTGCATAAAAATGTGTTTTCTTTTGTATTATTATTTTTTTAATTAATTAAGTAACAGGGCAGTACGGTGGAAGAGGGGTTAGTGTGTCTGCCTCACAATACGAAGGTCCTGGGTTCGATCCTGCGCTCGGAATCTTTCTGTGTGGAGTTTGCATGTTCTCCCCGTGACTGCGTGGGTTCCCTCCGGGTACTCAGGCTTCCTCCCACCTCCAAAGACATGCACCTGGGGATAGGTTGATTGACAACACTAAATTGGCCCTAGTGTGTGAATGTGAGTGTGAATGTTGTCTGTCTATCTGTGTTGGCCCTGCGATGAGGTGGCGACTTGTCCAGGGTGTACCTTCCGCCCGATTGCAGCTGAGATAGGCTCCAGCACCCTCCGCGACCCCAAAAGGGATAAGCGGTAGAAAATGGATGGATGGAATTAAGTAATGTTCATGACAACCTTTTTCCAAAATAAATAACAGGATAATGACCACTATTTTTAAACGGTTTTGGTTTCAAAACCGTTTAAAAATAGTGGGACCCTAAAAATTTACTGTGGGACCCCATTTTTATGACTTGATGGGGTCCCTGGGACAACATTTTGAAAATTCCTAGCGCCAACACTTAATGAGTGTCGGTGCGTGCAAAACAGCATCAGGCGGCTGTGGCCTGCGAGCCGGTTCTAATACTAATCAAATATCATCCCGGGGGCCATAGATAATTCATTCATTCATTCACTGATGACATGATGGCGGCGCCCTGATGGCAGCGACTTGCAGACGCTCTTGGAAGTGTAGAGCGATTTGGCAAAAATACCCGTCAATTCTGTCTATTTCATGGCTGGCTTACAGCGTGGACACTTCGTGATCAGATACGACCGACAGACGATTCTGGATGTGGATAGATCGGGCCGTTATAGACTGAAAGATGCGTGTACTTTCGACCTCCTCGCTAGCATGGGGATTCTTCGCCGGCTACACCCAGCGGCCTCTAAAGCAGCGGAGTCAAGTGCCAGCGAGGACCGTCAACGGAAGACACGTAAGCGTTGTGAGCGGAAGCAGAAGCGGGGATGCCGAGCGGGGCTAACAACAAAGCGAAAGGCTAATCCTCAAAGAAGCGCTAGTCCGGGTGAGAAGTTAGTTAAAATAGAACTAGCCAGCGCCAGGCTGGATAATACCTGCACACATAGCAACTATTTTAGAACAATACACAACTCAAAAAATGTTTTTTCTGTGTCAGAAGTAGACATGCACTCTACTGAGGTGGCAAGTTATGATGCGTTCGGTTTATCATAACATCAAGCAAACAATCGGAAAATTCATGTCATATCAATTCCTAGATATGGTCGAAATTATTTAAAGTGCACTACACATAATAAACACAACATTATTAATATTGCTACTACGGATAATTTCAACAAAAACTCCTCAAAACAGCCCACTACCTATAATATGGGCTTCTTAAACATAAGATCACTATCTTCCAAAACGTTATTAGTTAATGAGGTCATTAGAGACAATAATCTTGACGTTATTGGTCTCGCTGAGACCTGGCTCAAACCAGACGATTTCTTTGCGCTGGGTGAGGCGTCTCCTCCTGGCTATGCGGGAGCGCATATTGCCCGTCCCATTAAAAGGGGTGGGGGAGTTGCACTCATACACAATAAAAACTTTAATCTTACCCCGAACCTAAATAATAAATATAACTCGTTTGAGATGCTTACTATGAGGTTTGTCACACCGCTGCCTCTCCACCTGGCTGTTATCTACCGCCCCCCAGGACCCAATTCGGACTTCATCAGTAAATTTTCAGAGTTCGTTGCTGATTTAGTGACGCACGCCGACAATATAATCATAATGGGGGACTTTAATATCCATATGAATACCCCATCGGACCCTCAGTGCATGGCGCTCCAGACTATAATTGATAGCTGTGGTCTTACACAAATAATAAATGAACCTACGCATCGCAACGGAAATACGATAGATCTAGTGCTGGTCAGGGGTGTCACCACCTCCAAAGTTACGATACTCCCATATACTAAAGTAATGTCCGATCATTACCTTATAAAATTTGAAGTTCTGACTCATTGTCAACAAACTAATAATAATAACTACTATAGCAGCCGCAACATTAATGCTGCCACAACAATGACTCTTGCTGGCCTACTGCCTTCGGTAATGGCACCATTCCCAAATTATGTCGGCTCTATTGATAACCTCACTAACAACTTTAACGACGCCCTGCGCGACACCATTGATAGTATAGCACCGCTAAAGCTTAAAAGAGCCCCTAAAAGGCGCACCCCATGGTTTACAGAAGAAACTAGAGCCCATAAATTATCATGTAGAAAGCTGGAACGCAAATGGCGCGCTACTAAACTTGAGGTTTTCCATCAAGCATGGAGTGATAGTTTAATAACTTATAAACACATGCTTACCCTAGCTAAAGCTAAATATTACTCAAATCTCATCCACCTCAACAAAAATGATCCGAAATTTTTGTTTAGTACAGTAGCATCGCTAACCCAACAAGAGACTCCTCCCAGTAGCTCCACCCACTCAGCAGATGATTTTATGAATTTCTTTAATAAGAAAATTGAACTCATTAGAAAGGAGATTAAAGACAATGCATCGCAGCTACAACTGGGTTCTATTAACACAGATACGACTGTATCTACGAAGGATACCGCCCTCCAAAATAGTTTCTCTCTCTTTGATGAAATAACATTAGAGGAATTGTTAAGATGTGTCAATGGGACAAAACAAACAACATGTTTACTTGACCCATTTCCTGGGAAACTTATTAAGGAGCTTTTTGTATTATTAGGTCCATCAGTGCTAAATATTATAAACTTATCACTTTCCTCTGGCACTGTTCCACTAGCATTCAAAAAAGCGGTTATTCATCCTTTGCTCAAAAGACCTAACCTCGATCCTGACCTCATGGTAAACTACCGGCCGGTGTCCCACCTTCCGTTTATCTCGAAAATCCTCGAAAAAATTGTCGCACAGCAGCTAAATGAACACTTAATGTCTAACAATCTCTGTGAACCTTTTCAATCCGGTTTCAGGGCAAATCACTCTACGGAGACAGCCCTCGCAAAAATGACTAATGATCTACTGCTAACGATGGATTCTGATGCGTCATCTATGTTGCTGCTTCTTGATCTTAGCGCTGCTTTCGATACCGTCGATCATAACATTTTATTAGAGCGTATCAAAACACGTATTGGTATGTCAGACTTAGCCTTGTCGTGGTTTAACTCTTATCTTACTGACAGGATGCAGTGCGTCTCCCATAACAATGTGACCTCGGACTATGTTAAGGTACCGTGCGGAGTCCCCCAAGGTTCCGTTCTTGGCCCTGCACTCTTTAGTATTTACATGTTGCCGCTAGGCGACATCATACGCAAATACGGTGTTAGCTTTCATTGCTATGCTGATGACACCCAACTCTACATGCCCCTAAAGCTGACCAACACGCCGGATTGTAGTCAGCTGGAGGCGTGTCTTAATGAAATTAAACAATGGATGTCCGCTAACTTCTTGCAACTCAACACTAAGAAAACGGAAATGCTGATTATCGGTCCTGCTAAACACCGACATTTATTTGATAATACCACCTTAACATTTGACAACCAAACAATTACACAAAGCGACTCAGTAAAGAATCTGGGTATTATCTTCAACCCAACTCTCTCCTTTGAGTCACACATTAAGAGTGTTACTAAAACGGCCTTCTTTCATCTCCGTAATATCGCTAAAATTCGTTCCATTTTGTCCACTAGCGACGCTGAGATCATTATTCATGCGTTCGTTACGTCTCGTCTCGATTACTGTAACGTATTATTTTCGGGTCTCCCTATGTCTAGCATTAAAAGATTACAGTTGGTACAAAATGCGGCTGCTAGACTTTTGACAAGAACAAGAAAGTTTGATCATATTACGCCTATACTGGCTCACCTGCACTGGCTTCCTGTGCACTTAAGATGCGACTTTAAGGTTTTACTACTTACGTATAAAATACTACACGGTCTAGCTCCAGCCTATCTTGCCGATTGTATTGTACCATATGTCCCGGCAAGAAATCTGCGTTCAAAGAACTCCGGCTTATTAGTGATTCCCAGAGCCCAAAAAAAGTCTGCGGGCTGTAGAGCGTTTTCTATTCGGGCTCCAGCACTATGGAATGCCCTCCCGGTAACAGTTAGAGATGCTACCTCAGTAGAAACATTTAAGTCCCATCTCAAAACTCATTTGTATACTCTAGCCTTTGAATAGCCCCCCTTTTTTTAGACCAGTTGATCTGCCGTTTCTTTTCTTTTCTCCTCTGCTCCCCCCTATCCCTTGTGGAAGGGGAGACACACAGATCCGGTGGCCATGGATGGGGTGCTGGCTGTCCGGGGTCGGGACCCGGGGTGGACCGCTCGCCTGTATATCGGTTAGGAACATCTCTGCGCTGCTGACCCGTCTCCGCTCGGGATGGTTTCCTGCTGACCCCACTGTGGACTGGACTCTTACTGTTATGCTGGATCCACTATGGACTGGACTCTCACAATATTATGTTAGACCCACTCAACATCCATTGCATTCGGTCTCCCTAGAGGGGGGGGTTACCCACATATGCGGTCCTCTCCAAGGTTTCTCATAGTCATTCACATCGACGTCCCACTGGGGTGAGTTTTTCCTTGCCCTTATGTGGGCTATACCGAGGATGTCGTTGTGGCTTGTGCAGCCCTTTGAGACACTTGTGATTTAGGGCTATATAAATAAACATTGATTGATTGATTGATTGTCTTTGACACATAGGTGCTAGAGCATTAACATGACAGTCATATTGTAACACTGCCCATGTGAAATATGTAACGTCTCGAGTTTTGCTCTTCCATCAATACTCGCAACTGGATGTCCGTGATGGCACTGACTTGACTTGACCCGTGGAAAAGATGACAGTTTTGCCTTGCAGAACGACAACTGCAGCAAGCAACAACACAACAGTAACATCATCCCTGGCGATCAGTTACACACACACACACACACACACACACACACACACACACACACACACACACACACACACACACACACACACACACACACACACACACACATCTCATTCAAATACCGCTAACCACTCTACTGCTTCCCTGGGACCCCGTATCAGCTGGTATTTGACAAAGGCCCCCATATAGCTGCTCAGGATATGCCTGTACTATGATTATTTGATTTTGGACCTCCAGAATAAACATGACTTCATCCATTTGTGTCAACTCGGTAAAATTACATCTGAAGATCTTAACTTCAGGTCCGTCCCCGCCCATTAGGACATTTCAAAGTGTAAAATACGATCTGCCTTGAACATGGAGTATTTAAAAAAATAAATAAAGCAGATTTTAGATATATAGTGATCTGCCGTGTTGCGCTGTCTGGCAAATAAAGAAGCTGTGTATATTTAGCTCAGGGATGCGGTACAACACCGGCACGGGGGCGCCGTGCGCAGGCGGAGGACACTGACACATTGACTAGAATGAAAATGGAAAGAGTCCGCCGCTGTGACGGCGCCGTTCCACATCCAGTGGAAATCCGGGGAGACAAGTGTGAATGCACATGGATACATCTTATAGCCACATCATTTCACAAAGATGATGATGATTGTTGATATGCTATTCTTAACCTCAAATTTCCACAGGATTTGAACAACGGCTGATATGATTCCATTTTAGTCATTGTGTCATTTTCCATGGCCTGCGGACACTCTGAATCACAGCAATGGCACGGCTCTGGCAGTCCGGAACTCTATTCCACATATATGCAGAGCTTCTGTTTTTGCCAGACGCTAGAGCAAGGAGGCTCAATTCAGCAAAGTTCAGCTTGTCCAGGAGAGGAAGTCATGCTCAGACACAAAAAAATGTAAATCATCAGGTTTATTTTCAAAATAAAATACTCTTTGGATCGTTTTTCACACCTGAAAGCGTCCTAATTGGCGGGGAAAGACCTGAAGTCAACACATCAAAAGGTTTTCAATTACACCCCATTGACACGATGAATGCAGGTATGTTTCTGGAGGTCAACAATCAAGTTACAGGCATAGCCTGGGAGAGCTATTTTTGAAGCCTGTGTGAACTCTGACCTTACACAGGGTGTTGGTTAATGGAAATTGAATGAGAACTGTGTGTGTAGATGGCCAGAAGAGTTGTTGCTGTCATGCTGTTGCTTTCTACAAATACACAAATAAAGTGGTCGTTCTGCAAGGCAAAGCTTTCCATGAGTCAAGTCAAGTCAGTGTGAGTCAAATATATTGACGGTGTTAACGGTAGAACCATTCCGCAGCCAGTGGAAATCCGAGGTTATTTTTACTAGACCTCATTTGAACTTTAAAAAAATCTACATACCAGCCATTACGGGCTGTTATAAACATGTAACACGGGGCAGAGGGAAACTGATGTGACAGGATGTTATTGACATTTAAACCTGCCTATAATTGCATTAACAGTAAAAATGACCTGAAGTGACTGACACGTCGACTGGCCAATGACTGCATGAACCGTAAATTAAATGTCAGCCAATGTCCGAGGGCTTTTACATTCAGAGACAAATGTGCATCGCATGCAAACCATTTTGATATTTAGAATGTTGTGGGGGGCACGAGTACCCAGCAGGTATGTAGGTGGCGGCGTGGTTTGAGGCTTTTTTTTGGGCGCACTGTTTTGGTGCAATTGGCAGTGTATCATTCGTCCTATGTTGGCAGTTTTGAAATGCAGACGTGTTAAAAAACATCAACAGTTAGGTTTAGTTTCTCCATTTCCCTGCATGCTCCTTGACGGCTTCAGGAAACTCCAACGCCAGCATTCTGTAGAGGGTGTGTGCGCCATCGAAGAAAGTGAGCTTCTCTTCATTTCCAACTCACTGTCGAAAGCACGTTTCCCAGTGCACTCCGGTTCACAAGTCAGCCTGCTTCCCCCACGGACACGGTCTATGGGCCACAGCCGAGGGTGGCTAACGGCTTATTCATCTACACTTTTGAATGCAGGTTGGTTATCATGGGTTTCTGTGGATGCCAATTCCAGTGGAATTTTGTCATCGCCTCCATCACTTTCCCCATTATTGGCGTGGATTTCCTGTGTGCTAATGGACTGCTTGTTGATGTTGCAAATCGCTGTTTAATTGATGCTCTGTCTTTTATAACTTTTTCATGTAAGGCTGGGGAACTTTGACCTTTAAGACACGCTAATTATTTCGCATCTGGTGACATTTTTCATCATTTGATGGCAGATTTTTTGTTGCTCATCACTCCCACTTTTTCCACCGATGACAATCAACAGGGTGTTGAATATTTTATTCCCACCGTGAGTGCGCCAGTGGCCAAATTGATCATTGCTAAAGAAGAATTCATTACTATAGAGCATTTGGGAATTGTGAGGCGTTCTAATAGCCCCTGAGACTGGCCTTTGAACGTGGTGTCCAAAGCCTTGTAGAGATTTTAGCCACCACAACAACCTTACCGCGCACGACTGCCACCCTATTACACAGATTTTCCGCTATTTTTCAAAAGTGCACCTGGTCCGTGGTTATGAACAGGTCCCTGTGCGCGGAGAAGACGTGCCCAAAACGGCTGTAACAGCCCTGTTTGGGCTTTTTGAGCTTCACTGTATGCATTTTGGCCTAAAAGAGGGCAGCACAAACCTTTCAAAGGCTATTACTCTATGTTGTGCGACCTCACTTTTGTGTTTGGTAATCTCAACGACCTATAAAAGTGGTAAGTCCTTTTGGCTGAGAAACATCTGTCGCACTTGACGACAAACTATTTGCAGACAATGTATGTCATGTAAAACAATACAATACACAAACTGTGCTCTGCATATACAGGTAAAAGCCAGTAAATTAGAATATTTTGAAAAACTTGATTTATTTCAGTAATTGCATTCAAAAGGTGTAACTTGTACATTATATTTATTCATTGCACACAGACTGATGCATTCAAATGTTTATTTCATTTAATTTTGATGATTTGAAGTGGCAACAAATGAAAATCCAAAATTCCGTGTGTCACAAAATTAGAATATTACTTAAGGCTAATACAAAAAAGGGATTTTTAGAAATGTTGGCCAACTGAAAAGTATGAAAATGAAAAATATGAGCATGTGCAATACTCAATACTTGGTTGGAGCTCCTTTTGCCTCAATTACTGCGTTAATGCGGTGTGGCATGGAGTCGATGAGTTTCTGGCACTGCTCAGGTGTTATGAGAGCCCAGGTTGCTCTGATAGTGGCCTTCAACTCTTCTGCGTTTTTGGGTCTGGCATTCTGCATCTTCCTTTTCACAATACCCCACAGATTTTCTATGGGGCTAAGGTCAGGGGAGTTGGCGGGCCAATTTAGAACAGAAATACCATGGTCCGTAAACCAGGCACGGGTAGATTTTGCGCTGTGTGCAGGCGCCAAGTCCTGTTGGAACTTGAAATCTCCATCTCCATAGAGCAGGTCAGCAGCAGGAAGCATGAAGTGCTCTAAAACTTGCTGGTAGACGGCTGCGTTGACCCTGGATCTCAGGAAACAGAGTGGACCGACACCAGCAGATGACATGGCACCCCAAACCATCACCCAACCATGCAAATTTTGCATTTCCTTTGGAAATCGAGGTCCCAGAGTCTGGAGGAAGACAGGAGAGGCACAGGATCCACGTTGCCTGAAGTCTAGTGTAAAGTTTCCACCATCAGTGATGGTTTGGGGTGCCATGTCATCTGCTGGTGTCGGTCCACTCTGTTTCCTGAGATCCAGGGTCAACGCAGCCATCTACCAGCAAGTTTTAGAGCACTTCATGCTTACTGCTGCTGACCTGCTCTATGGAGATGGAGATTTCAAGTTCCAACAGGACTTGGCGCCTGCACACAGCGCAAAATCTACCCCTGCCTGGTTTACGGACCATGGTATTTCTGTTCTAAATTGGCCCGCCAACTCCCCTGACCTTAGCCCCATAGAAAATCTGTGGGGTATTGTGAAAAGGAAGATGCAGAATGCCAGACCCAAAAACGCAGAAGAGTTGAAGGCCACTATCAGAGCAACCTGGGCTCTCATAACACCTGAGCAGTGCCAGAAACTCATCGACTCCATGCCACGCCGCATTAACGCAGTAATTGAGGCAAAAGGAGCTCCAACCAAGTATTGAGTATTGTACATGCTCATATTTTTCATTTTCATACTTTTCAGTTGGCCAACATTTCTAAAAATCCCTTTTTTGTATTAGCCTTAAGTAATATTCTAATTTTGTGACACACGGAATTTTGGATTTTCATTTGTTGCCACTTCAAATCATCAAAATTAAATGAAATAAATATTTGAATGCATCAGTCTGTGTGCAATGAATAAATATAATGTACAAGTTACACCTTTTGAATGCAGTTACTGAAATAAATCAAGTTTTTCAAAATATTCTAATTTACTGGCTTTTACCTGTATATACAGTATATATATATTTGTTTATATATAATATATAGCCACACTATATATATGTGTATGTATGTGTATATATAAAGGTTATTTCAGTCACACAGACAAATATACAGTAATTCATTGAGTAATGACGCAAATATTAGATTAAAAATACAAAGAAATCATACATTGTTAATTGAATTCAAAGTAGTTATTTTGCATTCGTGTTGCCTGTAATATAAACTGAAAAACAAAGTAACAACAAATTAATATTCAGCCAAAAACCACATATCATTGGAAAGAAAATAAGACAAAGAAGAAAGAGAACAGACATAAATGACTGATGGGGTGACATAGCAAATGTTCAAAAGTGTAATTTGAAATCTATTAATTGAATACAATAATGTAGAAAAATAACA
Organism: Nerophis lumbriciformis; assembly: GCF_033978685.3. Lineage (NCBI taxonomy): Eukaryota > Metazoa > Chordata > Actinopteri > Syngnathiformes > Syngnathidae > Nerophis > Nerophis lumbriciformis. The sequence goes on along the minus strand of NC_084553.2, from coordinate 21,665,288 downwards.
GAACAGGGTGGCTTAATCCTCGTGTCAGTATTCAAAGTCATAACCACTGCAGGTCCCTGTGTGCTGTGTATCAGTGCATGCAGTAGTACACACTGTAGTAGCACAAGGGTCTCAGTGAGGCTGTCAAGACATCTTTCTGCATAGTCGCAAAGTTCCCAGGTCAGCTGTAGGTCATCTTTGCGTGTCACTCCCATGCTTGTGCAAATGTGTGTGTGTGTGTGTGTGTGTGTGTGTGTGTGTGTGTGTGTGTGTGGGTGTGTGTGGGTGTGCGTGTATGTTGGTGTGTGAGTGTGTAGTAGTTTCACCCACTTTAAGTCAACCTAGACGAACTGTTTCTCATTGAAAAACCACAAATCAGGCACTTAGACAGAAGCAGTCTAGAGAGTTGACCTTAGCCAGACCTCTATGCTAAAAAGCATGCAAATATATCTTCAACAACAGACAAACATTGGCACATAGTCAAAACATTACATTTAGCTGTGGATTTAGCACTTGTTCTTTGCCTGAGAGAAAACAAAGTGTATCTGTTGTTTAAATTGTTTAAGCTGAATTGCTGCATCAAACACACATAACATGATGTAGTATTACGCCTGAGACAGTCAACATAACAGGCAACATTAACAAGAGCATTTTTCTTTACTGGGTAGACATAAATGTTTAATCATCTTCCTGAGGAACCTTTGCAATGATAAATAAAAACTGTCAATCTTACAGAAAAAAGCAAAATAAATACATTTAAAAATAGCAAAGAAGGGCACTTAGAGAGTGCAAACTTGTACCTAGACTGCCTACAGTAGTCATCCTGGTGTTGGAAGCTATGTTTCTTTTGGTACAGGAGATATTTTGCATCTGGATGAAACATTGAGGGAGTTCACCCTCTGTCCAGAGAGCCATCCAAATGAACTTAATGTGACTACATGGCATTTGTGTGCTTACATCAACACTAATCATACTGTGACCATATCAGGATGGTGTACTTTGAGCTTTACTTGGTCAAGTATCCGACATAAAGTAAATTAGAAAGAGTCAGAGACCTTTAAGTCCAGTGTTGGGCATAAGCTACCGGTACTTGAAAAATGTAATGAGCTAAGTAAGGCCATGTCCACACGAACACAGATACTTAATAAACACATACAAATCTCTACGTTTAGGCCTCTTGTCCACACGCAAACGCATACTTTTGTCCTCAAAAACGCAGACTTTTGCAAACGCTGGCCAAAATGTAAAGTTCTGAAACTGTCCACTCAACGTATTGGTTGTACAAGGCACAAACAGAGACTTGCACTCCTCTGAAGGCGTCATGGTTGTGCGCTGTTATTTCCAAAGCTCAACAACACTGCCTTGCTGCCTTTCAACACACAATAAGACAACTTAATGTATGATTAAATGTAACGCTGCTAATTTCACTCAACGTTAATAAAAAAAGACACATCAAAATGGGCTTTGCGACAGTCAGCTGTTTTGGGTAAGATTGCTATCAAACCTCCAGCTGATGGGACAACTTTGACAAGCAAGACTTTTTGCTTTATGTCATCAGAAAGATGCAACATTCGCTCATGTTTTAGTACTTCTTTAACGACAGAGCATGAAATTAACTTACATGTGTTGCTTGCATTTGTGTAAGTTTTCACTTACACAGTGCCCAAGAACATTATTAATCTTTTTTAGTGTTTAAAGCACGCATACGCACCTGTGCTGCTAAGACCAACCCTCGTGGAATTACAACATGTTTTATCAGCATCATGGAGATGTATTACATGTGCAGTGAAGTGTACATTGTCTATTAACAAGGAGGACACTACATCATGTTTTTTTAGTCGCTTGGTCTCTTTTTACGCAACACACATAAGTTAACTTAATGATCTATCGTTAAATAAGGATTACACATGAGACAAGGTTGCACCTGTCTCATGACAGAAAGCAATAAGTGATTGTCCCATCAGGTGGAGGTCCATCAGCGATCGTACACAAAACAGCTGATTGTCATTGGCGCTGGCAGCAGTATCTTTTTTATCAATGTACAGTGAAAATAGCAGCATGTTTACATTTGAACATACATTAAGTCCTCTTATATTGTGTTTAAAGGCAGCAAGGTGTGTTGTTTCGCTTTGGAAATGACAGCACACAACTGTGACGTCACCAGATGACCACAAGTCTCCATTTGTGCCGTGTACATGCATACTCTAAGCGGAGAGTTTTGGAACTGTACACGTGTTTGCAAAAGTCTGCATTTTTAAGGACAAAAGTATGCAATTGCGCGTGGATGAGAGGCCTAAACGCAGAGATTGTCAGGTTTGTCACTGACAGTTTAGTTATGTTTTGAGTTTTTCCTCTGTTTGTCTTTATTTCCTGTCGGCGCTCTTATTTTGGTTATTTCCTACTTGTCTCCCTGAGTGCTGTGTCCCCTCAGCTGTGGCTGATTGGCACCTGGCCACACCTGGTGTCAATCAGCCAGCTGCTATTGAAACCTGCCTTCTCCTCCAGTCAGTGCTGGATTATTGTCATTCCTACTTGTCGATGCCAGTGTAGCTGTAAGCGGTAGCGGTAAGCTATTTTATGTCAGAGTTTGTAGGTGACGAACCTCAAGATGCAGAGAAGGCGGAAGGCATTGTGCGGGAAAACATGATTTAATGTTCATAAAATAAAGGAAAAAACACAAACCAGGAACTAGGAACAGGAAACAGGATGCCAGGAAAACAGGAACTGGAAGATGAGGAACAAAAAGACAGCAAGCTACAAACATCTACAATAAATAGCTTACCGCTACCGCTTACAGCTACACTGGCATCGACAAGTAGGAATGACAATAATCCAGCACTGACTGGAGGAGAAGGCAGGTTTAAATAGCAGCTGGCTGATTGACACCAGGTGTGGCCAGGTGCCAATCAGCCACAGCTGAGGGGACACAGAACTCAGGGAGACAAGTAGGAAATAACCAAAATAAGAGCGCCGACAGGAAATAAAGACAAACAGAGGAAAAACTCAAAACATAACTAAACTGTCAGTGACAAACCTGACAGAGATAAGTATGCGTTTATTAAGTATCCAAGTTCGTGTGGACATGGCCTATAAGTCAGGGCTGTTCAACAGGCAGCCAAGGGGGTCAAATCCAGCCCAAAAATGACACCACACCGGCCAGTTCTAAACTATTATCTCCTAAGTTTCAAACTTAGGAGACAAATACTTTTGCAGAAAATTCCTAAAAACAGTAGTGTTCATGTTGTATAAGGGAACTTGGAACACTGTAAACACATTTGCAGATCCTTGCATTGACATTTTAACCTGGCTCGTAAAATAGGACACTGGGGTCCAAATGTGTGATTTACACAACTGAGATGTTCCTCAAAGCACTCCTTTAAGTCCTCTCCTTTTTGGCAGTTAAATCTTTTTTGTAATGTGATTTATGTAACTCAGGTGTTGCAGTAGCTTGTTCACTTCAGATGTAGTCAGTAGTCATTTGTTTAACTTCTTTAGTTGTACTAGTCGTGTTCCTCAAGGTTCCATTTTAGGTCCTCTCTTTTTCATTATTTGGGCTTTGGCTATATTTTTGCAGAAGATTCTTAAAAACACTGTGATGATCTTTGAACTAGCTTTTTTAGCTTTAAAAAAGTATCTATGTCGAGTGTGCAATACATTGGTGCTGCTTTTGTTTTGAAAAGCGTTATTTGTATTACTTCTGTGTGGACGTATGCGCATGCATGATTGTGAGTGAATGTGAACAGCTGCAATCACAAATTACAAAATAAAGTTGAAAAAACATCTATGTCGTGCGCGCAATACAACTGTGCTGCTTTTATTTTGAAATGTGTTATTTATGGGCGTATGTCTGTGTGTAACCTGTGAGTGAAGGTGCACAGCGACAAGTGATGCACGGTTTACACCCGAGACGCTAAAAAGAGTAAAGTTGATGACGAATGGCGTGTTTCCAACAAGACATAGACTGCCAAGCAACGTTCCCTCTAAGGTGCGCGCCTGCGCAATTGCGCACTGCTCAAGCGTCCTCTGCGCACAGCAAATATATGCCGTGCACCAAATCAAATCCCATCTGAATTCTAAACAAAATAAACACATTTATTCTGTGTAATTTTGCAATGCAACTCTGAGTGACAGTGACAACAAGCGGCCCTAACGGTGTTCGTCAACACCGTTCAATTGAACACCGTTCAATTATTGTAACGTCTATCGAGATGCTTCGAGGACAGGAATTATAACGATCACTTTATTGAGCAAAACTGTTTATATTCAGCCATAACCACACCAAAAACATAAGTAAAACACTTCTATCTCAAAAAACTAGTCATTTTCTTCCGTAAAAACCAGGCCAAAACCAACTTGTCATCTGTCACCAACACGCATACCACTAAACCACTGGTGCGTTTATGGCCACACAAAAAGTCGGACAACTCAAACACCACACAAAGTTACACTATGACTCCTCAGTCATACGTGTGCTTATTCTACTGTCATTTATTATTAATGTTAATGTATTTATATTAATCATGGAATGCTGTTACTAGAGAAAGTTACAGGAATGCACACTTCATCCTATGCTTACATTTCATTGTGCAACATGAGGATGTTTAAGGGGAACTAAATGTGATCTCTGAAAGGGGTACAAATGATTTCCAAAGCAGGACCCCCACCCAGACTTATTGTACAATACTAATCCATAGTTTATGAAAAACAAGATTTATTTTATTTTCATTACAAGTGGGCCAAATCACTAATATTACAAAATAATCTCATGAAATCCATCCATCCATTTTCTACCGCTTATTCCCTTTTGGGGTCGCGGGGGGCGCTGGAGCCTATCTCAGCTACAATCGGGCCAAAGACATGCACCTGGGGATAAGTTGATTGGCAACACTAAATTGGCCCTAGTGTGTGGATGTGAGTGTGAATGTTGTCTGTCTATCTGTGTTGGCCCTGCGATGAGGTGGCGACTTGTCCAGGGTGTACCCCGCCTTCCGCCCGATTGTAGCTGAGATAGGCTCCAGCGCCCCCCGCGACCCCAAAAGGGAATAAGCGGTAGAAAATGGATGGATGGAATCTCATGAAAATTACTCCTCTCATTTGAGTGTTATTATAAAAGATTGGTTTGAGACCGGTGTGCTGCTGGTATTGCCACGTGTGATGTTGCTCACATGTGCTCCACTGAATGCTCAGGGAGTTTTTGTGTTTGCTCACACACATGAACAATTAGAGGGAACATTGCTGCCAAGTATTTATTTACAAAAATTAAAGGTAAAGCCGTGTGCTTAATATGTGGTACACAGGTTGCTGTGTTTAAAGAATATAATTTGAATCGCCACTACATGACGAAGCACGAGGAAAAATAACGGAATCTGTCTGATGAAGCGCGCGCAAGGGAGGCTGATGCGTTGATGGTAAAACTGCAAACCCAACAAGGACTTTTTGCCATATTTCACACCCCCAGAGATGCAGCCGTCAGGACAAGTTTCGTTATTTCTCACAAAATCGCCAAAAAAAGTAAGGCGTTTTCTGTCGGAGAGTTTATTAAGGAGTGCTTATTGGACTCTGTTGCGCTGATATGCCCGGAAATTTGGAGCTTCAGCTAAAGAACAGAACTTTGACTGTTTTTCGCTGGCTTTGGATGAGAGCTGTGATGTACGTGACACCGCCCAGCTGCTCATCTTCTTATGTGGGATAACTGCAGACTTTCAAATCACGGAAGAGCTGGCAGCCATGCAGTCAATTAAAAGGGACAACCACAGGTAAGGACTTGTTCACATAGGTAAATGCGTGTTTGGACATGTTAGGACTGAAATTGGACAAGCTGGCAGGTGTGACAACCGATGGTTGTCCAAATCTGACGGGGAAAAATGTTGGACTTTTAAAGAGGATGCAGGATAAACTTTAAATCAACCCTGTGCAGAAATTGACATTTTTGCATTGTATTATACATCAGGAAGTGTAGTGTAAGACAGTGTTAAAAATAAAACCATCAAAAGCAATCTGCTTTTGGTATACAGTTAAGTTAGGTTAAATGAAAGTATTATTATTATTGTTAATTATTATTATTATTATTATTATTATTGTTTATCTTACGGTATATCTCAAAAAGAATATTGAGCAAAATTTAATTGAAATATTGTCGATGTGGCCCTCCAGCAGTGCTCGGATTGCTCATGCGGCCCCCGGCAAAAATTAATTGTCCACCCCTGCCTTATCAGGAAGTAATTTGGATCGATAAGTAACTGGGAATTATTTCAAGACTTATCCCATAAATGTAAGGAAAAACACTACCAGATAAACACTGTGTAAGGCGAAGCATGGCTCAGGTGGTAGAGTGGCTGTCTCCCAATCTGAAGTTTGCCGGTTCGATCCTCAGTCCCCTTATTACCATGTCCAAGTATCCTCGAGCAAGTTGCTCCTGATGTTTCGTCATCAGTAGATAAATGTGGTAATCGTGTCAAAGCGTTACCTTAGAGGTAGAAAAGCGTTAAACAAGTAAAATCCATTTTGTTACGATCCGCTGCACGGATCATAGTTTGTTTATGTTTCTCGTCACATATGTTTTCAGCACATTTGATTTTGTTTGTGTTCAGTTGCCATGTCAGCTGATTACTTTCACCTGCCTCTGGTTAGTGTTCGGGACGCGCACCTGTTGCCCGGGCACTAATCAGAGGGCTATTTAGTCTTTGCTCTGGCCTCACTCTGTCTGGCTTCGTAGTTTGTTCTCACACAACTGTTAACGACTATTTTGATTCTGCTAGCTTTTCACGCTATGCTATTTTTTCCTGCTAGCTCCCACGCTAGTCCTTTTGTTTTGCCTTTTGTGCTACATGCATGTTTTTTGTTTATCCATCATATGATTTATATTTAAAATAAATCATTTTCCTACCTGCAAGCTGTGTCCGAAGCCGTCTGCATCCTTGGGAGAACCACACCCGCATCACGATGCGACCACGTCGTTTCACATTTACCATTTATGGGCTACTCATTATGTATTCCAGTGCTTTTCTTTCTCAGACAACTGCATTTTCACCTTCACATAGTAGATATCCCACTGTTTGTATTTATAGCTCATAGTATATTCATGAGCTATTACTGAACCAAAGCATTAGATCCAAATGAATGGACAATTTATTCAACATTCAGTGGCACCAAGCATCATTAATGGAAATTACCATTCTAATTGATGAATCACTATCTCCCTGTAATGAAATTATGGGGTGAAATTGTAAAGAGGTTTTTTAGAAGTGGATTCTGGTGTGCTAATAACCTTTTTATCGTAATAGATCATATGCAAGCTCTTATTGGAATGTTGATAGGGATTGTTACATTAGGTCCTTTCTGGGGTTGACCAATCAGAGCTTCACAATCAAATTTTGTAGGGGAAAAAGAATATTAAATGAAGAGGCTTACGCGTGAGCGGTCAGGAATAGAGATAGTGAAAGCTACTGACTTAGGTAATTATTTCTAGTCATAACTTATAAGTATAGTGAAAAAAATAAATCCTGTACTAATTGGCCCCTGCGAAATCACGGAATGTGTTCTATCTAAAGTCAGGTGGAAAGACAGGTGGTGTCTTAGTTCTATATTACAACCTCCGCATAAAACTAAATAAAGGTTGTCCCCGTTAACCTGTACCGTCCCCAAAGCTTCACTTTTAGGCCTTTTCTGCACCAGGTCATTTGTACCAGGCATGCGAGATTCTCACTCCCTCTCCTCTCCTGGCCTTCGCTCATACTGAGCATTGTTGTTCTATGCGTGCAATTGCCCAGACGTTGTGAATTATTGTGATAGGTGGTGGCTGTCACTTATTACTTGAGAAAGAAGATGTTGCCATATCTAAATGCAGGCCTTCCCGTCCCAATACGCAGATCACACGGTGTGTGCAGGGCCTCTCGAACTGGGGGGGGGGGGGGGGGTGTCCCTTTTTGCGTAAGCAAAGGCATTTCGTAGAATGACAGGGTGCTTCATATGCAATTTTACTGTAAACATACTCCTATCAATCAATCACCAATCAAAGTTTACTTATATAGACCTTAATCACGAATGTCTCAAAGGGCTGCACAAGTCACAACGACATCCCCGGATCCCACATCAGGGCAAGAAAAACCTAACCCAATGGGCACAAAGAGAAACCTCGGAGGGGACCACAGATGTGGGGACCCCCCCCCCCCCCTCCCCCCTGGGCGACCAGTGCAACGGATGTCGAGTGGATCTAGTTAATAGTGTGAGGGTCCAGTCCATAGTGGATCTAATATAATAGTCCAGTCCACAGTGGGACCAGCAGTGGATCATCTTGAGTGGAGACAAGTCAGCAGTGCAGAGGTCCACCCCGGGTCCCGACTTTAAACAGCTAGCGCTTCATCTGTGGTCACCTGATAACCTCTCCACGCAGGAGAGGGGGGCAGAGCAGAAACGAAAATAGACAGAAGATCAACTGGTCCAAAAGGGGGTCTATATAAAGGCTAGAGTATACAAATTAGTTTTAAGACGGGACTTAAATGCTTCTATTGAGGTAGCATCTCTAACTTTTACCGGTAGGGCATTCCAGCGTACTGGAGCCCGAATACAAAACGCTCTATAGCCCACAGACTTTTTTTGGGCTATGGGAATCCTAGCGAATCCTAGCGCTTTCCTGCTCTGTGACTGATAAAAATATAATTGCAAATTTACACAGATATTTTTATTGTCTCCCGTGGCGTGCATCATTTGTGCTGGGCTTGTAAGCAGTTGTACTGGATTCAAATTCCGACGTGTCAGAAAGATATGCAAATATTTTTTATTAATTATGGTAAATGTGCTATTATTTTATTCAATATTCAATTATAATAAATGATTGAACAATGTATTTCTTATTAATTAGTTTTAGTACAGAGCATGCATCAAATTAAATTCAAGTTTGATCTTAAACATATAAAAACAGATTGACATAATTAAAAAAGTCTGAATAATTGTTGAAATGGGGATTGTGGGTTGGGTCTGGTGCGGGGGAGCTCAAAGTTAAATTCTGCTTTGGGCCGCAGGCGGCCCTGATTAAACAACGTGTTTTTATTACACACATGAATGTAGTTGCTAATGAACAAGCAATGGGATTTGACTGTGTAGGTTATCATTAAGAACTATTGTATGACTCAATATGGTTACACATATGTAATCAGGCTGTCCCTTGGCCCATCTATTCCAACAGTGCCAAAGAAAGGGAAGTCTGCTGAACCTGAGCATGGATCAGAGCCAGGGAAGCCTTAACCTAAGGGGGACCCCCGGGCCTGAGGGGGCTTAACAACCCCCCCCATCCCAAAACTACAGCCTGAAAAAAAATCATGACTATACTCAACAGAACAGCAACAATGCAAAAATATCATCCATTTTAAAAATAATTTTGTTCATGAATATATCTCCTTCGCCACGTGTGCATGCACGCCTGTGCGAGTGTAACAGAAGCCAGTCAACTTTCAGAATAGTGCTCCTGAGCTGGGAAATTGCCTGTGCTTTTAGCTCAGTAGTCAGCACGAGGGCCTCTTACATCGGCGACCTGAGTTTGCGCCCCACTCGGAGCAGTAGGAAAAAAAACAACACAGCTGAGAGAGAGAGTACACAATCGCTACACAAAGCTGAGCTGTCCGTGATTGACAGCTATGAACACCAATCATTGCATTCCGCCGTCAAAATCGGGGGCCCTTGATTAGATGGGGGCCCCTGGGCTTCAGCCCATGTATGCCCGTGCATTAAAGCAGCGCTGATTAGAGCACTCACTCACTGACTTTCTATGTGAAGTTGGCCCAATCACATTGTGATTGGCCTTGCGAGTACTCCCTTAAAGATGGCAGGTGTTTTTTGAGTAGTATGTATGCTAATGCTCAACTCTGACTGTATGATTCTGGGGCGGACAGAGTTTTGCCAAAGCAATATATAAGTTCAGATGAGTAAAAATAAACGTGAGCCAAGAGTATTTACATTGATTTAGACAGTGAAAAACTGCAAAACTCTCTCGCAGCCGACATGGTTTGACCATGATTGATGTTGGTGAACTATCTTTAGAGCTATAATTTCATCATAGGTCTCCTCTAGCAGAGGGTACACACATCAAGAAGATATTATTGGATGCAGGTTGCCTTGACGAAAGTCACCTGGGATTTCACAGCGATGGCTTTTTGTGAGCCTTTGTGAACACTTACTGTACACGCACAGACAGTGCCACTCGGTGAAAAGTGACGAGGCAGAGGAAAGTTGCTATTTGTGTTCTTACAGTGTCTGGCAGGGCCTCTTAATAGTCATATAATTATGTATTCATTATTGTTTTTATATCAAGCTGTGTCATCATTACTTTCATTCTAACGGCAAGTCTGGACGATAGAGAAGAGCCCATAATGATTCCACTAAAAATAAATTGTGGTTATAAATTTTAAACAGGATTTCATGATCACAACAGCCAGATATATATTTTGAGGGAACTTAGAATTAGTTTAAGCACTACAGACTTGCAGAGGATATTAATCAACATGTTAAATATTCATATTTACCACGATGCCAACTGCCCAAACGCTCTTAAAATGAGCATGCATACAGTGTGATGAATGAACAAATAATACTTTTAGTAAGATATAAATCCTACTCAGCACCATCCTCATTGTCAGCCCATTCCCTTTTGCTCCCTGAGTGCTGATTAGAAGAACAATATTAGCTATTTTTATCCTGATGATAAGAATATGTATGCCACTCTCCAGTGAGTTTGGAGAGAATGTTAATACAGGAAAGGAGGTGAAAGCTATTCATGTCTCACTCAGCTGAGCTTTTATAGCCTGTGATGGCTCACGGGATGTATGAGCACTTGTGTGGGATGAAGGGAAAACATAGACAGATACATAAAATATGTATTCTTTTTTCTTTAATTCAGCTACTCCTGGCAGCGTTAAATATCATACATCGAAACGAAGAGAGTCCAAGGCATACAGTATATTAATAAACTCAGATATGTACTTTTAAGTAAAATATTGTAAAAACAATGCGTGTGGTTGGTGCTACAGCAGCAGCAACAGAGTAAAATGTCAAATCCATATTTTAATCTTTGCATTTCCATGTTGTAACACACTTGGGGTTACCGGCGTAGAGTCCTCTTCGTCATAACACCACCACCCACCCTTTAAATTGTATTCCGTTCCAAACATAAAGGCATTTTCTGATAAGAACATGTCTCTATGTCTGTGCTCCTTTGACAGTGGGTGTGTGGTTGAGGGTTTCTAAAGAGCAGAAGATCTCCCTCAGTGCTTCCTCATCTCCAAGGCTGGAAATTAAGCGGCAATGGCCTTCAAGCTGATACAGTCTGGGCCTGATCTCCTAAAATTAAAAAAATAACAAGTAATAAATATTTGTGGTGTCCCGATACAACTTCCTCATTTCCGTTACGATACCAATATTGGAGCCTTGAGTATTAGCCGATACTGGTGATAATTTGATACAATATCAGCACAAATAATAACACATACTTTTACTATTTAGTAATGTAGAGTGTTATAAAAGGTTTTATAAGTGGAATTATTCAAACAGAAAACAGTGTCTATTTATTATTAATTGGAATGCACTTTACCTGTCCTTAAACTGAAGTGGAGGGGTAATTTGTTTTTGGCGACACTCTGGTCACAATAATTCATTAAATTAGGTTAACGACACAGTGAATTCAGACACGTTTGTTAGTGAATACATTGTAATACTGGCTTGGAGACTGTGTATGTGTAAGTAAAATGCAACTATATTTATTTTATTTTTGTTTATATTGACAAATGTCATATTTGAAACAGCAAAATTTATCAATTAAGAACCCTTGTTGCATGTGTCTAATTCTGGGTGGATCTTGTGTGAATTGATTTACGTGGACCCCGACTTAAGCAAGTTGAAAAACTGATTTGGGTGTTACCATTTAGTGGTCAATTGTACGGAATATGTACTGTATTGTGCAATCTACTAATACAAGTTTCAATTCAATCAATCAAAAGGAAGTGGGGGGTTAATTATTTTGCAATGCTGTCTGCTGAAAATGATGAAAAAAGCGCCACTCTACATCGTAACTCATGCTGTGGTCAGCATAATTTAGTTCGCTACGTGTCCTGACTCTACAAACTGGACGATTGAGCGTTACCCTTGGTACACAGCAGAGGTGGGACCAAGTCATTGTTTTGCAAGTCATAAGTAAGTCTCAAGTCTTTGCCCTCAAGTCCCGAGTCAAGTCCCGAGTCAAGTCCAAAGTCAAGACCGGAAAGTCTCAAGTCAAGTCCCAAGTCCTGCATTTTGAGTTTCGAGTCCTTTTAACCACAGACTAATATATTTACACAGATTGTGTATGCTTTTAAAATGCTGTATTTATTTATTAAAACAAGTGCATTTGAAATTTCAGGAAAAAAAATTGTGCTGACATTGCACTTCATAATAGCACTATTAACCAGTCATTTTAAACATTTAACTCATTCCTTTACAGACTAAACACATTTGAAAAAACAGTGCAACTGTACTTATTTGCACAAAAGTGTTAACATTGTATTTCCATGGCATATTGCATTGTAACTAGTTCCACAGCAGTTTCTATCCTGTTCTTACCTTATCTCATTGATCTCATCTCATACTGTATGCGTGTTGATGTGTGCGTACACATGAAAAACATAACAAATACATGACCATAACAATGAACAGAGTTGTATTTTTTAGATGTCAGGGCCCTATGCAATATGTACACATATTCTTAATATAGTATATATTTTAACTGACCTTTATTTGACTATGTTTGTCTTTTTGTAGGTGGCTAAAATACGCGGTGCTGCGGACTGCCGTCTAATGTTACGTTACTGTGTGTGATACATTGACTAACTTAACGTTATGTGTAGGTACCTCATGCAACCCTGCTTAAAAAAAAATCACTTAACAAAAAGTATGAATAAGGTAGCGAACTGCAGTGGACACAACAGATTGCCGTGTTTGCAATGACATTATAACCATAGACATCTTATAAGTAGACGCAGCATTGGCTTCTGTGACGCGAGAAATTCAGCCGCCATCTTGAAGTGGTGATGAGGAGCCGGCGAGCAGCCTAAACTGACAGTTGACAGGTAGAAAACAAAGATGCCAGGCTGGTGTTCAGCGTTTTCCTACTCAAATGAGCGGACGGTTGAAAATAGGAATTTGGGGATTATTTTTCACAAGTAAGATTTAACATTTAACATAAATACAACTACTATTAGTTGTATTTTGTGAAAATAATATTACCACAGAGTTGAGAAGGAGCAAAGATCTTCAATATTTGTATGTGAAAATCACAAATAAATCTTCTAGGGGAGCATGACCCTCCTACAGGGGTTTGGTTTACAAACTTTCAGCCCCACCTAAAACAAAATTCACCAGCCGCCACTGATTATGATGTGTTCTCATTAAGTATAAGACAATACTTTCTTAACAGTATAATTGTAACCAGGAGTAAATCTTCAAGTAACAATATTCAAATACTGACATTGTTGGGTAAGACAGAATTTGGTTTTATTCTGAATCCAGTTAAATAGATTGGTGGTTTTAGCTGATATAAAGACTTTCAGGTGTTTATATATGTTCATGTTTAAGTATCTGGCAGACACTTTTATCCAAAGCGACATACATAAAAAATACATATAAAACAATCACTGTAAACATGATCATTTAAGGGAAGAATGTAATACAAAATATCAATACAAAGTGTCAAGACAGAATAAACTCTCTGCTGCTGCAGCAACAGAGATACAGTCTAAAGGTCCCTAAGATATATAGATATCTAATGTATTCATACATTGTTTATGTAGGATATATGCATGTATATATAACCTAATCATATTGTTTCTTCAATTTAAAAATAGCTGACTGTTTTTTCCCCTTCTCTGGGATTATATTCCCAGTTTTGATCTCGGACGTCTGGTCACTGAGAGCATATAAGAATATTATATTACTGTTAAGCAAACTATGAATAATAAAACACGCCAAAACATGTGTCCTTTATCATAGCTACACGTATGACAAAAAACACGTGAAAATCAGTGGTATTCAGTGAGGTAAGATGAATTAAATGCGCTGACAGTTCATTGCTCCTGCCAAATGAAGCAGATCACCACTCCAAGATGGCAGCCCTGCATCTCGTCAGCGCCAGTAGGCAGTAGCGGTCGATGCTGCGTACCCTTAGAAGATGTCTTCCCCGTGGCCTCCTACCGGTCGGACGTGCCCAAAACACCTCCCGAGGGAGGCGTTCGGGTGGCATCCTGACCAGATGCCCGGAGGAGCAGCGCTTTACTTTGAGCTCCCCCCGGATGACAGAGCTTCTCACCCTATCTCTAAGGGAGAGCCCCGCCACCCGACGGAGGAAACTCATTTCGGCCGCTTGTACCCTTGATCTTGTCCTTTTGGTCATGACCCAAAGCTCATGACCATAGGTGAGGATGGGGAACGTAGATCGACCGGTAAATCGAGAGCTTTGCCTTCTGGCTCAGCTCCTTCTTCACCACAACAGATCGATACAGCGTCCGCATTACTGAAGACGCCGCACCGATTCGCCTGTCGATCTCACGATCCACTCTTCCCTCGCTCGTGAACAAGACTCCGAGGTACTTGAACTCCTCCACTTGGGGCAAAATCTCCTCCCCAACCCGGAGATGGCACTCCACCCTTTTCCGGGCGAGAACCATGGACTCGGATTTGGAGGTGCTGATTCCCATCCCAGTCGCTTCACACTCGACTGCGAACTGATCCAGTGAGAGCTGAAGATTTTGGCCAGATGAAGCCATCAGGACCACATCATCTGCAAAAAGCAGAGACCTAATCCTGCAGCCACCAAACCAGATACCCTCAACGCCCTGACTGCGCCTAGAAATTCTGTCCATTAAGGTTATGAACAGAATCGGTGACAAAGGGCAGCCCTGGCGGAGTCCAACCCTCACTGGAAACGGGTCCGACTTACTGCCGGCAATGCGGACCAAGCTCTGACACTGATTATACAGGGAGCGAACCGCCACAATAAGACAGTCCGTTACCCCATACTCTCTGAGCACTCCCCACAGGACTTCCCGGGGTACACGGTCGAATGCCTTCTCCAAGTCCACAAAGCACATGTAGACTGGTTGAGCAAACTCCCATGCACCCTCAAGGACCCTGCCGAGAGTATAGAGCTGGTCCACAGTTCCACGACCAGGACGAAAACCACACTGTTCCTCCTGAATCCGAGGTTCGACTATGTGCAATACAAACAAAAAATAAAATTGTATTGTTACACGATGGAGAAGCAGCCCAAAAGAAGACACCTACAAAAGTCTCTTCCCCAAGATAAATGCTGTACTAAAAACTACTGTAGTTTTTTGTTGTACATTCTATACATCTATTTTTTTAAGGTTATTTCTTATCTGAACGTTTTTTTTTGTTTTATTAAAGGCATGTTACATGGTAAAATTAGGCGGCACTGATTTGTTGACACAAGCATGAAGGACTCTCTCTCTGTGGTGTGTTATTGCAGCGCTCACCTGCCACGCCACAATCACCTCCATTTGTGCGTAGCGCTGACAGTTTTTACGTAGTCTTCCAATGAATGCAAAAAAGCGGCCGCAAAGAATTTCAGGTTTAAAGTGCATATTGCAGGCGCTCAAAGATTACATTTGCATCTCATCCTCTCTGTATTGTGAAAGTTTGAAGATAATTTGTTTGTCAAACTATAAACACATAGACGTGTAAGCCTTTTTACGCGAAAAGTCATTAAGTGGTTGTATTGATCAAACTAATAGATTAAAAGAGAAACATATTCAAACAAATGTGGAGGTCAAGCAGTGACAACACTAACACTTTTCCATACACTATTTAGTTTAATCTATCAAATAATTCAACTCAAAATAAGATTTCTTAAACACATGGAAACACTTTAATCTGATTTTGTTTGGCTTTTATAAAATCAGATTAACATACCTAGATTATGTGATTTGAAAGACTGGTGGAGGAAAACCTCTAAACATTCGTATTTTGACACTTAAACTTGTTTGTATACACAATGGACTTAATACAGAGTAAAAACTGTACGTGTATGGTTTGTTAGTCGGTAGACAACAATAATAAATAGCGGTAGATCACATGACTTTAAAACAGCATTAATCTCATTTGTCCAGATCATCCACAACAACATTGTTGTTCATGCTTTTTTTTCAGTGATGTACAAATGAAACGTCCATATAACAATTGAGACATCATCGACATATAAATCAGCAATTTAAAATAATTAACTTCGTAGATACAATTAACACATTCAACACAATAGCATATTTTTAATGTCTCTGATGATCATAATAACCACCAGTGTCATTTAAACATGTTAAAACATTACCAACAACACCGAAGAGCAGTCGAAAGTTGCAGTTATCGGTTGGATCCGGTGCTCTTTCATGTAGTTTGTTTTCAATCACATGACACCTTCCTGGCATCTGTCACAACGGCAGCCATACTGCACAGGTGTAGTTTGGCAACGACAAATACGATTCGAGAGTGATTCGACAGTGACAAATTATGGCTAATACGTCTTTGTTAAGCTATCAGAGAGGATTACATTCTATTTCGTGAAATCAGTATGATAATAGATATGGGATTGTGGAGGGGGGCGTGGTCGGCGCGCCTGCTGCGGAATGGAGTATGTAAGGACCGGCCTTGAAGCACAGCTGGCAGGTGATTGGATTACCCAGCTGGGGCTGATCATCCAGCAGCGGCCGGGGCCGAGACACACGAGTTGAGTTGGAGTTGGAGCAAGACACACACACGCACGAGACCACGGCGAGAGAGAGAGAGAGAGAGACAGAAAAGACTGATAAGTCGCAGAGCCGAGTGCTGTCCTGGCGTTCACTCAGCAGGAAAGGACTGGAAGTTGCTGAGCCGAGTGCTGTCCTGGAGCGGGTGCACAAAATACAAATATTGTTGAAACCAGAATACCGGGCTCCCGTGAAGGTCTGTCATAATCAGGAGAATCCACCAGAGGGAAACCACCACAGGGATGATTGACAATATAGACTCCTACGCCATGGGAAAAAAGAAATGGAGCAATGAAATCAAACTGAGCATCGGTTGGGGGACATCTCTGCGCTGCTGACCTGTCTCCGCTTGGGATGGTCTCCTGCTGGCCCCACTATGGACTGGACTCTCACTATTATGTTAGATCCACTATGGACTGGACTTTCACAATATTATGCTAGACCCACTCGACGTCCATTGCACCGGTCGCCCTAGAGGGGAGGGGGGGTCACCCACATCTGCTGTCCTCTCCAAGATTTCTCATTGTCATCCCACTAGGTTGAGTTTTTCCTTGCCCTTATGTGGGATCTGAACCGAGGATGTCGTTGTGGCTTGTGCAGCCCTTTGAGACACTTGTGATTTAGGGTTATATAAATAAACATTGATTGATTGAAACTCTGGGCGTCAGATATTGTCATTTATCTTCTCTTCTCAACTTCTCTTCTCTTTCTTCCTGTCATTAATAGTAATTAGTGGTCGCATGTACTTGTAGCTTACTAGAAATATCATAAGAAATTCCTGTCCGTATTATATTATCGAGCATGGTAAGCTGATACCTGCATGAACATCATACATGCAATAGGCCTTACAAATGACAAAAAATTAAACCTACTACTAGCATAACAATAATAAACCATGCCACATTTTCGTTGGACTTTCTGATCAGGTAGTGCAACAACAGCAAAAGAAAACTTTTCACCCTAGCCAGTTAACAACGGTAAGTGTCCTTAGGTTCTCTCACCCGGGGGGTCAGCAACCCGCGGCTTTCGAGCCGCATGCGGCTCTTTCGTGCCGTCCTAGTGGCTTTTTAAAAAAGGATTGAAAATGGAAAAAGATGGGGGGGGGGGGGGGAATACAAACAAATACAACAGTTTGTTTACATGTAAAATCTTCCACTCCTTCTTTCTCTTTTTGTACACCAAACGTTTTATGCTGTGCGTGAATGCACAAAGGTGAGCTTTGTTGATGTTATTGACTTGTTGGAGAGCTAATCAGGCATATTTGGTCTGTGCATTATTGCAAGCTAATCAATGCTAACATGCTATTTAGGCTAGCTGTATGTACATATTGCATCATTCTGCCTCATTTGTAGGTATATTTGAGCTCATTTAATATCCTTTACTTTTATCATTTTATTATATGATTTTTATATGACACATAACCTGTATGTAATATTGGCTGCATTTCAGATAGTTGTTTGTGTGCCATGTTGTTCCAGACCACAGCAAACATTACCCAGCTTGCCAAAGATTGTAATAAATCTATTAAAAGAAGACAGCCTTAACTTGGACACACACATCTATACCTTTGGCCATTAAAAGCCAGTAATTTCCAGGAGTTATCTCACCTTTGAGTAGCCTCTGATTTACTAATGTTTTCTAATGTTGTAAACATGTGTAGAATAAATATCAAATTTCAACATTTCTGTCAACGAAGATTTGCTTTAGCCTGCAATACATAGTCATTTTGATAGTAGGGTATTATAGCTAATATAGACACTTACGTCATGTGTTGCCTTTATTATAAGACTTATATATGGCTTTTCATTTTTTGCGGCTCCAGACAGATTTGTTTTTTGTATTTTTGGTCCAATATGGCTCTTTCAACGTTTTGGGTTGCCGACCCCTGCCTTATTCCCATATATTGTTAAACACAATATTCAACTTTATGTTTAAATATCTTATACCTACCATGTACAAAATGCACAGTGCACACTGACATAAGGGAATGATTTTGCTGTTAGATCTGCTCTGCTGATACGAGACAGCCAGAGTTGTCGCCTTGGCCTTGCTTCATTTTCTTGATGACGGCTGGAAGTCAAAAGAACGATGCTGTACACCGCCCCCTTTCGTTGGAGCAACTGACAACATTGCAGTGGACCCTCATTCGCCAGCCATTATAAACGTAACTGTCGATGTTACAGCACGTGCTGTTAACTTGCATTTACCCACCCAAAATCGGACGTTGTATGAGTTCACACAAAGAGTGTTTGTCGGATGTTGCATTCTCTTCTTCTATTTACATTTCTGCATAAACAAACTGACATGACCATGATCGCCCCCTTGTGTACGAGAGGCATACTGCGTATGACAACAGTCGCATTAGAGATGAAGCGATAAAGGGACTAGACGTGTGGAGGAACTAAACATGTAGCTGTGAGAATAGAAGAAACAAAATTATTTTAAGCATACTGAGTCTACCTTGTGAGACGGACCCATCATGCAACATTGGCCTTTAAAGGTGGGTGATACTGTAAATATTGTTCTTAATCTCATACTGTACCAAGTAAATACAGCGTCCGTATTAGCAATACTGACACCAATAATTTAGAAATATTTCCAGTATTAACTCTGAATATTCTGAATAACCCTTTTTTTGCTTTAAATACTTCAAGAACATTAAATTATTTTGTGATATCGAGTTTCATTTATATATGACAATGTAACAATATCAACAACAAAATACAATAATTTACTTATTACCTTTTAATTAAAAAAATAATAATAAAAAAATTCAGTCAATAGTGCAAAAATAACTACACCACAGCAAAAAGTACAATAGGCTATCACTCAAATGTTTAGGCTTTTACTCCCCAAAACCCTCTTTTGTCAAATAATGTGTTCCCTGAGATAATGTTTTGTTTGTAAACGATTTGCTAAAAAACAATATCAAATATATGACAATATGAACAACACAGCAAAAAAACATGGATATTTGTGGAAATGAAAAGCAGTAGGTATGGCAGGTAGTATCAGTCCAATATTGTTCTTAATCTGATACTGTACCAAGTAAATACAGGGTCCGTATTAGCAATACTGATACCAATACTTTAGAAATATTTTCAGTATTTACTCTGAATATTCTGAATAACCCTTTTTTTGCTTTAAATACTTCAAGAACATTAAATTATTTTGTGATATCGAGTTTCATTTATATATGACAATGTAACAATATCAACAACAAAATACAACAATTTACTTATTGCCTTTTAATAAAAAATATAAAAAAATTCAGTCAATAGTGCAAAAATAACTACACCACAGCAAAAAGTACAATAGGCTATCACTCAAATGTTTAGGCTTTTACCCCCAAAACCCTCCTTTGTCAAATAACGTGTTCCCTGAGATAATGTTTTGTTTGTAAACGATTTGCTAAAAAACAATATCAAATATATGACAATATGAACAACACAGCAAAAAAACATGGATATTTGTGGAAATGAAAAGCAGTAGGTATGGCAGGTAGTATCAGTCCAATAACGATAATACCATTAGTGTCCAAATTCTATTGATTTTACATTAATTTATTAGACTATACATTTTCAAGTGGAAATCCTCAATACACTATAATGATGTGAGCAGTATAGCACATATAGCCAATCCACACACAGGCCGAGTTATGATAAAGTCATTTCGTGGTACCTGGGAAAAGTTTAGGGAATGAACTTGGGTGTAATTAAAAACCTGTCCCAAAATGTTAGTACTATTGCTTGCAGGAGGATTCAAACCTTTGATCCTCTGGTCCCCTGCATAACATCCTGACACACTAAGCCACTGCTATAGTTGCATTAATTCCACCAGTGAAGTGCAGTCAGGAGAGGCAGGGGAGGCAGGGGAGGCAGGTGAGGCAGGGCCTCACGTGCCATCATGGAAAGAAAAAAAATGTAAAAAGAGAAAAATTAATTAAATTGTTATATGTATCCAGTGATTATACTATAAAGTTATTTTCCATTTAACTTCACCAGTTTTAGATTATTTTTATTCAAAATCGCAAAATTTTCACATTTGCCGTTCAAATACTGAGAAGAGACTTGCGGTGAGTCACCAGCCAGTTGAGCCTCGCCATGGATTGCGCAATGACTCGGCTAACTGCTGGCCTGCTGTGCAGTGAGACCGTATTGCTATATGAATTATATTATACAAAATACACTGTCCATTATATACCTCAGCTAACTAAACTGTTAGCTGAGGTATATAATGGACAGTGTATTTTGTCAACAACTGTATGTGTGTAACGTATTTCTTGGCTGAGCAATCATAAAACGGCTGCGAAGACGCACTGGGTGAGGCTCGCAGTAATCCCGCCTCCTGGTGGTAGAGGGCGCTAGTGATCCCAGCGATCATTTTTGCGACTACTCGGCTCCAGAATAAGTGGCAACAAGCAGCAACAGTTAGCGATCGTTTATTTTTTCCTCTCGCCTGGACTTTTAACATGGAGGATTACATATCTAAAATAAAACAGTTTTCTAAACTGGACTTTCAATCAAAGCAGGAGGTAATAATTCAAGGAAGATCTCCATCGAGACAGAGAGACTTTTAAAACTGAAGAAAGATAAGGAAGACTTCTATAAACAAGTTATCGATGCTTTTGTTCAAAAGGAGCGGCGCATGGACTTCATTTATAAGTAAAGGTAAGACCATAATAACGTTTTTTTTATTAAATGTGCTTTTTTTGTGTGCTACAGTTTGTATGTGTAAAGTTAAAGTTAAGTTAAAGTACCAATGATTGTCACACACACACTAGGTGTGGTGAAAATTGTCCTCTGCATTGGACCCATCCCCTTGATCACCCCCTGGGAGGTGAGGGGAGCAGTGGACAGCAGCGGCGCCGCGCCCGGGAATCATTTTTGGTGATTTAACCCCCAATTCCAACCCTTGATGCTGAGTGCCAAGCAGGGAAGAATGCTGGTATGAGCTTTTAAACATAACCCTGTTGACTGCTGCCAATCAAATGGTGAATAAGATACTCTTTAGGGTTCATATGTTTGTGAATCTAACTGTGATGAAGTCAGTGCCTCACCAGCCATGAACCTCACCCCAAGTCACTGAATTCCACATGAGTTTGAATTTAATTTGCTCTACTTTTTACATGTACAAATGAGCATGGGCCTTAAAAGAACATATGCACTAAAGGAGCGCTACTACAAAAGTTTCAACTCCAGCTCCTGAAAATGAATGTGACTTTTAACTCAGACGTATTTGTTCAGGGAAAACAGACAGCAGATAATGTGATGGTTGAAAGATGATGAATGCTGTCACCTTGTCTATCCCAGCTGAGATACACACGGACAGGGAGTGAGAATTATCTCTGCAGAGTTCAGGAAATGTGAAACAGCAGAAACAAAATGTCAGGACTGGGAATTTGCGAACAGACGGCAGAGCTTGTATGTGGCGGTGTGCATATTTAATATGAGTGTGGTGGGTGTGACTGTCACTGGGAGGAAACGGTAGATCACAAATCTATCAGACAAATCACTGTATAAGACATGAGATCGGGCAGGGAAACAGCCCACATCTGCTGTTGCTTCCCTTCACAAGGGAACATTACCCTCATGAAGCTACATAACGATAATTAGGATCATAAAACTTTCTCCGTAACCATACTTAGTCATACAGGTCTGTCAGTATTTATTATTTTTAATGCTTGCTTTTATTCATCTTGGCAAACAAAAAAGTGATTTCAGGAACTTAGTGCTAATGCAAAACATTATAGTTTAATGTGTGGTTACATTTATCATCCACAGCAAAATGGCTTACCGTATATTACTGTACTGATGTATAATATATGTATAATGATGAATATACAGCAGGAGAAAGTATGAACAATGTGGGAATATTTTATGAATCAAGACTTTTGCTGCCACTACCAATGCGCTTGCTATTAAAACTGACGACCATTGTTGATTTTCTGGTGTTAAATTGTGAGTTTTATCATCTAATAAAAGTCAAGAATGCAGGGTTCGTACGGGTGCTTAAAAACCTTGAAAATGCTTGGATTTTAATGTTGTGTTTTCAAGATTTGAAAATGCTTGAATTTTGGGTGAAGTGCTTGGAAAAGCTTGGAAATCTTCATCATATTTCTCGGCAGTCTGACTCAATAGGCTAATTATAAAATGGAAAAAAAGAACATAAGTTTCTTAAAAATGAAAGCCACACGCTTGATCTGTTGGTTTTGCACGAGCCCTTACATTAGGTTGTTGTCATGCCATCTGTGTCGCCCCAAAGAGGACAGTGGTGCATCGGCCCACTAGGCCGGGGGGTTGTCGTTTTAATGAACATGATGTATGCATGAATTATGATACAATCAAACAAGTAAACAAGAATAATTAATGTAATTTCTTGTAAGGAATGATGATGAATGATGATGATAGAAACAAACAAGTAAACAACGTTTGCAAACACCAATGACATTGAATAATCTACAGAAACACTGCTCAATTTTCTATGCCTCATTCAGTTAATGATAACTGCTGGTTCAATGTTAGGCTTAGGTTTTAGCAGATTTTTCGAAATTTTTCCTACAGACAGCATTTGGTGACCTCAAACAACAAGGCTATGGATTGATTCACACCGGTTTTCGCCTTTTAAAGGGTACTGGAAAAACTGGAAAATTGATCTTGAAAGTCTTTAAAAAGGGCTTGAATTTGACAATGGAAAAGGTGTACGAAGCCTGAGAATGCCATTTGTGGTCGCAAATGTTTAACTGAACAGGGGATGAGGGAGGAAGGACACATGCCAACTTGGAATGGGGGAAAACATGTTTGTGTGATAGGTAAAAGACACTTCTCCTTTATGAGAATCATCCATCCATTTTCTCCCGCTTGCAGTAACTCAGGTAAAGTTTTATAATAGAGCACTTTAAGAAAACACTGTACATTTCTAGCCTAGTTAGGTAAGCATGTGTAGTAGCTGAATACAGCTTTACAGAATCATTAGGAGTGTAACCAAGCAAAGCTACAAAAAAATGACGAAAGTAACTGTAAGCCGCTGTATGTCATGGTTAGGTAGATGCTTGGAGGGTGCTCTTCCTCTCCAAACATTTAGGCTATGCACATGCATCCGTTTTTTAGACTTTTTGCATGCAAAGATATTTTCTGAGAGTGGGCACGCGTCGTGGGCATGCACGCGACCGGACACGAAAAATGTAATCAAAGTCAACAATTAATTCGGTCCGTGCAGAATTGTTTTACAAGTTTAACTTGTAAAAAGCGACAAATATAGACTTTTTGAAATTAAATCTGTTCTTTCAAACAACTAATGGTAACATAAGTATTCAGGTGGTGTTATTATTATACTTTTTGGTTTGAAAAATGTAAAGTTGCAAACAGCCACATTAATTATATCAAAGCTGTTGTTTTTTTAACATCAAAAAAACTTAATTGCAAGTCAGTGTTTTATGATTAATAAAACTGACAAAACAAATCCGATCAGCTCCAGTGTTTATTAAAGTAAAGTAGCCTCTTAATTTCTACTTCTCTTGATATCGATCTGTCTGTATTTGTTTAGTACTACTGTATATTTATCAGAACCATTCTGTACCACTGCCTTAATCTGCACAAATATCAAATTATACATTTAAAGGGGTCATAAAATGTTATTTTTTTCTACATTTGAAACACTTCCTTTTGGTCTACCGAACACGTAATGGTGGTTCTTTGGTCAAAATTCTGCATCGATTATGTTTTACAGACTATCTTCAAACCACTCTCTGACCGTTTCTTCATAATGCGCCGTTTTGTGGGCGTCTTATTTACGTGCCTCCACTTCAACTGTGTCTTCTCTCCGTCGGCCATGTTTTAGTTTTTAGCGCTTCCACATCGAGTCTACTGACAGATATAAGTTAGAACTATACGCTACTTTGTAATAGTGGAGGATGCATGTGCATGTACAAGTCAGTCTGCCCCACAATGTGAGGATAGAGAAAATAAGGAACTTATTGATGACAATGTCAGACTCGCGCAAAGCTCTTTAGATAAAACTTTAGTATATACGAAGATATCCCCCGACGTCACAGTTGGGAAAAACGTCACAAATGGAGCAAATACCAAACAGCTCATTTGGGGGAAGTACGAAGAAAGGCAGGATTGTTCTATAAATATCTCCACCATGCCTCCATGGTTTAATTTAAATTTTTCGGGACTTATAGAGCTCCCAAATACACAAAAACACATACCGATAGGTAAGAAAAGTTGGTTTTGCATAAGAGAGCCCCTTTAAACTGACCACAACACATTTTTTTCGTAGAAGTAAAATAACAAATGGGGTGGGTGTGGCTCTAATTAGATGCGCTCTTTAGCCTAGAAATTATGATACCTTCTATGGACACTACCACGCTACTTGGGCAAAAAAGAAGCTTCAACACAGACACTATTTGATGTAGAAAACCGTGACGATACAATCACTCTACTGAGAAATGTAGTTAAACACGTAACGGCGATACGCACTTCCACTGTTAGTAAATTGATGCAGGCTGGGGACGTAACCATGAATGGTATTAATGATAACTGCAGTAAACTCCTGACAGTTAGTCTTACCATTTTAAATAAAATGCTCAAAAAACCAAGATTGATAACCAGTGTTCGGTTGTTTACTGAAAACCAGTAACTAGTTACAGTTACTAGTTACTTTATTTCAAAAGTAACTAAGTTACTAACTCAGTTACTTACACCAAAAAGTAATGTGTTGCTGTGAAAAGTAACTATTTAGTTACTTTTCTTCTTCTTTTTTTTTTAGAGCTCCCATTAACGCCCTTTTAGCCTTCATTTCAGTACTGTTATTGCACTGGAGAATAATACAATGTTGATCAACTTGACATGCATTTGCATCACTGAACTCTGCTAAGCAATGTAGTCTACATACAACACACAAAGACAAAGATATGTTTCAAAGGGCCAATTTATTTCAGGCCAGAACAAATTGACAAAACTATTTTAAATAGCTGCCACATAACATACATAAGTAACAAACAGCATAATAACAACATAGCTGTAAACCAAGGAAGCACTTTAACTTTACATACACAAAGCCTAACCAGGCATTTTTTCTCTCAAGGAATTCTGAAATAAAATCATGTCTGAAGCCCAGAACACTCTACGCATTTCCCCAGTTTTAGTTTAGAGATAAGGAAAGATTGGCCTGGCCCACTAGCATCCCTCTTTATGTTTGTGAACTTTATAGTCTATACATTTAGAGTGATGTGCTAATCAAACACTCTAGAAGTCTACAAACCCTGTTTCCACATGAGTTGGGAAATTGTGTTAGATGTAAATATAAACAGAATACAATGATTTGCAAATAATTTTCAACCCATATTCAATTGAATGCACTACAAAGACAAGATATTTGATGTTCAAACTCATAAACTTTTTTTTTTTTGCAATTAATAATTAACTTAGAATTTCATGGCTGCAACACGTGCCAAAGTAGTTGGGAAAGGGCATGTTCACCACTGTGTTGCATCACCTTTTCTTTTAACAACACTCAATAAATGATTGGGAACTGAGGAAACTAATTGTTGAAGCTTTGAAAGTGGAATTCTTTCCCATTCTTGTTTTATGTAGAACTTCAGTCGTTCAACAGTCCGGGGTCTCCGCTGTCGTATTTTACGCTTCATAATGCGCCACACATTTTCGATGGGAGACAGGTCTGGACTGCGGGTGAGCCAGGAAAATACCCGCACTCTTTTTTTTTTTACAAAGCTACGCTGTTGTAACACGTGCTGAATGTGGCTTGGCATTGTCTTGCTGAAATAAGCAGGGGCGTCCATGAAAAAGACGGCGCTTAGATGGCAGCATATGTTGTTCCAAAACCTGTATGTACCTTTCAGCATTAATGGTGCCTTCATAGATGTGTAAGTTACCCATGCCTTGGGCACTAATGCACCCCCATACCATCATAAATGCTGGCTTTTGAACTTTGCGTCGATAACAGTCTGGATGGTTCGCTTCCCCTTTGGTCCGGATGACACGATGTCGAATATTTCCAAAAACAATTTGAAATGTGGACTCGTCAGACCACAGAACACGTTTCCACTTTGCATGAGTCCATCTTAGATGATCTCGGGCCCAGAGAAGCCAGCAGCGTTTCTGGATGTTGTTGATAAATGGCTTTCGCTTTGCATAGTAGAGCTTTAACTTGCACTTACAGTTGTAGCGACAAACTGTATTTAATGACAGTGGTTTTCTGAAGTGTTCCTGAGCCCAGGTGGTGATATCCTTTAGAGATTGATGTCGGTGTTTGATACAGTGCCGTCTGAGGGACCGAAGGTCACGGTCATTCAATGTTGGTTTCCGGCCATGCCGCTTACGTGGAGTGATTTTCCAGATTCTCTGAACCTTTTGATGATATTATGGATCGTAGATGTTGAAATCCCTAAATTTCTTGCAATTGCACTATGAGAAACGTTGTTCTTAAACTGTTTGACTATTTGCTCACGCAGTTGTGGACAAAGGGGTGTACCTCGCCCCATCCTTTCTTGTGAAAGACTGACCATTTTTTGGGAAGCTCTTTTTATACCCAATCATGGCACCCACATGTTCCCAATTAGCCTGCACACCTGTGGGATGTTCCAAATAAGTGTTTGATGAGCATTCCTCAACTTTATCAGTATTTATTGCCACCTTTCCCAACTTCTATGTCACGTGTTGCTGGCATCAAATTCTAAAGTTAATGATTATTTGCAAAAAAAACAAAAGTTTATCAGTTTGAACATCAAATATGTTGTCTTTGTAGCATATTCAACTGAATATGGGTTGAAAATGATTTGCAAATCATTGTATTCCGTTTATATTTACATCTAACACAATTTCCCAACTCATATGGAAACAGGGTTTGTAGAACGAAAGAGTACATAAGAGAATTGACAGAGTGTGTGTACCTTCAGTGCTGAATGATAAGCAGAGGCAGAGTTTGGAGTGTCTTCTTTAGCTTCTTTTGTTTATGTACTCACTGTCCACTGTGTCCAGGAGCTTGGGAATTGAATTGTTTTCATGCCATTTGCTGTTTGACGCCGGTATCATGCTATTTAGCTGCCTGAAAGCGGGTGACTCCACTGTAGAAATAGCCTGCATGTCTTCTAGCACATACGCTGCAATGGCTCTATCAATGTTGTCCTGGCTAGCAGTGCCTCTTTAAAATCCAGCCGCTGTTGCTTAAGAGGTTAAGTGTGTCTCTCTTTACTAGCTTTGTTGAAGCATGTTGCTTTTGTAGCTGTTTCAGCAGATTTGAATTGTTGTTTTGGGCAGTAGATGGGATCTTTGATCCAAGACACAACTCACATTTAACTAAAATGTTCTTTTCTTTGTGCTCGACAAAAGAAAAGTAGTGATAATATCTAGGCTGGCCATATTCTGAAATCCCAAAAAGAGGACACATATATGCGTGCCAAGGCCGGGACTAGGTGAAAATTTGCCAATGATACTTGAACTTGCTTTATAAATAATATATTTATTTAAATAAAGCATTTTTTCTCCTGTGTTGACAGCAGTGTTGGCGCTAGGAATTTTCAAAATGCGGTCCGAGGGACCCCATCAAGTCATAAAAATGGGGTCCCACAGTAAATTTTTGGGGTCCCACTTTTTTGTAAGTGTTTTGAAAACAAATAACAAATGTATGCATTATCATGTTATATCTCACATTCTATATTGTGTTTTGGACTGTTTGTGTGTATAAAAATAATTTATACTCACAAATTTCAGTGTGTGTATAAGTATTTTTAGAACGCATTCTATATATATATATATATATATATATATATATATATATATATATACATATATATAATGTTATACAATTTTAGATTGTGTATAAATTGAAGGACCCACCATCTGCTGAATAAAATAAATGTATTTATTTTAAAAGGAACTTGAGAGTTGAAGTCCCTGGCAGCGGCATGTTTGTTGTTCATGAATGCAGCATAATCTTCAACAAAAAATAATCATTATTTGCTGTTGAATAACGTACAATATGTACAGTAATATTGTAATAACTAATGAATGTGAGTGTGAATGTTGTCTGTCTATCTGTGTTGGCCCTGCGATGAGGTGGCAACTTGTCCAGGGTGTACCCCGCCTTCCGCCCGAATGCAGCTGAGATAAGCTCCAGAACCCCCTGCAACTAACACGCATGTTTTTGAAATGTGGTATTCACACCTGGCCGAGAAAAAAACACACTTTTCATTGGGCTAATGTGAATCTTTTAGCTGGAAACAAGAGACACTTAGACGTGGTTAAAACATATTTTTTAATGTAAATAATCTGTAGTCACAATTTGCAGAATTATTTATAATATAATTTCTAATAATTATATCATATATTTCATTTAATACCAGCATATCTAATGATGTAGTTTAGGTTAGAAGGACTGAGACACTCACAAGAGTTGCACTTTGATAGATTATGGTTTATGGTTTGAATTTATTTGGAACATGCATACAATTACAACATGATACATCACAATTTCTAGTTTCTCTTTTCAACATGTTCAAACAGGAGTAGGAAGAAGCTGAGATTATTGAATATTACCTCTTTTCCATTACAAAGCAATTGCTAACCCTTTTTTTCACTTCCTGTTCTCAATTTATTCACAATACACTCCATAAATAATGACGTTCAAAAAATGTATGAATAAATACAAATTTATAAATACATAAATAGTGAAGTAAGTTGTATTTCATGAAGTGAAATAAATAAGATTTTTTATATCATGGTCTTCTTCTTTGTACTTTATAAACACTTTGAGCTTGAACAGTTTCTTAATTGGATCATATTAGTACACTGTTTGATTTCTTTACTTAACCCATTCCATTATTTGATTCCACATACAGATTTACTAAAGGTTTTAAGTGTTGTACGTGCATACAAATGTTTTAAGTGATATATTTCTCTGAGGTTATATTTCTTCTATTTTATTGAGAATAATTGTTGTATATTCTTGGGTAGCAGGTTATAGTTTGCTTTGTACATAGTTTTAGCTGTTTGCAAATTCACTATATTGTGGAATTGCAATATTTTGATTCAATAAATGAAGGGTTTGTATGTTCTCTCTATCCAACATTATGTATTATTCTAACTGATCTTTTTTGTAACACGGTTAGTGGCTGAAGTGTCCTTTTGTAGTTATTTCTCCATATTTTTACACAATAATTAAGATATGGTAACACTAGCGATCAGTAAAGAATATGAAGTTACTTTTGGTCAAATACATATTTAGCTTGATTAATTATTAATGTATGTTTTGATGTTGTATATTTTAATGTGAGATTTACAGTTAATTTTATCATCAATCATTACACCTAGTAATTTGATATAATTTACTCTTTCAAAATATATTCCGTCTATTTGTATTTGTGTTTGACTTTCTCTTCTACTTTTACAAAATAGCATTATTTTAGTTTTGCTGAGGTGTAAGGATAGTTTGTTTTTGTCAAACCATCTCTTTAATTCAGGGGTGCCCATTAGGTCGATCGCGGAGGGTGTGTCAGTCGATCGCCAGCCAGGCATTAAAAAAATAGTCCTAAAAATTAACGATCATCAATTTTCACTATGATCTCACTTTCGTCACTTGAGCTCAGTATTAAGAAAAAAAACGACTAACAGAAGGCGAGAAACACTTTTTATTTCAACAGACTCTCGCGTCGTACATTGCGCAAAAGCTTAAAGTCCGACCGCACAGCTCCTGTCTTCACAATAAAAGTGCTACTCAATTCCTGCTTGCACTAACAAAATAAGAGTCTCAGAAAGATAGCGTACACAAGTTAGCAATCGATCAATGTTTTTCTTGTAAAGTGTTTAAAAACGAGTATGGAAGTTGGACAAATAAGTTGCCAAAAACCAACCACTTTCATGTTGTATAGGACAGAAAGGAGGACTTTTTTCACTCCACAATGTAAATTTTAAAATGTGGAAGTTATCAGCACCAACTTGTATGTTTGTCTTCATGAAAGAAAGGAATCTACAAAAGTATATGACGTGGTTATGGTTTGAGTTTATTTCGAACATGCATACAATTACAATATGATGTATGTGTTTAACATGCTTGTATTTTCATAAACACCTTTAACATGTTAACAAAAAATGTCTGTTTCATAAACAAATAAATATAAATATATAAATATATATATATATATATATATATATATATATATATATATATACATACATACATATTATATTTATATATTTATATTTATTTGTTTATGAAACAGACATTTTTTGTTAACATGTATATGTATATATATATATATATATATATATATATATATATATATATATATATATATATATATATATATATATATATATACATATATATATATATATATATATATATATATATATATATATATATATATACATATATATATATATATATATATATATATATATATATATATATATATATATATATATATACACAAAACTAGTTAAGTTGGCACGTTGTGTAAATCGTAAATAAAAAGAGAATACAATAATTTGCAAATCCTTTTCAACCTATATTCAATTGAATAGACTGCAAAGACAAGATACTTAAAGTTCGAACTGGAAAACTGAGAAAGTTGAGGAATGCTCATCAAACATCCCACAGGTGAACAGGCTAATTGGGAACAGGTGGGTGCCATGATTGTGTATAAGAGCAGCTTCCATGAAATGCTCAGTCATTCACAAACAAGGATGGGGTAAGGGTCACCATTTTGTGAACAAATGATTGAGAAAATTATCGAACAGTTTAAGAACAACATTTCTCAACGAGCTAATGCAAGGAATTTAGGGATTTCACCATCTACAGTCCGTAATATCATCAAAAGGTTCAGAGAATCTGGAGAAATCACTGTACGTAAGCAATGATATTACGGACCTTCAATCCCTCAGGCTGTACTGCATCAAAAAGCGACATCAGTGTGTAAAGGATATCACCACATGGGCTCAGGAACACTTCAGAAAACCACTGTCAGCAACTACAGTTTGTCGCTGCATCTGTAAATGCAAGTTAAAACTCTACTATGCAAAGCAAAAGCCATTTATCAACAACACCCAGAAATACCACCGGCTTCGCTGGGCCCTAGCTCATCTAAGATGGACTGATGCAAAGTGGAAAAGTGTTCTGTGGTCTGACGAGTCCACATTTCAAATTGTTTTTTGGAAACTGTGGACGTCGTGTCCTCCGGAACAAAGAGGAAAAGAACCATCCGGATTGTTAAAGGCGCAAAGTTGAAAAGCCAGCATCTATGATAGTATGGGGGTGTATTAGTGCCCAAGGCATGGGTAACTTACACATCTGTGAAGGCACCATTAATGCTGAAAGGTACATACAGGCTTTGGAGCAACATAGGGGTGTCCATGAAAAAGATGTTGCTTGGATGGCAACATGTTTATTTCAGCAAGACAATGCCAAGCCACGTGTTACAACAGCGTGGCTTCATAGTAAAAGAGTGCGGGTACTAGACTGGCCTGCCTGTAGTCCAGACCTGTCTCCCATTGAAAATGTGTGGCACAATATGAAGCCTAAAATACCACAACAGAGACCCCCGGACTGTTGAACAACTTAAGCTGTACATCAAGCAAGAATAGGAAAGAATTCCACCTGAAAAGCTGCAAGCTCCTCAATTCCCAGATGTTTACGGAGTGTTGTTAAAAGGATAGGCCATGTAACAACTTTTTTTGCAATGTGTTGCTGCCATTAAATTCTAAGTTAATGATTATTTGCAAAAAAACTATTACGTTTCTCAGTTCAAACATTAAATATCTTGTCTTTGCAGTCTATTCAATTGAATATAAGTTGAAAAGGATTTGCAAATCATTGTATTCTGTTTTTATTTACGAATTACACAACGTGCCAACTTCACTGGTTTTTGTGTAGAAAATATCGTTTTCAGCAACTTTTAGCTCTTATTTCCAAAATTGTGTACACTACTGAATTGGGGTCTTATACCAACATATGGACACTTCTACGGCTATGTGGTGGTGTCAGAAGAGTATAATATACAATGGAATTTGGAAAAAAAAGTGTCCAAATAAAAGTTTGCATGTCACTACACATGAAGTACACGTTTGTGTACAAATCCCGTTTCCATATAAGTTAGAAAATTGTGTTAGATGTAAATATAAACGGAATACAATGATTTGCAAATCCTTTTCAACCCATATTCAATTGAATGCACTACAAAGACAAGATATTTGATGTTCAAACTCCATCCATCCATCCATCCATCTTCTTCCGCTTATCCGAGGTCGGGTCGCGGGGGCAGCAGCCTAAGCAGGGAAGTCCAGACTTCCCTCTCCCCAGCCACTTCGTCCAGCTCTTCCTGTGGGACCCCGAGGCGTTCCCAGGCCAGCCGGGAGACATAGTCTTCCCAACCTGTCCTGGGTCTTCCCCGCGGCCTCCTACCGGTTGGACGTGCCCTAAACACCTCCCTAGGGAGGCGTTCGGGTGGCATCCTGACCAGATGCCCGAACCACCTCATCTGGCTCCTCTCGATGTGGAGGAGCAGCGGCTTTACTTTGAGCTCCTCCCGGATGGCAGAGCATCTCACCCTATCTCAAAGGGAGAGCCCCGCCACCCGGCGGAGGAAACTCATTTCAGCCGCTTGTACCCGTGATCTTGTCCTTTCGGTCATAACCCAAAGCTCATGACCATAGGTGAGGATGGGAACGTAGATCGACCGGTAAATTGAGAGCTTTGCCTTCCGGCTCAGCTCCTTCTTCACCACAACGGATCGATACAGCGTCCGCATTACTGAAGACGCCGCACCGATCCGCCTGTCGATCTCACGATCCACTCTTCCCTCACTCGTGAACAAGACTCCGAGGTACTTGAACTCCTCCACGTGGGGCAAGATCTCCTCCCCAACCCGGAGATGGCACTCCACCATTTTCCGGGCGAGAACCATGGACTCGGACTTGGAGGTGCTGATTCTCATCCCAGTCGCTTCACACTCGGCTGCGAACCGATCCAGCGAGAGCTGAAGATCCTGGCCAGATGAAGCCATCAGGACCACATCATCTGCAAAAAGCAGAGACCTAATCCTGCAGCCACCAAACCAGATCCCCTCAACGCCTTGACTGCGCCTAGAAATTCTGTCCATAAAAGTTATGAACAGAATCGGTGACAAAGGGCAGCCTTGGCGGAGTCCAACCCTCACTGGAAACGTGTCCGACTTACTACCGGCAATGCGGACCAAGCTCTGGCACTGAGCATACAGGGAGCGGACTGCCACAATCGGACAGTCCGATACCCCATACTCCCTGAGCACTCCCCACAGGACTTCCCGAGGCACACGGTCGAATGCCTTCTCCAAGTCCACAAAACACATGTAGACTGGTGCACCCTCAAGGACCCTGCCGAGAGTATAGTTGGGAAAGGGCATGTTCACCACTGTGTTACATGGCCTTGCCTTTTAACAACACTCAGTAAACAATTGGGAACTGAGGAGACACATTTTTTAAGCTTCTCAGGTGGAATTCTTTCCCATTCTTGCTTGATGTACAGCTTAAGTTGTTCAACAGTCCGGGGGTCTCCGTTGTGGTATTTTAGGCTTCATAATGCGCCACACATTTTCAATGGGAGACAGGTCTGGACTACAGGCAGGCCAGTTTAGTACCCGCACTCTTTTACTATGAAGCCATATTGATGTAACACGTGGCTTGGCATTGTCTTGCTGAAATAAGCAGGGGCGTCCATAGTAACGTTGCTTGGATGGCAACACATGTTGCTCCAAAACCTGTATGTACCTTTCAGCATTAGTGGCGCCTTCACAGATGTGTAAGTCACCCATGTCTTGGGCACTAATACACCCCCATAACATCGCAGATGCTGGCTTTTCAACTTTGCGCCTATAACAATCTGGATGGTTCTTTTCCTCTTTGGTCCAGAGAACACGACGTCCACAGTTTCCAAAAACAATTTGAAATGTGGACTCGACAGACCACAGAACACTTTTCCACTTTGTATCAGTCCATCTTAGATGAGCTCAGGCCCAGCGAAGCCGACGACGTTTCTGGATGTTGTTGATAAACGGTTTTCGCCTTGCAAAGGAGAGTTTTAAGTTGCACTTACAGATGTAGCGACCAACTGTAGTTACTGACAGTGGGTTTCTGAAGTGTTCCTGAGCCCATGTGGTGATATCCTTTACACACTGATGTCGCTTGTTGATGCAGTACAGCCTGAGGGATCGAAGGTCACGGGCTTAGCTGCTTACGTGCAGTGATTTCTCCAGATTCTCTGAACCCTTTGATGATATTACGGAACGTAGATGGTGAAATCCCTAAATTCCATGCAATAGCTGGTTGAGAAAGGTTTTTCTTAAACTAATCAACAATTAGCTCACGCATTTGTTGACAAAGTGGTGACCCTCACCCCATCCTTGTTTGTGAATGACTGAGCATTTCATGGAATCTACTTTTATACCCAATCATGGCACCCACCTGTTCCGAATTAGCCTGCACACCTGTGGGATGTTCCAAATAAGTGTTTGATGAGCATTCCTCAACTTAAGAGGTTAAATATCCTTCTAGAAAATGGCCTTGCAAATATATGTGTTGTCTTGTCTAATCATAAAAGGTGCAGACGAGGCGAGTTGGCTGAGTTCTTAAAGTTTACATCAAAAACATTCAGCTGCCGGCATGTCTACATTCAACAACCTAAACGGGGCTACTGCGCCTGCTCTTCACTACTGTGGCATGCTGGGTAATGGAGTTCTTATGTTACCTAGCTCATAACATCACTATATATATCTGCCTTAGGCCATCTAGAAGGCCCTACTGACAAGAACTTGTGATCTGATGGGCTATCACAACTGTCTATCAACTGTATGTGCCTGTTCACTTAAAGTGCACGGACGCCAGCATTGTTGATTCTGAAGGCTTCGGGCAGATTTGGTACAGCATGGCAACATAAGCGAGCTGAATTCTGATTGGATAAAAACTCTATAAACTAAAAACAACAGCGCTGGAAGAAGCATAATATGACATGAAGAGAATATGAATACTTTTAGATATTTAGGGAAAGTAAATACAAAAATACTTTTATCTTTAATTATGATCATGATTCCTGGTTATGTTAGGCCTTGCTGGCCCTGACGCCACACCACTGATTGGTTGGTTATTTATTATGAGTCACGATTGGTTGAGATCATGGCAAAACATTAGGAACAGGCCAATCAGAGGCAAGATAGGGCGGGTCATCGAACCAGGAAGGAAATCACAACAGACATCCCAAATGACGACGAGAGAGTCGGAGAAGAGAAGAGGGAATATTCAAGCGGACGATTTAAATATTTAAAAAACTAATGGAAGATGGCAGAGAGATTCTCTTCTTTAGATTTTTCTTTTAGCAATGTAAACGCCGTCCAGGAAACCCACAATGCGTCTACTTGGCCACATTTGGACAAACATATGCGTCTGGATAAAACATTCATTTGAGTTGTTTACCATGCAAGCCCAAATCAAAACTGTTCTGGAGTTGCTATTTCGGGCATATTTCGCACGAGAAATGCTGCCAAAAATGTATACCAAAGTGAGGAAAATCATAGCCGCACAATTAAGTAAATTCACTTACTTGACGCTGACCAGAACTGTACATGTCTGACAGTCCATTACATCGTCGACTGGGAATTAAAAAGTGCCTGCAAATTAATTTGTTATCTGAGTTTGATACATTTTGTATTATTTGCACCGCTATGTTCTTTATTTTACATAGAAAGAATATTTTTCTATTTTATTTATGTTATGTAATTCTGTGCTACTTACACAGTTTCTTTCTTGTGCTGTTAATACCCATCTTGACTGACTGGGTTAATAAAAGTGCCACTGACTGTTTACAGTACAGTTGTCATTCACTACAATTTCAGTGAATCTTGCTCAAAAATGAATATCTTTATATGTATACTTTCACCGGAAAATATATCGAGATATCTATCGAATAGGGCAGCACAGTGGAAGAGGTGTTAGTGCGTCTGCCTCACTATATGAAGGTCCTGGGTTCGATCCTGCGCTTGGAATCTTTCTGTGTGGAGTTTGCATGTTCTCCCCGTGACTGCGTGGGTTCCCTCCAGGTACTCCGGCTTCCTCCCACCTCCAAAGACATGCACCTGGGGATAGGTTGATTGGCAACACTAAATGGTCCCTAGTGTGTGAATGTGAGTGTGAATGTTGTCTGTCTATCTATGTTAGCCCTGCGATGAGGTGGCGACTTGTCCAGGGTGTACCCCGCCTTCCGCCCGAAAGCAGCTGAGATAGGCTCCAGCAGCCACCGCGACAAGCGGTAGAAAATGGATGGACATATCGAATATCGAGTTTAAGTAAAAATATATTGAGATATATTTTTTCATCCATATCGCCCAGCCCTAGGTGAGACCCTCTTATTGTGTAGCGCTGCATAAAAAAACCCCCAATAAAAGTTGTCAGTTCTGAATCCAGGTAATGAGCCAGATGGCTTGGACAGATGGAGTTGGCAGAGTTGGGAAACTAAACTGTGAGACCTGTGCCATATTAAAGAAAATAAGGGGGACTGTGAGACTTTATTGTATCCTTAGGAGGAGAAAAAAGGCCACTGAGATTCAGGAAACTCTGCTAAAATAAACTGTTTAACTGCAATTGTAATGGCTATTGAACAGATTGGTCATGATATTGCCGTAAACACACTGCTAGCCGAGGCTGGAGGGATTTTTGTACACAAAAAACAAGCACAAGCAGTGCAGTTAAAAAACAAAAACAAAACAAAAACCAGACCACATACAAATACAGTGGTACCTCAACTTACAAGTACCTTAACTTACGAGTATTTTCAGTTACAAGCAGTCTCTCGTGTTTTTGTAATGCTTTAAAGGGGAACATTATCACAATTTCAGAATTGTTAAAACCATTAAAAATCAGTTCCCAGTGGCTTATTATATTTTTCGAAGTTTTTTTCAAAATTGTACCCATCACGCAATATCCCTAAAAAAAGCTTCAAAGTGCCTGATTTTAACCACCTGTCCATTTTCCTGTGACGTCACATAGTGAAGCCAACACAAACAAACATGGCGGAAAGAA
This sequence comes from Nerophis lumbriciformis, assembly GCF_033978685.3. Lineage (NCBI taxonomy): Eukaryota > Metazoa > Chordata > Actinopteri > Syngnathiformes > Syngnathidae > Nerophis > Nerophis lumbriciformis. The sequence goes on along the minus strand of NC_084553.2, from coordinate 21,627,469 downwards.
CAGCAAGATATAGCGACATTAGCTCGGATTCAGACTCGGATTTCAGCGGCTTAGCGATTCAACAGATTACGAATGTATTGAAACGGATGGTTGTAGTGTGGAGGCAGGTAGCGAAAACGAAATTGAAGAAGAAACTGAAGCTATTGAGCCATATCGGTTTGAACCGTATGCAAGCGAAACCAACGAAAACGACATGACAGCCAGCAACACGGGAGAAAGCGAGGACGAATTCGGCGATCGCCTTCTAACCAACGATTGCTATGTGTTTGTTTGGCATTAAAGGAAACTAACAACTATGAACTAGGTTTACAGCATATGAAATACATTTGGCAACAACATGCACTTTAAGAGTGCAGACAGCCCAATTTTCATCAATTAATATATTCTGGAGACATACCCTCATGTCAGCAGGCCAGGGAAGCTAGGGTCGATATTCTTCTCTTGATCATCTTCGGTGGCATAAGGGACGGTGTGAGCCAAGACATCCAGGGGGGTTTAGCTCGCTCCTCTGCGGGAACAAACTGCCGCCATTGCTTGCCGTGCTAGCGAGATCCTTTGTCCCTGAATTGCTCACACACTCCGGCAGATTCAATGAGGGTCTGGCGGCAGATTTCTTTGACTTAATCGTTGGAAATGCATCTGCTTTGAGTGTCGCAGGATATCCACACATTCTTGCCATCTCTGTCGTAGCATAGCTTTCGTCGGTAAAGTGTGCGGAACAAACGTCCAATTTCTTGCCACTTTCTCATCTTTGGGCCACTGGTGCAACTTGAATCCGTCCCTATTCGTGTTGTTACACCCTCCGACAACACACTCACGAGGCATGATGTCTCCAAGGTACGGAAAACAGTCGAAAAAACGGAAAATAACAGAGCTAATTTGACTTGGTGTTTGAGAAAATGGCGGATTGCTTCCCGATGCGACGTCACGTTGTGACATCATCGCTCCGAGAGCGAATATTAGAAAGGCGTTTAATTCGCCAAAATTCACCCATTTAGAGTTCGGAAATCGGTTAAAAAAATATATGGTCTTTTTTCTGCAACATCAAGGTATATATTGACGCTTACATAGGTCTGGTGATAATGTTCCCCTTTAAGTTGCAAGCATAATTTAAATGACCAACTTCCCCACCGCTAGATGGCTTAGCTCAATGGTGCCCAACCACCAGCCCAGGGACCGGTACCAGTGACTCATTTGCTACCGGGCCGCACAGAAACATTAATTGATTTTTAAACTACTGCATTTTCTCCGACTTAACTTTTGCCTGTCCCACTAAACACACTAATAAGCTTGTTAATAGAGGTATATTACAACTCCTTTGTTATAGTACATGGGACAACGCACATTAATGGTCGTATCAAATGTTAATGTGCCAAATTGTATTCAAAGGCATATTTTTCATGCAAATGTTTTTGTTGTTTTTATCTACCACACACAGAAAGCTGGTCCCTGAAAATAATGCATACATCTAACCGGTCCCATTTAACACACTTTTCTCACATGTAGCTAATTTTCATCACATTTAAGTTGATAATAAATGATTAATCTAAATGTTATATCTAAATGTTAAATATAAATGTTTAAAACATATGTAAATGTTAAATCTAAACATGAATGTTTAATTTCAATATAAATCTTAAAAATAAATATAATTAATTGCGTCTCTGATGGGCACATCAATTAGTCTGAAGAGTAAAAGTTGGCACTTTTTTATGTGAACTGTTACCCAGCATCACTTCTGTGTGTCACTAAAGTATTCATACCCTGGGACCGCACATTTCCACTTTAACTTCAGTCTTGATACATCTCAACTTGCCATGAAAAAGGGCGTATGGCAGGTTTTTTGTACATACGCAAACATGCTACATGAGGGCTCAGGTCCTTCTGTGTTTACCAAATTATATTGTTGATGTAGATGCCCATATCGGCTGTTCAGATTTACTTTACAAAAGAGAAGTGTTGGATACTTCTCTTGTTGCCTTATTTGTATTTGACCTCCTTTGTCATGGTTGTAATGGCCGCAGGGATCCATCCATCCATCCATCCATTTTCTACCGCTTATTCCCTTTGGGGTCGCGGGGGGCGCTGGAGCCTATCTCAGCTACAATCCATCCATATATATAAATATTGCCAGTCACAATTAGCTTGTGCTCACCTGGGAAAAAAAGTATATATACTTATTATGAAATGCATTTATGAAATATTATGAACTGTTACAGGCATATTCAATTATCATGGTAATATCAAAAATGTAACTTAATAGAATGTGAGTATATAAAGGGCATCGGGTGCTATCGAACGAGGCGGAAGCGGAAACTGACGTCAGACACCACCTGGAGTACCCGTCAGCCAAATTGTTTTGCTACAGAGCTACTACTTCGAACAAATCCTAATTTTTTACCTTTTTGTGGATTTACCATTGACCTGTGGAGAACTGGGGCGAACACAGACTTACCAGGAGGACTTGAGTTGGATGCGCGGTACCGTAAGCTTCCCGCATGTGCATGTCGCGTAAGGAACTTTGGGGACTTTGGGAAATATATGTGCTGTATAAACTTTGGGTGGTGAACTGCACTTCATGCTGTGGGATTGAGTGTGTTGTGCAGGTGCTTATATTGTATTGGCGGGTTATATGGACAGGATGGGGGTGATGTTGGTTATGCAGGATTCATTTGTGTGGTATTAAAAATGAACCTGATCGTGTTGTAGCTAATGGTCAAATATGTCTTGTGTTTATTTATTGTTAAACTGGTTCTCGGCTGAATATCAGGTCCTACCCGTGACTCCTTATTTAGCGAAGTGGCAGCGACACTCGGAGTGCGCGGGTGCGTTTGTTACAGAGCGGTGGCCTGTACGGGGAGGCGGGGATTCATGTATGACTGATATCAGCGACTTTTATTTCCGTTGTTTATAGCAAATCATGGTAAGGGGAATAAGTAAAATAGGGGAACATTAGTTGTCTTGTTAAAATATAAATGTATATTGGGTTCACTTTTAACCCCTTAAGAGTGAGCAGTGTGGCGCACACACACACCCCTATTGTGTCACTACTTTTCTACATACATTTTGATACATATATACATACATTTTTTGGTACATACATACATACTATTTTTATACATTAACACAAATAGACATTCACTTTAAACTTGCACATAATTATTTTCATTGGAGCAAAATCAACCAGCAGCCACTACCTCATGGGGGAAGATGATAGACAGGACTGTGCTGATGCAGCCCAGGACCCAACTCCTCCCCTTGGCCCTTTCCGCCATGTCACCAGTAGGCCTAATCAAAGTGGTGTTGCTGAGCTGACTAGCTTACTGGACTCTATGTATTTAGAACAGATCGGACAGGATGCGGCAGCAGAGGAAGAGGTTTGGGGTGGAAGCAGGAACCGCCCTGGAGCAACTTCTGACGCTTCAACAAAGAATGGACATTCTAGAGAACAGACTCAAGGAAGCGGTTGACAGCACCCTTAAGCGGGAGGATGTACTCAGGGTAGCAATGGAGGAGAGGTGAAAGGATATGTGGACACGAAACTGCAGAATTTTGACCAAGTTGTTGTAGCATGTCTGTGTCGACGAGATGAAAGATGGGGCGAGGAACTAAAAAATACTCTTGCTAAAACCCGACGGTCTTGCCGACCAGCTAGCTTCTCCACTCCTGCAGCCACTATAGCAGCCAGCCACCACCCACCTGACATAGACGTCACCTTCCCTATTACACCTGCTGTTACCGCCAGACCACCCATCAGAATGGAATTTCCCCAATTTGGAGATTTCAGAGGCTCATCCAATGTCACAGACTTTATTGAACAGTGTGACAACTTTCTAGCACTCCACCCTCTGAGCGATGCTGAGCTCAATGCTGTTCTAAAAGGTCCTGCTAGGAGTTGGTGGTCGGCAGCCCGCAGTAAGATAACCAGCTGGTCTATATTTAAGCACTCTTTCCTTGAAGCCTTTTTGCCAACTGACTATCAATCAGAGTTTGAGATGCAGCTGCACTCCGACCTTAAAACCCCTAATCAGTGCTTGCGAGATTTCGCATATGATTATCGTGTCTTCTGCCTGAAGTGTAGACCTGACATGGAGGAAGTCGAGATCGTGTGCCGCGTATTTGATGCCTGCAATCCCAGGTTGGCCAGTGGTTTACGTGGCATCGTGACTACAGTAGAACAGTTGGTCAAGGTGGCCTCCCTGATTGAACGGGATTGGAGTAACACTAAAGACTATTGGAGTCGTGTCCAACAGTGCAACCCTACAAAAAGATCTGGCAAGAAGGTGGAGCATGGGCCGAGTCGAAGTGGGGCCGACCAATGAGGAACCCCAAATCAACCAGTCTACAATCTCAACCTGAGGTGGTGCGGCCACTGCTGCAGAAGTGGCCAACTGTTTGGACTGAGACAACTTGGGTCACCAGGGTGATTAAACATAAAATCACCACCATGGATGAGATGCCTGTTAGGAAGCGAGCTTGCAGTGTCCAGTCAAAAACAAGAAATAATTGAAGACCAAATCAAAAAAATGATCAGCAATGGTGTGATAGAGCCATCGACATCTCCGTGGGCCTCTCCGGTTGTTCTGACACCCAGGAAAGATGGCACACCCCGATTCTGTCTGGACTACAGGGGCCTGAACGCCATGACCCAGCGGCAACTGGCAGGTTGCCATGGATGAGGACCGCAAGCCAAAGACTGCCATGATCACCCATCTAGGCCTGTACCAATTCAAAGTCATGCCGTTTGGACTGCACAAGGCTGGGGCGACCTTCCAGCACTTAATGGAGACAGTTATGGGTGAGCTGAGGGGAAGAATCTGTTTTGTGTACATTGATGACATCATTGTGTTTTCACAAACAGAAGAACACTTACTTGACCTTGAAGTTGTGTTTGCAAAACTACAACAAGGAAACCTGACTCTCAACATAAAGAAAGTCCACCAAGATCAGCTCACCTTCCTTGGACACCTAATATCAGGCAAAGGAGTGGAAGTGGATCCAGAAAAAATATCTGCAATAACCGCATATCCTCCTCCCACAGACCTGAAAAATCTTCAGAGGTTTCTTGGCATGGTCGGCTGGTACCACAAGTTCATCCCCAGGCTAGCCGACATTACAGCAACCCTAAACCAACTGAAGAAAAAGGATATTGCCTGGGAGTGGAGTCCAACCTGCCAGGCGGCCTTCGACCACCTCAAATCCCTACTGCAGTCACCACCAGCGCTTGCTCAGCCCCATCCACAGGTCAGTTTCCAGGTTCACTGTGATGCCAGTGACTTGCTGTCCTGATGCAACGCCTCGAAGGTGAAGAACGGCCAATTGCTTTTGCCTCCAGGGCTCTCCAAGGAGCTGGAGTCTGCTACTCAACTACCAAACAAGAGTGCTTGGCTGTTGTTTAGGCGGTTGAGAAGTGGAGACATTTCGTTGAGGGGACTATTGTTGATATATTCACAGACCACAGTGCCCTTTCATGGGCATTCAACTGCCCTAAGACTTCGTCCCGGCTTACACAGTGGACGTTGAGACTCCAGGGATTCGCATTCAGAGTCCACTACAAAAAGGGCTGCTGCAATGTGGTACCGGATGCACTGTCGCGGGCACCCCAGTCACCAGAACGGAAGATTTGCCTAGTTGTCCCGAAAACCTACTGGTCAGATTTCCCCAGTACACTGTAAGATCTTGCTGAGGCCCAAACATGTGATTCAACATGTCTGGAATGTGGACCCTCCGTTGACAAAACTACACCTGGCTGGATACACTATCAACTTCAGCAAGGGGTGTGGTACCGAGGAGTACCATCCAAGTATGGCGGCTTAAATTACCATCTGGTAGTGCCTTTTGTTCTGGTGCCGCAGTTCCTGGCCTACTTTCACGACAGTCCGTTCGGAGGACATCTGGGGAGAATGAAGACTCTCCTGAAGATTCTGGAAGTAGCCTGGTGGACAACGATAAGGAAAGACATCTGGAGTCACGTCCAAGCACGCAACTTGTCAAGAATACAAAAACCCAGATGACAAGCCAGCTGGGCAAATACAGTCCTCTACCGTCAACGCCCCAGGAGAGATGGTGGGAGTGGACTTCATGGGACCTTTTCCCCTCAGTAAGGCCCGGAACTCTGTGCTGATGGTGGTGGTGGACTACTACTCCAAGTGGGTGGAGCTTTTTTGCTCTGAAAGATGCCAAATCTCCGAAGGCCTGCCAAATACTCAAAGATGACATTCTCACTCGCTGGGGAGTTCCCACATATCTTGTGTCTGACCGAGGGGCACAACTCACAAGCCAACTTATGTCCCGTCTGTGCGAATCCTGGGGGGTAACCCATAAACTAACCACAGCTTACCACCCACAAATCAACATGACAGAACGAGTCAATCGCACACTCAAAACTATGATTGCCACCTTCGTAGGGAACCATCATTAGGACTGGGATAAGGGGCTGCCTGTATTCCGGTTTGCCCTTAACACCGCTGTACATGAGACCACTGGTTCAACCGCTGCCAGGTTGACTCTCGGGCGGAATCTGATGGGACCCCTGGAACGATTGGTGCACAAAGCTCCACCTTCACACACATTTGCGTATCATACAATACTTACAAACGCACACACCTAAAGGAGGAAGTGGAGAGGCATGTAGGCGCGTCCAAAGCTCGACAAGCCAGATATTATAATGCACGACGCAAAGATGTACACTTTGTAGTTGGGGATCTGGACTGAATTAGGGCGCACCCGCTTTCTAAAGCTTCAGCTATATTCTTTGCCAAACTTGCACCCAGAAGGTTACGGCCTGTGTGGGTAGAGAATAAGTTAGGTCCTGTAAATTAAAGTATTCGTAACTGTTTGCTTCACGCAACAGTTATGTTTCATGATTTTTGCTTCTTCTTCATGTTTTCTATACTAAGCTTTTCCTTTAGCTTTTCCATAGCTTCCCGTGTTATCGGCACACTTGTTCTATTTGTTTGTATTCTTGACTGATTTATGGAAAACAAATCATTTTCCTACCTGCACACTGCTTCCGTAGGTCCGTCTGCATCTCAGGGAAATGATCTGCGCATTAACATGTGACCCAACCATAACATTCTTAAATGTTTGGGAAGCATATTAGTACACAAAACCTGTTTTATATTTAAGTAATATATAAACTGATCAGAGATGTTTATCTATTTTATGGAATAATGTAGTTAATCATAGAACTGCCATACAATGTTATTAAAAAAGTATAGATTTTGAATCGAGAGTCGTTTTGAATCAAATCGAATCAGGAGGTGCCCAAAGATTCACAGCCCTACGGTATACATATTTAGAAATGTCAAAATTAATGCGTTAAGGCATGTGATAAATCACAAATAATTATCACATCAATCATGTATAAACGCAGATTAATCACATTTTATTTTGAGCGCACATGCTCCTTTACCTTAACCGCAGATGGTCACATTAAAAAGGGTGCGGTTTGTTATATGGTCAGTGGTCATGTCAATCCATATGTCAGTGCAAAGATGAGTGAAAGGACTCTGACTGGGGGTAAATTTTGCTTCAAAATACACCCTGACGGGACTGTAGATAAAAGCAAGGTACTTTGCATAAATTGCAGCAAGGAATTCCCATATCGGAGCACAACAAGTTTAAAATAGCATCCGAAACCAAAACACGTTTTTGAAGCTACTATTACATGGACAACAATCAGTGGAAGGAAAACAACATTGGCGAAGTATACCCGCGGCAATGTAGTCAAAAGACGTACCACAGATATGTTAACCACGGCGAGCAGCAAATGTGATTAATCGTGTGTTTGTATATATATATATGTGTATATTAGAGATGTCCAATAATATCGGCAGGCCGATATTATTGGACACGCTGACACAGAAAGTCACTACTCCAGCAGCTGGCCGCCTTGCAACACTGCAGAATACTTTGCAGCGCACCGAGCTGCCACGATAGACGTGGGGGCTAGACCCAGCAGGCCCCAACCAAGACGGGCATCCGCAAGGGGAAAACGGTGGGACCCAGGGGCTGCAGACACCAGCCCTGCTGCAATAGCCTGAGGCCCCGACCCCCGCCGGACAAGCAGGCCCCAATTACACCCCCCCCCAAAATTATATATATATATATATATATTTATATATACATACATACACGTGTGTGTTTGTATATACACATACAAACTTATATAAACAAATAAATCCATACACAGGCCGGTGGGGGAGCAATCCAGCCCTGGAAGCCACTGTCACGGCGCCCCCGACACCCGACAAGCCAACAAACACGACAATAAACGAGAACAAAGCCGACAAGTTCGCCAGACCCAACAACCACCACAGGAACGTGTTGCCACAACATAAATGGAGTGCTTGACCAAAGAGACAACTGTCCATCGAGTGAGTCACTACAATTTTGATAATGATACATGCAGCACATCACTGAACAAATACAGAGCATATGCTGTTGAGCTATTTGTGTCCAAACAAAACATGAAATGTGGGCTAATATGTTACAGATACTATAATATGATTGTTAATGTTTTTTCAGTCACTACACTTTTGTGTCGTATCATATTGTGTTGTGTACTCAAAAGCCATTCAGCTGCTGATGCTAGAAGCCAGTTTACCTCTTGCAGTAGCTAGCTTAAGGCTAATGCCTTATCATGCCATCGCAAGGCAATGTGTTACTACACAAGACAAACAGTTCCTCCATGTTCGCTCTTACAATAACAATGTCGCTACAGCTTGGTTATTATACAGGTTATAGAATGGATACATTTTCAAAGTGATTTAGAGGCAGAATGGATTGATCTCATTAGCTGCATTGCTAGCCACCTAGAACAAGCCAATTATTACAAATTAGAATGCAAAAATCAACAACTTTTGTCTTCTTGTCTCATAAGGATTGTGAACGATAGGCAAAATTCCCCAAAAAGTGCTGTTCTCCTTTAAGCATAATTTCTTTGTGTGTTTTTAGTACTGTACAGCAAATTAAAAAAAGGACTGATGCTCATCAAATATACACAACTTACCATTTTTGCAATATAGTGATGTCAGTGATATAGTGATGACAGTACCAGGAGTCATAAAGTCAAACAAATAAGGAATCTAAATAATACATACGCAATTATGACGGCCGTGCCAGCAACTTAAGGGTTCCTAGTTCAATCCCCAGTTTCTGCCATCCTTGTCATGTCCGTCGTGTCCTTGAGCAAGACACTTCACCCTTGCTTCTGATGGGTCGTGGTTAGGGTCTTGCATGGCAGCTCCCACCATCAGTGTGTGAATAGATGAATGTGGAAATAGTGTCAAAGCGCTTTGAGTACCTTGAAGGTAGAAAAGCGCTATACAAGTTAACCCATTTATGAAATATGTACTCCTCGCTTATAATTTAACCATAAAAAAGATGTAAAAATGTGTTTAATTGTTAATTGGTATTTTTTCTGCCTGTTAAATAACTCGTAAAAGTACAATGTGTGTAATCCCAGTTAATGATAATAATAATACAAAGATTCACTTCATATGTGTACACTGTATGTATGGCATTGGACAGTGACAAAATATGATGCTGAGGAAATGGCAACACAATACATTAAAAGTAGGGATAGGAATCAAAATCTTCTTTTTATGAAGAACAGTCCCCCAGAGTTTCAATTCCTAAGAATCGTTTGACAGTTTTGTAAATGATATTTTTTTTTATGCCTGTGGGCACGCATGACATCACCACATATGGTGCCGATCAGCATCACAAACGTGAGAATTAATCAAAAGAAAGGAAGACAACCGGGCAACTTGCAAAGTGGGTATTGCATCAAATTGAAAAACTACTAGCTGAAACATTAGCATACCTAGCCTGTGATAACGTTGAATGAATGACCCGTCTTCGAACCCCTCCGTGACAAAAGTGAATCACCACCAGCAGCGGCTGCAAAGTCAGTAAGTCATCTGCTCTTAATACTGCAGGTGACTAATTAACACTGCTTACTATGTTTAAACATGCTAATGTTAACGGTAAACGTGAAATTAATGTTTCTTATGCATTACACGACGAGGCAGTTTGCTTGCATCCTTCCTGTCTAAAAGGTGTTCTCCACAGCTGGAGACACCATGATGAGTCAGAAATATTGCGTATGCTTCCTAAAAAAGAAGATTTGCTTAATTTTCTGCAAAATGATGATTCATTTTCATAGTACAGTTCTGCTTGACCTAACTTGCTTGTATTTGTCTATGACCGACAGAGTTGTACTTCCTTTTGAGCCCTCAGCATACTGTACATACATTTTTAAATAATGATTTTCATTTCTATTTGAAAAATGTTAAACATGTGTCTGAACATTTTTGAGTAATTTTCATTTGTCACTGAATAATTTATTTTGTATTTTGTCTATTACTACAGTAAAATAATGTATTATTATATTATAGTTATTTTCAAAACAAAATATTTTTTCTTGCACCCTATCATGTAGGGCTGCGAATCTTTGGGTGTCCCACGATTCGATTCAATATCGATTATTGGGGTTACGATTCGAATATACATCGATTTTTTTTTCGATTGAACGGGATTCTTGATTCAAAAACGATATTTTTCCGATTCAATACGATTCTCTATTCATTCAATACATAGGATTTCAGCAGGATCTACCCCAGTCTGCTGACATGCAAGCAGAGTAGTACATTTTTGTAAAAAGCTTTTATAATTGTAAAGGACAATGTTTTATCAACTGATTGCAATAATGTAAATTTGTTTCAACTATTAAATTAACCAAAAATATGACTTATTTTACCTTTGTGAAAATATCGGACACAGTAGGTTGTCAAGCTTATGAGGTGCGATGCAAGCGTAAGCCACTGTTACACTATTGTTATTGTTATTATTGTTTTTATAAATGTCTAATGATAACGTCAATGAGGGATCTTTAATCACTGCTATGTTGAAATTATAACTAATATTGATACTGTTGTTGATAATATTCATTTTTGTTTCACTACTTTTGGATTGTTCTGTGTCGTGTTCGTGTCTCCTCTCAATTGCTCTTTTTATTGAGTGTTGCTGGGCCGGGTTTGGTTTTGGAATTGGATTGCATTGTTATGGTATTGCTGTGTATTGTTTTGTTGGATTGATTAATTAAATTTTTTTTTTTTTAAATAAATAAAAATAAAAATAAAAACAAATTAAAAAAATATTTTTGAAAAATGAGAATCGATACTGCACAACATAAGAATCGCGATTTGAATTTGAATCGATGTTACCCCACACCCCTACTATCAAGGCTGTTGGTCTTTTAGGGCCTCACTGTTGTGTTTGTATACTCATGGTTTATTTTTTTCTAAACTAAAAGTGGATGCTAATCAACTTTTTTCTGTCCTTTTATCCAAATGAGGATCGATGAGATTATATAAAAAAAACTGTTAAGCAGAATCAAAAGTGGAATCGGAGCCGTAAAAATCTTATCCCATCCCTAATCATAATATTGATATTGTGTCCCAACTATAGTCAGGGCTAAGCCATTCTTTTTGCAGGGTCATGTTGCAGGAGTCTGCTTTTGTGGACTAGATCTCTAATTATGTACAAAATACACTGTAGGAACTTATTATTTTATTGTATTACATGAGTTCACTGTAAGAATACACAATTAAAGTAAAAGACCTTGGAATTCCTTTTCCATCTTATCTTGTTTTAATCTAGTACTCCAACAAAGTGGCCATCTAAGAAAAATCTGTATTTATCTCATACTGGCTCAATAATAGCACCCAGTTGATCCGTCAACTACAAGCTGTCCGGCCCTTAAAGAAGCTTGTCAAAAAACATACTATAAGTATGTTTGGGAATTCCCATTCACTTCTCGGGATATACTAAAACAATGCAAAACTCAAGTATAAATTATGAACAACACCAGCTATCCCCCAGACCACATGAGGTCTACCAAGCATACATGCATACACCCACAGCCATCAACCTCAGCCAGTCGCCACAGGTCACAGATGTCTGGGGGTGAATTAATGAGTGGGCTATCTTTGACACATGCCTCATATTTCCTCCACTCTTCAATTCTCCAGTTTTGTAACGTCGTCTCTAGGCCAAACTTACCTTTTTCCCCCAGATGGCAACCTTTGGTTCCTCTTATGTGCCACTGGAACACATGGTTGATTATTAGCATCCCTGATAAGGAAACATATTTTTTCCGTTTTTTCTTGTACCATGTTATCTTAGCATGTTGCCCACAGGTGTATATTTGTGACACAGTTTTTCAAATCTAGCCATTGCACCACAGACAATTATGACATTGCATTAAATTTGCTTTGGGGTCTTTTCACATTGGTACACTAATCTCTATTATTCACAGATTTGTACCAAGTATAGAAGGAGTCTGAGCATGAGGAATCATTTTGTTGACTTGAACAGCCACACAGCCACACTTGATATCACTTTTTTACCGCCATGTAGAGCTGGGTTTCTAAGTGTGCCGAGATAATACAAAATGGGTGATGTACTGTAAATGGTTGCTGGTCCTTAATTGGTTGGGTAGATCTTAGGGATGGGAAATTGATAAGATTTTCCCGGTTCCGATTCCACTTTGGATTCTGCTTAACAATTTGGTTCCTTATCGGTTTTCTTATCGAATCTTATTTGGAAAAAAGAAAACACAAAGGTGGATTAGCATTCAATTAGTTTACTTTAGAGGTAACATGCCTTACAAAAACTATAAAACTAAAGAAAACAATAAATCAAATCAACATCAAACGAAGCAAAATTTATGAATAACTAGAAGAAGTAGTGCTCTAAACAACGAAGAACCAAAAGGAAGATTCTAAGACCAAGGTCTGAACACAGCTAATTGTGCATTAAACACTGATTCATCAGAATCACCTACACTTGCCACATGGATAGCAGATCATGGTAGATGATTAACTTTGAAATGTTGACCAGCTGTTAAACAAAGTGTTTGACATAAACTCTGGTGGTTAGACTGTTCAGCTGTCACAAAGGAAGGTGGACCCAGAGGCCTGGATATTTCCTGCACTAGGGCAACACATTGACTTGGCCCAGCACATGTTGGAATTCTAAATGGACAAGACGCCATGGGTGCTAAAGAAGTCTCTTGGACCAACAAGCATAAATCCCCATCATCAAAACAATCACCCTCTGTGGCCACCTGTGCAGTTGAGGGTGACACCCTCAAAGGGGTAGGATGCTGCAAATCATTTACGGGAGCAATGGAATGAACCGGTTTCTCAACTGGAGCTTTTACTACTTCATAGACATCTGAACTCTTACAGTAGGAAGGGGATTCATGTGGCCCCATTTGTCACGGTTTACCTGACACATGAAACGTGACAAATTGGGGGGTGGACTATCCACTTGAGCTGACAGATGGCATTAGAGTGTTAAATATTTAAATATGTGTTTTGTGCCAATTCCAACTTTGACCACAGCGTCATTTGCTATGTAGAGTGGCACTTTACATCATTTTCAACAGACTGCATCGCAAAATGATTAACACCCTCACCCCCTTCCTCACACGGGAGAGTCACCCAAAAATGGGGCCATATGAATACCTTCGATACTGTATGTACACCCACTGGCCCACTGGGAGAGGTTCCTCACAAACTCGATTATGCCGTTCCTTACGGCGAGCTGCTGTAAACGCTCGGTCGATATAGCTATGTGGTGCAGAGTTTGATTTTTTTGCAACCTGGCAATGCTCACTAACCTGACTCTCGCCAGACCCTTGGAGTTTGCTGAGCTCAACACAAGGGTCTGGGCTCGAAGGCATTGCAAACTCCTTCCAGATAGCAAAAAAATAATGAACCAATCAGGATCACCGGGCGGGATTTCATAGATGTGACGTAGCGCTTAAGGCACATTTTGATTCAAACAACAATGACGGCACGGAGCGAGGAGTTGTGTGCTGACATTGATTCTGCTATTGCAACTGTTTTGTGACATTGATTGAATATTAATTATTTAAAAGGTAAACAGAGAACGGTTTTGAAGGCGTTTATTGGTGTCAAGGATGTTTTGGCTCTTCTTCCGACCGGGTTTGGATTTCCCAGCGCCGATCTCATCAGCGTCACGGGTTGATTTCGATGTGAGTGGTTGAAGTAGCACGTCATTCAAGATAACAGACAATCACATAGAATTAATTTTTTACAAGGCCTTCTGAAATACATCTCCTATTGAGAACTCCCAGATTCTTGTGTGGAGCTCAGCGAACGACAAGGATCTGGCGAGAGTCAGGTTGAATGCTCACACCCCTAAACCCACTTCTTTATGTCTGAAGACATCCCCGGCCAGTAGCAACGCTGTCGAACCAATTCTGTAGTTCGCTCGATACCTTCATGGCCATGGTCTCGGAGAAGCTGCTTCAAAGTCTCTTCCTGTCATGCTTCAGGTAGAAGCAACTAAAGGCATTCTTACACTCCATCTGAGCGGAAGATCTGAGGATAGACTATACCCTCCTTTTCCCTCAGGCGATCCCATTTAGGCAATAGCGCCATAGTGGGCCTGGACATCTGCTTCCTTTCAAACTGGTTTGGCCATATCTGCTTCCTCCAGAGGCCCAATATATTCCTCAAGACGGGATTGGCTTCCTGAAAAAACCTGATTTCTGGGCCAGAAAAAGATGGAAGGACTGAAATGATTGACTGGACTGCAGGAATCTGAGGGCAAGGTAACAAAGCAACTCTGAAGGGTGATAGGGACAGACGTGCCAGGTAAAAGATGGAAAAGAGAGCAAGAGCCTGAAAGGGACTTCTTAGAGAGTGCGTCAGCATTTCTATTGCTACGACCTGATCGATATTTAACCTCAAAGTCAAATGCTGAGAACTGAGCAGCCTAACCCTGTTCCATCGCCCGAAGTTTAGCTGTCGGAAGATGACTCAAAGGGTATTGTCTGTTAAAACAATACACTTATGCCCCAACAAGTACTCGCGGAATTTCTCTGCCATCGTCCACTTATGTGCTAGAAATTCCAACTTCATGGAACCATAATTCTCTCACAAGCTCTATAATTCTCTCATATTGTGCTCAGTGGGTCGAAGGCTTCAACTAGCATAAGCAACGGGAAAGCACAGCCCCAAACCCACAATGGCTCCCATGGATGAATGCGCGCGATAAGTCAGCATACGCCAATACTGGCTTTGCTTAGTGTGAAGAAGTCTCTGTCTCGGGTTCTTCTGGGACCACAGGAAAGGGCACAACACTCTGCTGCGGCGTTTTACAATTGTTTTAATTATTTTTCCCACACAAGTCTCTTTTGGCTTTTCAGCTCTTCTCCTCATCAAATGTCTCTCTTTTGGCTTTTCAGCTCTCTTCTTTGGCTTTTCTCCTCTGCTTTCCAGGTCCGCTCTCCCCTCATGGTCTCCGACGCTGCTAATAAAGGAACAGGTGATTAGATAACTCGTTCCAGCTGAGTCATCCACTCACCTGTCTGCTGCTTCATGGCCGGCCTCCGCCCACACCCCGCCCGCAGGGAACGCGTGAACCACGCCCCCCTCCACATGCCTCCACCGCCAGATTCAGGCCGGGCAGCCGTCCGGCCGCGCCCACTCCCCCCCAAGCCCTATAGCGGGCCGAGAGAGAAAATCGGCCACGGCCATCTGCGCACCCGGCCTGTGGACCACCCGGAAGTTGTAGGGCTGTAATGCCAGATACCACCGGGTGATCCATGCGTTGGCGTCCTTCATGCGGTGGAGCCACTGGAGCAGTTTGTGGTCTGAGCAGAGACTGAAGGCACGCCCCAACAGGTAGTAGCGGAGGGCCCCGACCGCCCACCGGATGGCAAGGCACTCCCTCTCCACCGTGCTGTACCTTGTCTCCCGGTCCGAGAGTTTCCGGCTGGTATACAGCACGGGGCGGTCGACGTCCCCCACCCGCTGAGACAGCACCGCCCCCAGTCCCCGGCCCAACGCGTCCGCCTGCAGACAGAAAGGGATGTCAAAATTAGGCATGTGCA
This sequence comes from Nerophis lumbriciformis, assembly GCF_033978685.3. Taxonomy (NCBI): domain Eukaryota; kingdom Metazoa; phylum Chordata; class Actinopteri; order Syngnathiformes; family Syngnathidae; genus Nerophis; species Nerophis lumbriciformis. The sequence goes on along the minus strand of NC_084553.2, from coordinate 21,611,532 downwards.
GCACCGGCTCCTCGCAGAGTGCTGTTTTTACCTTCTCAAACCCCCGCTGGCACTGCTCCGTCCACTGGACCAGTTCTGGAGCACCCTTTCAGGTGAGGTCAGTCAGTGGGCCGGTCAAGTCCGCGAACCGGGGTATGAACCGCCGGTAATAGCCCGCCAGTCCCAAAAACTGCCTCACCTCTTTTTTTGTCTTGGGGGGTGGACAGGCCGCGATTTCCGCTGTTTTGTCTACCTGCGGCCGCACCTGTCCCCCTCCCAAGTGGTACCCCAGATACTGTACCTCCCTCCGGCCAACCGCGCACTTCGCCGGGTTGGCGGTGAGCCCCGCCCGCCTCAGGGACTCGAGCACCGCCCCCACCCACCGCATGTGTTGTTCCCAGCTGCTACTCTGGATGATGACATCATCCAGGTAGGCAGCCGCGTATGCAGCGTGGGGGCGCAGCACTCGGTCCATGAGACGCTGGAACGTGGCGGGCGCACCGAACAAGCCAAACGGAAGTGTCACAAATTGGTACAAACCGTCCGGAGTGCAAAAGGCCGTTTTTTTCTCGGGACTCTGATGACAAGGGAATCTGCCAGTAGCCCTTGGTCAAATCCAGTGTCGTGAAAAATTGAGCAGTGCCTAGCCGATCCAGGAGCTCGTCGACCCGAGGCATTGGGTACGCGTCAAACCGTGATTGTTCATTCACCCTGCGGTAATCCACACAGAACCGCACAGTCCCATCCTTCTTCCCAACCAGAACAATGGGACTGCACCACGCGCTGTGGGATTCTTCTATCACCCCCAACTCAAGCATGGTTTTTAATTCCTCCCGAACTACTTTGCGCTTGTGTTCGGGAAGCCGATATGGCCGAGACCGCACCGTAACCCCCGGGCTGGTCTCAATATGATGTCGGATGAAATCCGTGCGACCGGGCCGCGAGGAGAACACATCAGAGAAGCGCTGCTGTAACTCAGCCACATCGGCCCTCTGCGCTAATGTGAGCTGGTCGTCACAGGACAGCTGAGGGGCCGGGCCAGAGCGCGGGACCTCCGGCCCCAACTCCTCCTCCTCCCTCACTACTGTCACCATGGAAACAGGCTCCGCCTCTTTCCATGCCTTCAGCAGGTTCAGATGGTAGATCTGAGTGTCTCCGCGTCGGTCCGAGCGCCGAACCTCATAATCGACATCACCCACTTGCTGTGCGACCTCAAAGGGTCCCTGCCACTTTGCAAGTAATTTGGAGTTAGAGGTTGGAAGCAATACAAGTACTTTTTCTCCCGGTGTGAATTTGCGTAGTTGGTCCCCCTGTTATACGTGCGCCGCTGACGCTCTTGGGCACGGAGCAAATTCTCACGTGACAAGTGCCCCACCTTGTGGAGTTTTGCTCGCATGTCCATGACGTACTGAATTTCATTTTTGCTGAAGCTTGGACCCTCCTCCCAGCTTTCTTTAATGACGTCCAGCACTCAGCGAGGCCTCCGGCCGTACAATAACTCAAAAGGTGCAAAACCAACGGAGGCCTGGGGTACCTCCCGCATCGCAAACATTAGGGGGTCCAACCATTTATCCCAATTCTGTTTGTCCTCGTGCATAAACTTACGGATCATGGTTTTCAGCGTTTTATTTAATCTCTCCACCAGCCCATCCGTTTGCGGATGGTATACACTGGTGCGGATCGCTTTAATTCCCAGTAACCCGTAGAGTTCCTTTATCGTGCGCGACATAAAGGACGTGCCTTGGTCAGTCAGAATCTCTTTCGGGATTCCAACTCGGGAGATGACCTGAAACAGCGCTTGCGCAACACTCTTGGCAGAGATGGTGATGCTTCGGGATAACGCGTTGCGTAATCCACCAGGACTAACACAAAGCGGTATCCCCGTGTGCTCGGGTGAAATGGTCCGATGAGGTCCATCCCAATTCTCTCGAACGGGACCTCCATGAGCGGTAATGGGCGCAAGGGCGCCTTTGGGGTGGCCGCTGGGTTCACCAGCTGGCAGTCCGGGCAGGCAGCGCACCAACGGCGCACGTCTGCCCGGAGGCCTGGCCAATAGAATCGGACCGTTACCCGATTAAGTGTTTTATCATACCCTAAGTGGCCAGACATGGGATTAAAATGCGCCACCTGGAAAACCATTTCCCGGCGGTGTTTTGGCACCAACAACTGGGTGTGTTCCTCCCCGGTTTGAGTGTCACGGCCCACTCTGTATAATCTATCCCGAATAATTGAAAAATGGGGGAATACCCGCGCTTTCCCCGGGCTTACCAGCTGACCGTCAATATAATCCACATGGTCCCAGGCCTCGCGCAAGGTTTCATCACGGGAATGCTCGAGGGGGAAGTCCTCAGTAGGTTGCCACCGGGGTGCCGGGGGAGCCTCCCGCGAAGCCCCCAACGGTTCCCGCTCGGCAGTACCGGATGAAGCCGCGTCGCCGCTGAGAACCGCGCGGGGTGCTGGGGTGGGTCCCTCGGCCGTCTTGGTTGCTGTCTCCCGCTGTACCGCCAGGTGTTCCTCCGCCAGTTTCACCGCAGATTTGACGTCTGGGGGGCTGTGGTAACGTACCCACGCGGAGGTTCTGGCCGGGATGGCCTCCACTAATCGCTCCAGAACGATGGCCTCCAGCATTTTTGGATCCAACGGGTTGCTGCGTCTCGTAGCTGGAACGCCAGCACAAAGGGCTGGTCCCCTGGCCCCAACATCATGGCCCGGAACTTCCGGCGATGGTCTTCGGGGCTTCTGCCGACCCGGTCCAGTATGGCGCAGCGCAAGTTTGCATACTGCATGCGGGCGGTCACCGGGAGACTCAACACCGCCCGCTGCGCCTCCCCCACCAGGAGCGGCAGCAGCTTCGCGCCCCATTCCTCCTCCGGCCACCTGCATGATTTTGCCGTGGCCTCGAAGACATCGAGGAATGTCTGGGGGTCCTCCCCCTCCACCATGCGTTTCATGGAGGACATTCCTCCCGCCGCCTCTGCTCTGTCCATTAGTGCCTGCAGCACCTGTGTCTGCTGCCGGCTTGCCGTTGACACCTCGGCCAATACTTGGCCCAGCGCCTCCAGCGGGGATGTTATCGACATCTCTGTGGTCCGCCTTGTTGGGTGCCACTGTGAAGAAGTCCCTGTCTCGGGTTCTTCTGGGACCACAGGAAAGGGCACAACACTCTGCTGTGGCGTTTTACAATTGTTTTAATTATTTTTCTCACACAAGTCTCTTTTGGCTTTTCAGCTCTTCTCCTCATCAAATGTCTCTCCTTTGGCTTTTCAGCTCTCTTCTTTGGCTTTTCTCCTCTGCTTTCCAGGTCCGCTCTCCCCTCATGGTCTCCGACGCTGCTAATAAAGGAACAGGTGATTAGATAACTCGTTCCAGCTGAGTCCTCCACTCACCTGTCTGCTGCTTCATGGCCGGCCTCCGCACACACCCCACCCGCAGGGAACGCGTGAACCACGCCCCCCTCCACACTTAGCTTTTAAAGACTCAAAGCTTTCGCTCTGGGACATCCATGCAAAACTCGAAGCCTGTCTAGAAGCTTTCTCTGATTTTGTACAGACAGCTTTGCAAAGCCTTCTCCAAAGAGTTGGTAATAGCTCGCAAAACCCCAAAATGTTCGCAACTCAGGCACATGATGAGGGCGTTGCCACTTAACCACAGCCTCAATCTTTGCAGGGTACTTGGCTCGAAATTAAATGTTCCAAATAAGTGACCTCCTGCTTGAGGAATGAGCATTTGTCTAGCTTTACTTTCAGGCCCTCCCTTTTGAGACGGCTAACGACAGTCTCAAGCTTCTGAAGGTGTTGCAGAACAGATGAGGAGAACATAATAATGTCAAGATACAGAAGCAGGACTGACTTTGCTAGTCTCCAAACATTCTTTGCATCAACCTTTGGAAAGTGCTCCGTGTGTTGTACAACCCAAAAGGCATTCGATTGAACTTGAATAGTCCAAACGGGGTGCAGAAGGCTGTTTTGGGTTTATCAATTTCCGAGAATGGGACTTGGTTATAACCTCTGGCCAAATCTATGGTCAAAAACCAGCGAACCCCAGCCCAGAAATCCATCGAGGCTTTCTTCAATTTGAGGCAAGGGGAAGGCATACTTCATTGTCTTGCCATTTAGGAATCAATAGTCCACACATAACCTACGGCCGCCATCCTTCTTGCAGAATAAGACTATGGTAGAGGCATATAGACTATAAATCTTCCGAATAATCGGGGACTCAAGCAGCTGGTTGATATGAGCCTTTATCTCCATGTATTCTGATGGAGGAATACGGGCAGTGTTGACGCTAGGAGTTTTCAAAATGCGGACGCCATCAAGTCATAAAAATGGGTTCCCACAGTCCATTTTGGGGTCCCAATGTTTTGTAACCGTTTTGAAATGATATGTTAAATGTATGCATTATCCTGTTGTATCTCACATTATATGTTGTGTTTTGGGAAAATGTTGTCATAAACGTTATTTAATTCATTAAAAAAATAATACAAAAGGAACCAAATTTTTATGCATATGTAAATGTATTCAGTTATAAACAATCATTCACTTTCTTCTTTCCTTCATGGATCTAAACTTTACCGCTGGCGGTAGTTTTTTTCTATATTTTTATTTAATACGTTCTAGGTGTATTTATTTCAGTATAAAAGTGTAAAACGTTTTTTTGCTTCGGTCATGAAATTATGATAATCGTGTGCTAGGGAATTCATACATTATTTATTTAATGCTTAATCTCTAGAGACTACATACTACATACTTCAGATCTATCCGTCAATTCTAAGTTGTTGTTTTTTTTATGTTGTTTTTGTGTTTGTTTGTTTTTTGCCCTTTTTGTCAAAAAAACAACAACTATGTTTTGTTATGGCAAACACACAAAATATGCAAAATCTTCCACACAAAATATTTTTCAAAGTGGAATATTTGATATGAAGTAATCGGAGCCTTGGATAGGTCAATAATTCATAAAAACATCGATTTTAATTCAATATTATGTTTTGAGCAATGACAGTTTTAAAGAAAAAAAACAGCTTTGTATTATTAGTCAACATTGCAACTTTTTCTAAATTACATTTGACCTGTAAGCTTTTTTATTTAACTTTTGTCATGTTTTTGTTTTTTTTAGAATGTGCCGTGGGCCTTTAAAACATTAGCTGCGGGCTGCAAATGACCTCCGGGCCACACTATTGAAACCCCTGCTATAGATAATGCAAATATTTTATCTGATAAGTCTATCGATAAAGAGCAGAGCCTGGCGGCACATGCGCGTTTATCATAACGCAAATTCAGCATCTCTGCTTCAGTAAACAATGACGGTGATGACGTCTCTGTCAGCAACATGAGCGACACTTGCTAATTTGTCAGCCACTTCTCCAAGAGACTCCTTTTGAACATTCCTCGCACATTAACACTTCAAAATGCACATATTTGCCCCGTTTGTTGACCTGCAAAGTATGTTTTTGGGGTGAAGGAGTCTGGTCAGGTGCTGGTTAGCTTGAAGCTAACAGCTAGCCTGTCAGATGGTGCCGGTCATTGATTTCCAAAGTGCACAATTAAAGCAAGTAAGCTACAAAACTACAAAACATTTCTGCTGGGCGGTGGCGGATTCTGACTCAGCGTAAGGGGGCATGGTGAGGAGGGGTTAATTTGCATCTAACAACACCGCCTCTCAAAATATGGCTTACAAGTAAGTCTGTAAAACAAAATGTATGCACATTTTTCACTAAAGAACCATCATTACATGTTATGTAGAACAAAATGAAGTGTTTTAAAGATTAAAAAAACCCATAATATAACCCCTTTAACAAAATAAATTACATGTGGAAATTAAGCAAGAATGTGACATTTAGTAAGCGTTTTAAAACTTTTAATAATCTTTTTGTCATTTCCCTAGAACAGGGGTGCTCACACTTTTTCTGCAGGCAAGCTACTTTTCAATTGATCAAGTCGTGGGGATCTACCTCATTCATATATATAATTTATATTTACTTATTTATGAAATATATGTTTTTGTTAACAAGTTAAAGGTGTTTAATGATAATACAAGCATGTTTAACACATATAGTTAATATTGTTAAAAAATTAAAGGTGTTTAATGATAATACAAGCATGTTTAACACATATAGTTGATATTGTTAATAAATTAAAGGTGTTTAATGAAAATACAAGCATGTTTAACACATAGAGTTAATATTGTTAACAAGTTAAAGGTGTTTAATGATAATACAAGCATGTTTAACACATATAGTTAATATTGTTAATAAGTTAAAGGTGTTTAAAGATAATGCAAGCATGTTTAACACATATAGTTAATATTGTTAACAAGTTAAAGATGTTTAATGATAATGCAAGCATGTTTAACACATATAGTTAATATTGTTAATAAATTAAAGGTGTTTAATGATAATACAAGAATGTTTAACACATATAGTTAATATTGTTAACAAGTTAAAGGTGTTTAAAGATAATACAAGCATGTTTAACACATATAGTTAATATTGGTAATAAGTTAAATGTGTTTAAAGGTAACACAAGCATGTTTAACACTTATAGTTAATATTGTTAACAACTTAAAGGTGGTTAAAGATAATACAAGCATGTTTAACACATATAGTTAATATTGTTAACAACTTAAAGGTGGTTAAAGATAATACAAGCATGTTTAACACATATAGTTAATATTGTTAACAAGTTAAAGGTGTTTCATGATAATACAAGCATGTTTAACACATATAGTTAATATTGTTAATAAGTTAAAAGTGTTTAAAGATAATACAAGCATGTTTAACACATATAGATTCCTTTCTTTCATGAAGACAAGAATATAAGTTGGTGTATTACCTGATTCTGATGACTTGCATTAATTGGAATCAGACAGTGGTGCTGATAACGTCCGCATTTTTGAATGGAGGAGAAAAAAAGTCCTCCTTTCTGTCCAATACCACATGAAAGTGGTTGGTTTTTGGCATCTTATTTATCCAGCTTCCATACTCCTTTGTATACACTTTACAAGAAATACATTGTCGGCAAACTCCGTAGCTTGCTAGCTTGTGCACGCCAGCTTTCTGAGACTCTTATTTTGTTAGCGCAGGCAGGATGAAGAAGAGCTTTTATTGTGCAACTGTGCAGTCGGTCTTTGGAGTTTTGACGACAGGTACGGCGCCAGACTCTGTTGAAATAAAGTGTTTCTCGCCTTCCTGTCGGTAATTTTAATGAACTGGCAGCAGCCAGCGTCATCTCAGAAGACCCTCGGGTGCCGTGAATGTCAATCAAGTGACGAAAGTGACGTCATAGTGAAGATTTATGATCGCTAATTTTTAGGATTTTTTTTTTAATGCCTGGCTGGTGATCGATTGACACACCCTCCACGATCCACCGGTAGGTCGCGATCGACGTAATGAGCACCCCTGCCCTAGAAAATATTCTAGTGAAACTCAGAATATTAGAATGGTTAGTTTACAAGGTGAAACTATCATATACATAAAATGCAACTTTAGATATTTCAAGCCTTTTTTTGATATGTTAAGGATTATGGATTACAGTTTATGAAAACCTTAAATTGAAATTCTCAGAAAATGTAGTGCCTTCAAAAACTGTAAACTATGATCATCAAAATTATATAAAACAAAGGCTTGACCTATTTCACCTTGCACGAGTTAAAATCACATTTTAGTTTCACATAGGAAATTGAATTGTTGAAATAAATGGACTTTTAAATTGTTCTAAATATTTTTCAAATTTTATGAATTTCACTTGTAAAATGGAAATTACTTTTCTCAGACAACAATTGAACATTCACCTCTTGAAAATCGGGAGCACTGTGGCAAATGGGTTCAAGCTTTTGACCACAAACTTATTTACTGCTTGATGACATTCGTCGTTCTCGGCCTGAGTCATTGCACTCTTCCTTGCCACGGTGAAAAGAGAAGCTTGTGCCGGGTGGCAGACGTGGACTGGAGGTAGTACTTACTGCCCGCCTTGAAGCCAGTCAGAATCTGTCTCTCGTCTTGCTAATCTAAATGAGAAAGCAATCATTTCAATATGATAAGCGGTGAGTTAATCAATCAATCAATCAATCAATCAATCAATTCCTTTATTGTCATTGTCATAATAACACTTGAATCATACATGAACAACGAGATTTTGTTTGAGCTTTGTCCAGCGGCATAGAAACTGCATTGATGACAATAGTTTACATTTTAGCATTTTAGCATTGTCAGGAAGATGGCGAATAGAGGGACGTGGGGGTGAACAGTCGAATGTCTGATGGGTGTTACGTTGATGTTGCAGCAATGCAATGTCCAGAGCACAATTATTGAGGTGTTGAAGAGTGAGGTAATAAGATGGTCCGGGGCAGCAAAGGGGCAGGCTGTTCATTTAGCAGTCTCACAGCCTGGGGATACAGACTGTGAGACATTCTGGTGGTCCTGCCGCGAATCGATCTATACCTCCTTCCAGAGGGTAGCAGGTTGAAGAGGCCATGTGCTACCTGTTGTATTTACGGCAGATGACGTGGTTACTACTATTGAGATGAGATCCAGATTCAAAAACGCGACTTTCATTTATAGTTATTGCATGCTGTATGTTCAAATGTTTCAGCATAGCTCGTATGTCCTCTTGATGAAATAGAAATCTGACAATTATTACAAGTAGCGCTGTTGCAATCTATTCTTGCAAAATGCAGCCAAACTTCAGAACGTTTGTTCTAACCGGGCGCCATCATTCCCATCCACTGACATCGTAAAGGGAATCGTTTTAAAAACTGGCAAGTGATTCCAAGGAATTGAAACACTGGGAAGCAGTTCTGAACAAGAACCTTTTTTTGATTCCCATCTTTAGTAGCTCTGTAACAATTAAGGATACAGTACATGGCTAGAAAACACAAAATTAAGCATGTGTCTGTTGTGCTGTAGCTCTGGGTACTTTAGTATTTTCCTTTTCTGTCTCTCAGTCTCTTCTTAAATAGAAATGAGCTCTTAATTAGGGAGACACTCTTTCTCCTCTATTGTTGCTCGTTAGCAAATCCCATTCCGACTGATGTAGTTTTTATAGTTTCCTGCGACTACTGTTTTTAAGTGGAAAACCAACTGCCCCAAAATGAGGTGAGTTTAGCAGGGTAGTGTTGTGTTCAACTCAGTTGATATCGTGCAGAGGATATGAGGCACAAGCCGAGCTTAATGCCCACTGAAACTTCTTCGGATACAATTAAATTTCCTTTATTTAACCAGGTAAAAAGTCTTGAGATTAAAATCTCTTTTTCAAGAGCGACCTGACAAAGTTGGCGGCACCAACAAAGTTACAATAATAATTACAACAAGACAATACAAACGTACAACAGAACAACAGCAGTCATACCGCAACAGGTCAAAAATGATTTAAAACGATTAAGTATAAATTCAATTTAAAAGCAAGTATATTTTCCAAGAGAACTGGTTTCTCAATCTTTTAAAATGGACTTAAACTCCCCCAAAGTGGTGAATTCTGGTAGCCTCAGGTCTTTATGGATGTCATTCTATGACCAGGAAGCAGCATAACTGAATGCTTTTATTCCAAGTTCTGTGTTGGTTCTACGAACCAACATGTGGAGGACATCCTGTGAGCATAGGTTGTAATAACTGGAGTCTCGACACACAAATGAACACAGATAGGTGGGGACAAGTCCAAGAAGACATTTATATATAAACACTATCCATCGAGAAGGTCCTCGGGCAGTTAAAGATGGACAGTTTGCCTCTGCATACAGAGTACAGTGGTGGACAAGATTTCCACAACCAGTAATAAAACATAAGGCACAGTGATATACCGTGTCTAGTTTCTTCAAGTAAGCGCCTGGTGCATCCATAAAAAGCAAGTCTCCATAATCAAGTAAAGGAATAAAGGTGGATGAGATCAGATGTTTCCTAACTTTTAGGGAAAAACAAGACTTATTTCTAAAAAAAAACCACACAATTTAATTTTAAGCTTAGACACACACTTTTCTTTGTGTGCTTTAAACGATAATCTCTCATCAATAATAATTCCTAAATACTTATATGTTGAGACCAACTCAAGTTCGACCCCATGAGCAATCAATATTTTAGGGATGTTCAATGGCAGCCGTTTGCCATTTGAGAATAACATCACCTTAGATTTGTCTGCATTTAGCACTAGCCTAAGTTGGGTCAGCTGGGACTGAACAATATCAAAAGCAGACTGCAAGAGTTCAAGGGTTTGCACTGCAGAGGGGGATGAACAATATATGACCGCATCATCTGCATAGAAATGGAGCACAGCATCTGATATTTTATCACAAAGATAGTTCGCATAAATGGAGAACAACAGCGGTCCTAATATTGAACCCTGTGGTACGCCCTTCAACACAGGGAGGAAAGATGAAGACGACCCAGCAAACTGGACACATTGTGTTCTATCAGAAAGGTAATTAGAAAACCAGTTAACAGCATGCCCAGATACGCCAATCCTGTGCAATTTATCTGCTAAAATCGCACGGCTGACTGTGTCAAACGCCTTTGACAGGTCAATAAATAGAGCTGCACAATATTCTTTGCAGTCCAATGCTCCAATAATGTCATTCACAACTTTAATGGCAGCGGTTATTGTGCTGTGACATTTCCTAAAGCCTGACTGATGTTCTGATAGAAGACCATGGTTGTCTAAAAATTCATTAAGTTGTTCGCTAACAAACTTTTCAAGAACTTTCGCTAAAATACATAATTTAGAGATGGGTCTGTAGTTGTTAACAGCTGTGGAATCACTTCCTTTCAACAAAGGTAAAGCATAGGCAGATTTCCATTTTAGGAATCTCGTGACTGGACAAGGAAAGATTAAAAATATATTCAAAAGGTTCTGCAATAAAATCAATGGCTGACTTCAGAAAAAAGGGCTCAAGTTTGTCAGGACTTGCAGATTTACCAATATCCACTTATTTTAATGCCCTCTGGACCTCAGACACATCAAGAGGAGTAAAACTGAATGTTTGAGCCATATTGGTATAATGGGTTGATGAGGTACAAACCTCCTGAACATTTGAATGTGAAGGTAAGGAGTCAAATATGGAACCTGAAGAAATGAAATGTTCAATAAAACAATTAAGAATAGTTGAATTATCAGTTAGACTACATGGGGGTTTCACTCCCATCAGTGGCCTAGTGGTTAGAGTGTCCGCCCTGAGATCAGTAGGTTGTGAGTTCAAACCCCGGCCGAGTCATAACAAAGACTATAAAAATGGGACCCATTACCTCCCTGATTGGCACTCAGCATCAAGCGTTGGAATTGGGGGTTAAATCACCAAAAAAGATTCCTGTGAACTTAGTGTATATATACACACCGATATTCTCAAAAATGCTATATGACATTTTCTCCACATGGCTCATCCTTCCTAAATTGTAACTTTGGTCTTAAGATGTAACAAATCATGGATCTTAGTGTTTTATCAATAGAGACGACCCTTTTGAGCACCTTGGAGAATCTTTTCATATTGGAATTAACTAGTGCAAATTCCCAGGAATTCAACTTCATGTAGGGTCGTTAACACCTTGAGAGTCACTGAGGTCACATGATCTGTTGACCCGCTGTATGAGTCATTATGGTCACATGAGTCAAGTGTGATCATTAATGAAGGCTTTAAATGGTGGAAACTGCTGATAAGTAGTGTTTTACATCAGTTATTATGTTTCATGAGTGCAGAAAACAAATGTGAAAAAAGAGGGGTGATGACAAAACATGTCAACATGGACAAGAAGGTCAGGCTAGTCCAATGATTATAGTATTGAGCCTACAAATACAGTGCATGGAAGTTATAATATACAGTGTAGGGTTGTCCCGATACCAACATGTTGGTACCGGTATGGGTACCAACATGTATTTCGATACTTTTCTTAATAAAGGCGACCACCAAAAAATGGCATTATTGGCTTTATTTTAACAAAAAAAATATTACGGTACATTTAACATATGTTTCTTATTGCAAACAAAGAACAATTTTGACCTTAAATAAAATAGTGAACATACTAGACAACTTGTCTTTTAGTAGGAGGCAAACCAACAAAAGCTCCTAATTTGGCTGCTGACGTATGCAGTAAGATATTGTGTCATTTCCCATTCTACTATTTTGTCAAAATTTTGAAGGACAAGCTGTAAAAAAATTATTATCAATCTACTTGTTCATTTAGTGAAGTGAAGTGAAGTGACTTACATTTATATAGCGCTTTTTCTCAAGTGACTCAAAGCGCTTTACATTGTGAAACCCAATATCTAAGTTGCGTTTAAACCAGTATGGGTGGCACTGGGAGCAGGTGGGTAAAGTGTCTTGCCCAAGGACACAACGGCAGTGACTAGGATGGCGGAAGCGGGGATCAAACCTGCAACCCTCAAGTTGCTGGCACGGCCGCTCTACCAACCGAGCTATACCGTCCCGTTTACTGTTAATATCTGCTGACTTTCTCTTTTAACATGTTCTATCTACGCTTTTGTTCACATTTAATAATCACTTATTCTTCTGTTGTTTGGATGCTTTACATTAGTTTTGGATGATACCACAAATGTAGGTATTAATCCGATACCAAGTAGTTACAGGATCATAAATTGGTCATATTCAAAGTTCTCATGTGTCCAGGGATGTATTTCCTCAGCTTACAAACATGATATACATTTTTAAAAAAGGTAAAAGATTTTGTGATGATAAAAAATATCGATGTAATCATTTTAGTATCGACAAGATACGCTTTTGTACCTGGTATCATTAATTTTTTTTACGTTGAGGAGCGCTAGCTTTTGTTTGCGATGACGCCGGTGAGCTATCGTATTTTCGTACAGTGTGTAGTGAAGCATGGTTAGTTAGTCCTCGTCCTGCAGGGATAATACTTGTAAGAAACAGTTAATTTGTTGCCATGGAGGCGAGAATTTGTGATTTAGAAGTAGTTAAAATACTGCCGACTGCGTATGGATGTTAGCCGCTAGCTAGCTAGCCATGTTTTTAAGCACTTTTTGTAGAGCGGCGTTTCAGTGTTATAGCATAACATTTTAAGCCAAAATGCAGCCATTCTCCCTTTTCTATCTACACACATTGTTCCCTTGTAAATACTCTGTGACTCTGCTTGTAAAACCAGCAAAGTCACGGCGTGACTACGGCGCGCCGTCATGCCCGTTAAAAATAAATAAATAAAACCTTTTTTAAAAAGGAACCGGTGTTTTTCAAACTGAGTATAGTACTGTTGTTGATTCATTAGTACCGCAGTACTGTACTAGTACCGGCATACCGTACAAACTTATTACAGTGATACCTCAATTTACGAGATCAATTCATTCCTCGTAACTCAAAACACCCGTATCTCAAATCAGCCACACCCATTGAAATTAATTGAAATCAATTTCATCTGTGCATTGCCCTTCCAAAACACCACAATTTTAACATGTAACATGCCTCCTTAAAAATAAAAACCTTTTAGATAAGACATATTGTATTGTATATAATATCATAGAATGTAGAACAAACAACTACAGTCGTTTTATGAAATAATGCAATAATATTGTTCAGAATTTACCTTGGGCTACAGACTTTTGTCGGTGTCTCCTACGAGTAACAATAATAATTGTTATTGTTATTTATTTGAGGAATTTAGGATCGATGCCTAATCAATCCAGAGGTGTTGAAATGTGACCGACACAATGAAAAGTATTGTTTAAAGTACCAATTATAACAGAAGTCGCAGATTTGTTGGTCCATTCACACACCTTCTGAGTTTTGCCAACAAGGGAATTCTGGGTACTGGGGCTCTGTGGCCGAGGGTTTGGGGATGGTGGGGGGTCGAGTTGTGTTCTTCTGTGGAGGCTGTGGTTCGTTTACGTTCCGTCCCGATGGCTCGCCTTGGGGCCCAATGTGTAAAAACTTTCAGTGGTGTATACTGAATACAAGTAGTAAACAAAAGTATATATGTATTTTTCTGATGATTGTTGTGATGTGGTAGATGGGTGGGATTAAATAAGATATGTTTCCTCCTTCTCCTTTTTGGATAAATTGAGATGCAAAACTGTTAAATGTAGTTTTTTCACAAATGTAACCTGGCTTGTGTGTCCGTAATGAAATGAATTAAACTGAATGTTGCACACGGATGTTTGTTGAGCTACGGACCGGAGGTCAGAGTTGACAGCAAGCAATACGTATGTCTGTGTGCCAAAGGTAAAGCATGATCGTTCAGTTTGTTGAGTCAGGACTTGAGAGAATTTAGATGTTTCTGACTGCATGCGTGGGGAATGGCTGCAGCTTGTCTGATGCAGATTGACAATTTTACAGTCGGCCTGACTCACGGGTTGTGTTTTATTTGTTTGTTTCTCTGATTCGTTTGTCAGCTTCTTCTGCGCTGCACTAACTTTCTCAGTTTCGTTGGTTGGACGGCAAAATTGTTTTGATCTCTGTAACTGTGGACAGTTACAATTTTAACCAGCTGAAGTGAGGCTCGTTACTCAAATTATGTTTGCAATCTGGGGAGGCGTGGCTCGGTTGGTAGAGCGGCCGTGCCAGCAATTTGAGGGTTCCAGGTTCGATCCCGCTTCCGCCATCGAACCTGTTGTGTCCTTGGGCAAGACACTTTACCGACCTGCTACCAGTGCCACCCACAGTGGTTTAAATGTAGCTTAAAGATGTTATTAATGGGTTTCACTATGTAAAGCGCTCTGAGTGTCTGGAGTAAAGAGCTATATAAATAATATTTCACTTCACAATTTAAAGCGTAATAAAAAACTGATAGACAGTTTATATCTTATAATAAGTAAGTTCTTGTAAGTTGAGGTACTTACAAGTACTTATACTTTGATATTGACATATTGTGTGAGCTTCACTCACTAGTCACATTCTATATTAACCCTTTGGAAAAGGTGTTTATGGAATGATAAAACTTGTGAAGACTTCAAAAGTTTGATTTGCTTGTGCAACACAAGCTTGCTAGCTTCTAGTGCTGTTTTTTTTTTTTTTTTTGTACAAATCCTTCGGGTCTGTACAAGGCTTTTCCGCTCCCGTCGGAGTGCAATTAGGTTGTTTGGAGTGATGTGGTGCCAGAGGCCTCAGTATGAGCTACTTCGCACAGGCCCTTCGAGAAATAACAGAACTCACCTCCCCATAACTCTTTTAGTTCACTCACCATGCTATCACACTTTCTTTCTATCTTTCAATCTCAAATCATTTTGTTTCTCCGTTTCTGTTTTTGTTGTACTGAGCAAAATGTCAGGGTTGAAATTAATTATTGATCAGAAAGCAGATTTTTAGAAATGAATGCTGTTAACTATGACATAAAGTAAAGTAAAAGAAAAGTTTTGCTTATATAATTATTGCAGACATTTCTGTCATGAGAACATCATTACATTTTCAGACTTCATTACGTTCATTTAAATAGATAATGTGTGACTACGTATAAGAGCTTATTTTCTAGATATCATTTTTATATTTCTGCATGAGATGACGTGTCAAGCTAATTATACCTCTAATAACCATACTGTAAATATAAAAACATCAGATGGTTATCCGGTGTTAAATTCACATTTATTATTAGTTTTAGATCTTATTTTAATAAACACTGTTCTCTTATATTGCAGTGTAACGATATAGGAGTCCCTCTCTTATCTGCTGTCAAGTATGATCTTGTGTTTTAAAGATCTTTTGCCTCCAGCTTTCCTCCAGTGAGACAGAATGCACACCTAATCATTTTATTCCAGGACAGCAACGTTTGTTTTCTAACGCACAAATACTAATAGTTTTTCAAAGTGAGCTGAATTTTCGAGAAAATCTTTTATACTCTCATTTGGCACATGTTTACACATTTTGTTATTTGTTGTATGCTGCAGTGTCCTTAATACACAGTATTCAAAGAGTATGACTTAATTACCCATTGGCATTGATTTGCCCCACAAAACCAAGGACAGGTGAAGAGCTTACTGAGTCACACTTCCCTTTTCTCTTTGTCTGACTAGATTAAATGGGGTTGGAGAATAAAGAGCTACAGTATAATAAAACATTAAAAGGGAAGGGGCAAAGTGTAATAGCCGGGAATTTGTATGATTACATAGAAAATGTGGCCATGAAATAGACAGGAAGTATATTTAGATTACTTTGACGTAGATTACTGTGGGCTACTGATGCTTCTACAAAGTAGGTTTTCTTGTAGGTAGGACTGTAGGTCTTGGTCAGAGATTTCCAAACTTTCCCCTACCAGGGTCTTTACAGAAACGTTCGAGGATGCAGGGACACTCTAGGCGTCTGTCAGGACTCTACGTTACTTACAAGATGTTACTTTCACATTATCACCTTCAAGCACTTGTTGCATGTGGCCAAGTCTGCATCTATTTAGCCCCAAAATGAGGTTTTAATAACTACTTTTTTTCTGGTCTGGTTACTACTGTTCACTTTGGAACTGGTACAATTATGGAACAGAGTACCATCCCGATACCCGTCCCTCATCTAAATGTCTATGTACGATAAGTGGAAGGGGAAAATCTTCCAGAGAAACATTTTTAAATAGACATGAGGTTTTTTCAATAAATAATTAAAACAGTGATGTGTCCAATTAGTTTTAGTACATTTTTAGCATAAAAACATTGTGTGAAGCTCCAACAACATAGCTTTAAAACGGAAAATGTGTGTGTGTATATATATATATATATATATATATATATATATATATATATATATATATATATATATATATATATATATATATATATATATATATTTGTGTATATATATATATATGTGTGTGTGTGTATATATATATTTGTGTATATATATATGTGTGTGTGTGTGTATATCTGTATATGTATATATATATGTGTATATACATATGTGTGTATAAATATATGTGTATATATATGTGTGTGTATATATATATGTGTGTGTATGTATATATTTGTGTACATATATATGTGTATATATATATTTATATATGTATAAATATATATGTCTGTGTACATATGTATATATATATATATGTATACATATGTATGTATATATATATATATATATATATATATATATGTATATATATATACATATATGTGTATGTATAACCCGAGCAACGTTAATCGGTGCCCAGTAGTACAGGCTAGTTTCGGTCTGTGCCAAAAAAGTACCAAATCCAGTGCTCACCCCAATTGACGAAGCTTGATAGTAATGTAAGACATTTTCAGTTTGTAAATGCAGATAAAGCGGATGTATAGCGTAGCGCTTTTATTTTAAAGCCGGAAAAGTGTGTGATTGCTTTGAGAAATGTCTTGACATGTTTTGATTTCGGTTCGACTGTTTGCAATACAACAGTCTCCTTTAGACCTCCTGCCTACTGTCTTTCATTTCTGTTAACTTTAATGTCATCTTACTTACTAAAGCAGTTACAGTAACAATCTAAAGTGTATCACTGCCCCTTAACCATAATCTGAACATGGAAGTGAAGAACCACTCACCTGAAGGACGCGCCCAACAGGCGTTTGCTGCAGGGATGTAGCCTCTTCTCACAGCGAAAAAGAGTCCTTTCTTCTCTGTAGAACAACTTGCCGTGGCTTTCTGTAGACTTTCTTTTGTCCCTTTCTGCTCGCTTGTGGCTAATGAATAACAAGTGAACTGCAGCCAAGTTCCCCCCGCTACGGCACTGCCCGAGGGTCAAAATTGACGCGTGTGCGTTAATTACCCGTTAAAAAATAAAACAATTTTAATTTATAGTTAACGCGTTATTGTGTTAACTTTGACAGCCCTAATATATATATATATATATATATATATATATATATATATATATATATATATATATATATATATATATATATTTGAACAAACAAAGCCAATACACTTGCAAAAAAGTGTTTGTGTGTGTTTGTCTCGAAGTGACCTATTCAATCAAGTACAGGTGCTGACTAATTAATGGAAAACTTATCTCTCTCCGACAGACGATGGCATTCAGTGACCTTGACTAGAAGCTAATTGAGGAAGGACTTAAGTGCCGTAAGACTAAAGTGTATTAAGTGTGCATGCATTTGTTGTCCAAGGAAACAACTGCACTTGCATCCCATGTCAGTTGCATTCTGTAACCCTGTTTCACATCTGTTCCTTGCAAGTGTGAAGCCTCCTCCTTGTTTTTTTGAGTCATGTGTCTTGTCCACTAAATTGAGGGTTTCACACCTCCAGTCTGTCTTCAGTCAGTCAGTTTCCTTGCATGTATGTGCTAATGCATGTTTAGCACATTTTAAATCCACCTGTTTTTCTTAAGGTTTAAATGCAGTTGAATAAAAGGCTAAGCCACAAAACAAAAAATCTTCAAGCTTGTGTTTGAATGTGTTATTACAGAGAAAGTAAATGGCTTGAAGCTGACAAAATGTGACAACTTCATGTAGCCAGCAGCAGAACAAAATGCTGACCCTGTGGAAAACAAACTGCCGTTATCCAAAATAGAACAACCACTTAGCGATGGGAGGAAGTAGGGCTTGTAGGAAACGGTGGGAAGTAAACACTCCTTCATCCATCTGCAAGGACAACAAAATATAGGCTTTACAATACAGTGTATCATCTAAGGTTTAAAAATTGTGACATTGTAAATTAAAATTAATTGAAATAGATCATTCCAAAGTCAAACGGTGTCAATCATAAAAACTAGAGATGTCCGATAATATCGGCCTGCCGATATTATCGGCCGATAAATGCGTTAAATTGTAATATCTGAAATTATCGGTATCGTTTTTTTAATTATCGGTATCGTTTTTTTGTTGTTTTTTTTTAAATCAACATAAAAAACACAAGATACACTTACAATTAGTGCACCAACCCAAAAAACCTTCCTCCCCCATTCACACTCATTCACACAAAAGGGTTGTTTCTTTCTGTTATTAATATTCTGGTTCCTACATTATACATCAATATAGATCAATACAGTCTGCAAGGGATACAGTCCGTAAGCACACATGATTGTGCGTGCTGCTGGTCCACTAATAGTACTAACCTTTAACAGTTAATTTTACTAATTTTCATTAATTACTAGTTTCAATGTAACTGTTTTTAAATTGTTTTACTTTCTTTTTTATTCAAGAAAATGTTTTTAATTTATTTATCTTATTTTATTTTATTTTATTTTTTTAAATACCTTATCTTCACTATACCTGGTTGTCTAAATTAGGCATAATAATGTGTTAATTCCACGACTGTATATATCGGTTGATATCGGTATCGGTTGATTGCAGACTTAACGCCTTTTTCACCAGCATAGCCGCAACTCTTGTCAACAAGCTGTATGGCGTCACATTAGTGCCAAAAATCAGAACGCATAAAAACTGTTATCGCGCGCTGATTCTCCACTTCGTGCGCGCGCGAAACCCTTTTGCGCGCGTGCGGTGCCTTTCTGCGCGCGCGGCGCCTTTCTGCGCGCGCAGTCTCGGTCTGTGCGCTCTCTGTGTACTCCTGGCATCTCTCCTCGCGCTGTCATGTTTCTTTTTGGCACTTTGGGGGCGGGTATGCTTCCTCTTTTTGATTGGTCAGGCGAAAAATGCT
The DNA here is from genome assembly GCF_033978685.3 of Nerophis lumbriciformis. NCBI lineage: Eukaryota > Metazoa > Chordata > Actinopteri > Syngnathiformes > Syngnathidae > Nerophis > Nerophis lumbriciformis. Next base: position 21,592,053 of record NC_084553.2, on the reverse strand, counting down.
GAAAAATGCTCAGAGCCAATCAGAAGTATAGCAGGGCGGGTCATCGTCAATATGTATCAAGATTTACGGAGGAAGAAGTGGATAAAAAAATGTCGGCTGAAAAAGAGGTAAGTTGAGGGACACAGTTATTTACATTATTGAACTGGTTTGGAGTGATTGTAAGGGTTTACTGACTTGTTAGAAGAATGGAGGCTCCACTGCTATCTTAGTTGAAAACATTAAATGCACTGCACATGAGTTAATAAAAAAAGCACCTGGACTTGCTAGTTCACACAGCATCCCTGCTGTTAGCCATTCATGTGTGTTGTTTCGCTTGTTGCTTGTTTTATTACTTTTTTTCTCATCATAGTCCTAATACTTGTCAAGTATCCCGTTTTGGCCGGAAACATCCTGTATTTTACACCTCTTTCCTAGCCTGACTAGCCAGCCCATCTCTTTTGCATTCTGTTGGATTGCATTACAAAATTTGAATGTAAATGAAAAATCGTGTGGGCTGGCATTCCAGGCTACCTCTTTCCCGCCATATTAGCATTTTCCCTTAAATGTCATGTATTTTAATGTAGTAATAATTGAAATACAAGTTAAGAAAAAAAATGTTTTCTCTGCCTCTCTTTTTCATTAACATGTGAAAATGAGAAAAGTGTCATATTGAACCTGTGTGGTATTTTGCATTAGCAAATTTAACAATAATTGTCTTTATGATAGGACTTAATTTGAAATAATATTATCAAGATTGAAGTAGTATATATAACCATTTGGATAAAATATGGTGGGACGACTCAATACAATTTCCCATTTTTTTAAATCCAAAACTTCACAGGTAAGCCTTATTATAGGGGTGTTGAAAATAAATCTATTCTGGGAGATATGGCAATATTACGTTGCGCGATTCTCGTATCTATTCAAAATGCAGCCATATCGATTTTTTTTTTTAATTTTTAATTATTTTTTTTTTGTTATTAGGCCTAGGGAAATTGCTTAAGGTCCCACAGTGATGGCCCAGAGTGGATTTGAAACTGCAACCCTCTGGTTGCAAGCCCACTTTTGTAATTGTTTATATATATATTGCCTTATACTTTAATATCGGGATATATCGCGATGTATTGTATCGTGACCTTTGTATATGAATCTAATTGCCAGATGCCAGGCAATACACACTGCTACCTTATTATATATTAATGTTACTTTGTGTGGCTTGCTATGCTAGGTAGAGTTGAAGGAGACTGCACAGCGGCTGGCTTCCTTGCTGCAAGCAGTCCTGCCTGGGTCATCACCTACAAACAGTGAGGATTGTTATGTTCACACTCACATTGTCTATTACCATTTCACCATTCTGTATTGACACAATATTCCTTTACAATTTTTGTTATTAAAAACAATTCTGAAGATTCGGAAAACCAAGACCAAAATGACGGACAAGGATTCCGGCAGCAGTCCTTCTCAACAGAGCGGAACATGGCCAGGTTTGTCATAGGCAGACAAAGTTTACCATTATTTAAAAAAAATTGTGACTTCACATTGAATCAAATCTAAACCTCCTGCATGACAGGTGAGATTTCTACCATCTGGACCACCAGTGCATCCGAGGTAACATTGAGTCTTGTAAGCATCACATCACAGATATGAGATGGTTACTAAGGTATTGTAAAACTCAATGTTACTAAGGATGCACTGGTGGGTGAGTGGTAGGAGTCCCACTTGTCATGCAGGAGATTTAGGTTTGATTCAATGTAAGTAGAGAGATGATGCCTTGGAGATGTGTTTTGGATCAGTCTTTGCTCAGTGGGGATGAATGAACTCCAAACTCATTGTATGCGCAGTCGTTTCACATGTTCATGGCAGACAATGTATAGTTGTTCATTAGTCAAGTTTGGGTCAGTCAGATCAATGAGAGTTTGGAGTTCATTCAGCTCCTCCTCAGTTAGAGGGCAATCGTATTCAGGCACCACAATGCCAGTTTCAGGTTCCGAGTCGTTGCCATTGTAATCAGCCGCAGTCTCCCAATCAATGTCCGGCTCTTGAAGATCCTATGTGCCAAAAGAGAGTATTTTAGTTTACACAGATCATTACAGTGTATGGTTGTTATTTATTTTCAAGGTGTTCCATTCTTCCTGGATCTTTGTTCAGTAAACGCTAATTCAATCCTCGTGTTTTGATTGTTTTCTTTTTTTTTAGCCACAAAAATACTGTCGACAAAACACTTACTGCAATGTTCTCAGAACGAGCATTACTGTTGTTCAACATCTGTCCACATTCCCACATCTGCATCGGACTTTGGTTTCCCTCAGTGCGCATTGGATGGTGGTTCCAGCCTTCAGTGAAGATCTCCAAGTCTTTTTTGAGTCTTGGAAGAAATGCGTAGTGGACACAGAATATGTCGTCTATGGACGAGATGTCCAGTATTTCATTTTCTTCAAAAGAGTACAGAAGGTTAGAATACTTGAACGATACAGAGATCCACAAATCTCGCCATAACCGCTCTATCCTATTGAGGGTCACAAAAACATAAAAATTGAATTTCCATGAAGGCAAACATGAAATTGTGTTAATAAGTGAAAGCTAGAGGAATTGTACCTTTGATTGTGGACACTCTTTCCCGAGATGAAACTTCCACGATTGTTGCCACGGACTGTGAACATAAACCGGGCGATGTCCACGTTCTCTACGCCCTGGTCAGCTCGTACCCTGAAATTGGTTAAAATGAAGGAATCAACATAACAATGTATTTGTAACTTTTGTACATGAGTACACTATCCAATTCGTATTTTCAACATTAACAAATGTGCCCAGTAATAATAGTATGCATATAAAGTCCCCTTTGTGGTTACAGCTAAAAACATGCAGTGAGACAATAGCAAGGAATCATGAGCAAAGAATATGAACTGTGTGGAGAAATGGCATAAAATATGTTCCTGTCTTAGTTTTTTTAAATCAAATAGTATAAGCACTTAATGCTGTTGTTCAGCCAAAGGATGGGGTATATAATATTATATTTGTATCTGTCATTTCTGAAAATTGCCAATATGCATAGCATTGTAATAATCTGAATAACACTACCTTGAGGGTAAACCATGTTGTTGAGTGGCCTCCAGAAAGAAGTGGAATGCTGTTGAAGCACAGTTGTTGGTCGCTGCATTTAAGTACAGTATCTACAAAAGTCAAATAAAATGTAAACCAGTTTAAAGGCATGCGTGTGCACCTGCACCAAGATTACACTTGGAAACTAAAAAAAAGAAAAAGTAAAATAAACAAGATGGCAGTTTGAATACAATATGTGGGCAACTGCCAAATTTGAACAAATGCTTTGGATAAGTTGCCTCAATAATGTGAGATTCTGGCATATTGGCTACAGGGAAGGCGAGGGTGAAATTAAAAATTATGTACAAGATCCTGTCCTGGGAGGCTTAAGTACATGGAGCAATTGGATTGAGAATGGTACTATTGTAGCCTCAAAAAAAAATTAAAAATGAAACAATCCACAGAAAGACTAATTATTATAATGTAATTTATAAAAAACAAAAATTAGGTTACCTTTCTCGAAAAAACATCAATTCCTCCAAATATGACAATGTTGTATCTGAGAAGCAAACATACAACTTGAATTTAGTCATTTACGATTTGTGCACTATACAGTGTACAAACAGTGAAATTTGGTTTAAGTGGGTAAAAGGTCCAGAATAATGCATACAAATAAAAATATTCCATATATTATGTGAAATTACATATTCCCATGATGGATAGTCACTGTACAAATGAGAACTTGTTGATTATCAGATTAGATATATATAAACATCTTCAATACAAACCTGATCAACTTGTGATTTGTGTCCACATGTACCAGGGACAAGGGCCCTGGTACAGAGTAAACTCTGCGTATGACACAGCCAAGACTGTACAGTCTTGAGATGATACCCATGGTATCAACTCTGTGCATGCATGCAGCAACTCTTCTCCATGGAACTCTGTGTCCCAGAGAATCCAGTCGGCCTTTTACCATCCTGTAGCCTGCATTTGGTAAATCACGCTTAATGTCAGAAACCAAATAGTCAAGCTCAGCATCGGTGATGAGACTATACATGGCCCTGACAGAAAGCTCATTCTCTCTCATCCTTCGATAGATTGTCCTTCTTGAAACACCCATCAGTGTGGCTATGCAAGGCACAGGAAGGTGTACGCCAAGCAGTTCCTTCAAATGCTGTTCATCGACCAAAACTTTGGGGCGTCCTTTGGTGCCTGTCTTCTCCACTGTGACATCTGGGGCTGGATGTTCCAGTTGTGCTTTCAGAAGTTCAAAGAGTTCCTGCAAAGTCTGGATAATAGGAGCTGGTACTTGAATGTGGTTGGATAGGGCCTGCAGAAGATACAGCTCCTGTCGACAAACAAATTCTAAAAAGTCCAAATTTAGTGGAGTTGTGGAAAATGCCAATTAAATTTTATCTAAAAGTCTTTGAAGAAGGTAATGTCTCATCTGTTGGGGAGAACATCACATAGTTAATGAAGTGTCAAGATCAATATCTCTCTTTCCATACACATACAACCAGTCGACAGATGTCAGTCAATGATGGAAATTATATTTTCAAATATGTTTTCTTTCCTCACTTGTCTGTTTAAAAAAATATTTTTATTTATTTAATATTTGTATATGTAAATATTGAATGTATGCCACAATGTGGGACTATTAATTTTCTTTCCTCTATCTACTTTAAGTTTACACCAGAGTCTACCCGAACCCACTTATCTATGCGTACTTCATATCGGGACCACATGATTAGCATATGGGCCTAATTATTGATGTTATGATTGCAATTACTATTTTAGTAGAATAATGAATGACAGGTTATCACTACAATTAATGCATATGGTTTTAATATTACTATAAAAAGTATTTACGTTTCTGCAAACAACTCAAACTATTGAAAATTAGATATCAGCCCAGATCAGTATAGATGGCAGAGTTAAAAATATGTATTTAAAAAAACAACAACAAAAAAAGCTAGCTCCATACATTAGGCAAATTAAATCTGAGAGATAATAGTGTAAGACTTACTTGTTCAGCCATGATAGCCCGATGAAAACGTGATTTCCTTTCTTTTTAATCCCAGGGAACTGCCATGGACTTTTCATCATAAATATGAATAAACTTTCATCATAGATATGAATAAACACTCGATGTTTCTCCAGCGTGGCGGCCATCTTCACAAAATGCTCAGAGCCAATCAGAAAGAAGGGGCCGTCTAAGCATACCCGCCCCCAAAGTGCCAAAAAGAAATATGACAGCGCGAGGAGAGATGCCAGGAGTACACAGAGAGCGCACAGACCGAGACGGCGCGTGCGCAGAAAGGCGGCGCGCACGCGCAAAAAGGCACCACGCGCGCGCAGAAAGGCACCGCGCGCGCAAAAAGGCACCACGCGCGCACAAAAGGCGCACGATAACAGTTTTTATGCGCTCGGATTTTTGGCACTAATGTGACGCCATAAAGCTGTCCCACCACTCTGGTCGCTTTGGTGTAGAACACATTAAAGCCTTCTACAGAAAGCTAGGAGTATCCAACAATGATTTCAAATTAGAAATGGTCACAGCTGATGAGGTGTTTAAAAAATTGAGCGCGCTCCACCCAAACAAGGCCACCGGCCTTGACAATATCCCCTCCAGATTCCTCCATCATTGCCCCGATCATCACACACATAATAAACCTATCAATTACACAAGGCCAAGTACCAAAGGATTTTAAGATAGCAAGAGTAACTCCCCTCTTTAAAAAAGGAAGCAAATTGGAACCTGGCAACTACCGACCTGTTTCTATTCTCAGTTCCATTTCGAAAGTAATGGAGAAAATAGTCTATGAACAAGTCGGTAGTTACCTTACCACTAATAAACTCATGTACAAATTCCAATCCGGCTTCAGAACTAGCCACTCCACTGACACATGCCTTCTCTATCTGACCGACCACATCAAACATGAGGTGGACGCGGGCAAATACTGCGGCATGGTCATGCTGGACCTTCAGAAGGCCTTTGACACTGTTAACCACGCTATACTGTTGGATAAGCTCAGAGCAATCAGATTGAACAAAACCTCATCGAGCTGGATGCAATCTTACTTGGAGGGGAGGGAGCAGGTGGTAGAGGTGAACGGCACCGTGTCCCCCCCCTCTCGGTGAGCTGTGGAGTCCCCCAAGGCAGTGTATTGGGGCCTTTACTGTTCCTAATATACATAAACGACTTGTCATCGGCATGCGACTGTGAATTGTTCTTGTTTGCGGATGACTCGGCTTTGCTGGTATCAGACAAGGACAAGTCACAGGTGGAGAAAATCCTTAGTGCTGAACTCTGTAGAACATGCACCTGGCTCGCTGACAACAAGCTATCCATACACTTGGGTAAAACGGAATCCATCCTATTTGGGTCCCACATCAACCTTAAGAAAGTCAATGACTTCACTATAAAAGTGGGTGACATTGTTATCACCAGGAAAGATGAGGTCACCTTCCTAGGTTCCATTCTAGAGGCTAATCTTTCCTGTGATAAAATGGCAACCAAGGTAATCAAAAAGGTCAACCAGCAAACGAGATTTCTCTATAGAATCTCCTCTCTGGTCAACAAAAGCACCATGAGGATTCTGGCGGGAACTCTCGTTCAACCCTTTTTCGATTACGCATGCACCTCCTGGTACCCTGGCACCTCCAAAACCCTCAAATCTAAACTCCAAACATCCCAGAACAGGCTAGTCAGATTACTTCTAGACCTTTACCCCAGATCCCACCTCACTCCTACCCACTTCTCCAAAGTGGGCTGGCTCAGGGTGGAGGACAGAGTAAAACAACTTGCACTGAGCCTAATCTAAAAAATCCGCTACACCTCCCTGATACCGAAGTACATGTCAAACTACTTCCTTAACGTAAATGACCGCCATAACCACAACACCAGGGGGAGCTCCACTAACCACGTTAAACCCAGATTCCGAACTAACAAAGGTCTTAACTCATTCTCTTTCTATGCCACATCAATGTGGAATGCGCTCCCAACAGGTATAAAAGAAAGTGCATCTCTATCCTCCTTCAAAACCACAATAAAAGTTCACCTCCTGGCAGCTACAACCCTAAACTAACACCCTCCCGGGATTGTTAATAATCAAATGTAAACAATCAAATGCAGATACTTTTTCTTATGCCTTCTGATCTCTCTCTCTCTCTCTCTCTCTCTCTCTCTCTCTCTCTCTCTCTCTCTCTCTCTCTCTCTCTCTCTCTCTCTCTCTCTCTGCCCACTACTTGCTGTCCATATCCTACCTAGTCAGACCTACACTGTTCCAATATCCATTTCTCTGTTCTCAATTGTTGATGACTGATGATAATAACCAAACCTAACGATTGACATAGGCTTTTATTCAGCAGTTTCTGAGAACTCTTTTTAGACAGAGTGAATAAACAAATGGCTATAAACTCTATACTGGACAACTAGAGTAAAAAGGAAACGTATCGCAGGGCGCAAAACAATAAACGGAAAATCACTCCTGAGGGAGGAAAAAAGGCGATATCAAAATCTACACGGATCTAATAACAAAAAACAACAATCTACGATTAGCTGCACCAAAACAAAATCCCTCACAAAGACGAGACAAAAAGCTATAAACAGAAACTACACTATAAAGGGCTAAGAAAAATCTACAAATTAAAGCGCTCCAAGAGGAGGGAAAAGGAAGACAGAGCACTATGAAACTAGCTAATAAAACTGATCAAAAAACTTTAGCAAATCAAAATCACTCTTCTTCAGAGGGTACAAAGAAATCAAAGAATAAAGCAAGGCAATACTTAGCGACTTGGACAAGACTGTGGAAGACGGCTGGAGGTACACCATCAGACGATATACTCTGGCAACAGGACAGGGGAAGACGAGGGCTATATACACATGAGGGAGGGTGACACAGGTGGGCACAATCAGGCAATCAGGAAAGACATCAGACAGGAGGAAGGGCAAGTGTCCTGAAACGAGAGGAGTATTAGACTTTCAACATAAAACAGGAAGTTCGCCAGACAACCCCAGAACAGGACTTCCCTCACCGCAGTGTGACAGTACCCCGGCTTCTAGGGCCGAATCCAAACGGCCCAGGCTGTTCAGGGTGGTCTCTGTAGAAATCCTTGATGAGAGTAGGGTCGACAACGTGGCGGGACAGAACCCACTGTCTTTTGTCAGGTCCGTATCTTTCCCAATCCACCAGGAATTGTCTGCCCCGGCCCCGGTTGCGTACTGCCAACAAGCGTTTCACCTTGTAGACTGGTCCACCGTCGATCACTTCGGGTGGTGGAGGGGACGTGGTTACTGGGACCATGGTGCTTTCCTTGGTTGGTTTAACCTGACTAGCGTGGAAGGAGGGATGGACGCGGGGCAGACGAAGTCGAACCGCTGCACGTCCGACGAGCCCGATGATTGGGAACGGTCCTACAAAACGTGGTGCCAGTTTCTTTGATGAAACCTTGAGACGTAGATCGTTGGCTGATAGCCAGACTCTCTGACCGGGTCGGTAGGCGGGCGCAGGCCGTCTCTTGCATCTTGCCGCTCTCTTCATCCAATCTCCTTGTCTGGTCAATACTTGACGGGCGGCTGCCCAAATACGGCAACAACGTTAGACCATGGCATGGGCGGAGGGGACCGACACTTCCACCTCATTCTCTGGAAAGAGAGCGGGCTGGTATCCTAAGGCACAATGAAAGGGAGAGAGGCCAGTGGCTGATGTAGGCAGGGAATTGTGCGCACACTCTAACCAGACCAGGTGCTTGCTCCATGTGGAGGGGTTTTGGCAGACCACGCACCGGAGGCCGGTTTCCAGCTGCAGGTTAAGCCGTTCGTCCTGGCCATTGGCTTCTGGATGATATCCTGATGTCAGGCTGACCTTAGCTCCAATGAGTCGGTAGAACTCCCCCCAGAACCGTAATACAAACTGAGGCCCCCGGCCTGAAACAATGTCTTTGGGGAATCCATGAATCCGGAACTCGGTAATTTAGGCATAGCAATGAATCTGACCATTTTGGAGAACCTGTCGATCACATTGAGGACAGTGGTGTTACCTTGTGAGACCGGGAGCCCTGTGACAAAGTCCATAGAGATGTCTGACCACGGTCTGGAGGGGATGGGCTGGAGAAGTCCCATGCGGGACTTGGAAGACGTCTTATTCCGGGCACAGACCGAACGCGCCTACGTACTCCCGGACCTCCGTCTCCATGGCTGGCCACCAGAACCGCTGGGAGATCACAAACATAGTTATTTAACTCCCGGATGACATGAGAGCAGCGAGGTGTGAGCCCAATGAATCACCCGGGGGTGCAGCTCAGTGGGGACAAACAACCGATTATAAGGACATCCCCTAGGTGGCGGGGTCACACCGGGGGACGGCGTGGTGAAGTTGGGAGAGTGGCTGTGCAAGTAACCTGAGGGTTCCTGGTTCAATCCCCACCTTCTACCAACCTCATTACGTCCGTTGTGTCCTTGAGCAGGACACCTCACCCTTGCTCCTGATAGGTCGTGGTTAGGGCCTTGCATGGCAGCTCCCGCCATCAGTGTGTGAAAGTGTGTGTGAATGGGTGAATGTGGAAATAGTGTCAAAGCGCTTTGAGTACCTTGAAGGTAGAAAAGCGCTATACAAGTATAACCCATTTACCATTTACCGTTAGCTTGCTTTACCTCAGTTTCTATTGGCCAAGTTACCGCTCCTACCACACAGTTCAATGGAAGGATGGTCTCAGGTTGCTTGGCCTCAAGCTCGGGGTTGAATAGTCGTGACAGGCCTGGCGAGAGTTGAGTCTCTTAGCTTTCTTGATGTATTCCAGATTCTTGTGATCCGTCCAGACGATGAATGGGTGTACGGCCCCCTCGAGCCTCCTTCCCTCTAAGGCGAGCTTCACTGCCAGCAACTCCCGATTGCCGACATCATAGTTTCTTTCAGCTTTGGACAGCCGCCACGACAGAAAGGCACAGGGATGCATCTTCCCGTCCTGTTGAGAGCGTTGAGACAGGACATCTCCAACTCCTTCATTAGAAGCGTCCACCTCCACAACGTTCACCAGAATCAAAAATGGAATCAGAATCTTAAAAATCTTACCAATTCCAATCCCTACACAAAAGTGTAGTATTAGATTACCGCGTGGTCTGGACCACAATCTTTCTGACGGTGGTCAATCAGAGGTTGTGAACATCTGTATTAGAATCAGATGTGTCTTTAACTATGCTCCCTGAATATTTAAATGTGTTAATGGCCTGTCTTTTCAACTTGTCAACATTCTCAAAAAAGCATGACAGTGCATAAATCCCTCTTGCGCTATATGTTCATGCTAATTAATTGTTGAACTTGTTTCCCCTTTGATAGTGAAAATGATCAAAGTTAATGTAGGCAAGCTCTTGGCAGATTGTGTGTCTCCCTGAGCAGCACACGACGCTTCCTTGCTCAGTGAATTATTCAGTCCCACCTCGGGCCATTGTCTATTGATGTTCCTACATATTTCCCTAATGTAAAACTACTAATGTTGTCATCACTAGCCTCATCCAACAGCCTTCATCAATAGTCACTATTTTTAATGGACATGTTTATTTTAATATTCACAGTACTAAAACCAGACCAAAGTGAGCTTGAGTGCAGTGACATATTTTGGTTATCTCTTGCCTCTTGTAAAACATTCTGGAAGGAGCTAGTAATCTTTTTAGGTTGGATAATTCTTCTGGTATTACCACACTTTAAAAGACAAGGCTACCAGCTGACATGTGTTGCTACCCTATGTGAAGTTGGCCCCACCACCGTGTCCAAATCTCCCCAATCTGTGACACATAGTCATTTTGATAGTAGGCTAATATAGACAATTACATCATGTGTTGCCTTCTTTATAACATTTATAGAAGGTTTATTTTTTATTTTTTGCGGCTCCAAACAGATTTGTTTTGTATTTTTGGTCAATATAGCTCTTTCAACATTTTGGGTTGCCGACCATTAGTCTAACTATTATACTTTTTAAGTTATTAACGTTTCCACATTCATAACCAGCCCACCGACCTTGCAAAACATCCCCAAATCAGTCCCAATCGTTTGTGCTACATTTGTACTGCAAAATTTTTTGGTGTAACTAATATAGTTTTTAAGTTATTAACATTCTATGGGTTTTTTTTGTTAACATGTAATTACTGTGTTATTAAACGTAACTAGACCCACCCCCCCCCACCACCCCAAGTATGTCAAAATCCCCCCATACTTGTTCTATTCGTTTGTGCTACGTTAGTGCTGGATTGTGCTGCAAAAATGTTAGGTCTGATTAATATAGTTTTAAAGAAAAACTATATTAAAATATTTGTCTGTGCCATTACGGTTGTTAAGTTATTGTTTTATTGATCTTATTAACGTGTTATAAACCATGACTAAACCCTAATTATGTCAAAATCTAATTTGTTTGTGCTACATTTGTGCTGCAAATAATTTTGGTCTAATCATTATAGTTTTTAGTATGTGAAGTTGCACCAAAATATTTTTGCAGCACAAACGTAGCACAAACAATTGGTTCTGGCTTGGGGATGGTTTGACAAGGTGGGACGGGTATGGAGGCTGCTTATAAATATTGAAACATTAATAACTTCAAAACTAGAGTAGTTAGACGGAAAATGTTTGCAGCACAAACTTAGCACAAACGAATGGAAACACTTTCGGGCGATTTGGGGTGGTGGATGACATCACAAGTCAGAAAATGTATTTTAAAATAACTTAAAACCGTAATGGCACAAACAAAAAATTTTGGAGCACAAACAAAGCACAATCGATTGGGAAAGGTTTGTGCATCGGTTGGGGACATCTCTGCGCTGCTGACCCGTCTCCGCTCGAGATGGTCTTCTGCTGGCCCGACTATGGAGTGGACTCACTATTATGTTAGATCCACTATGGACTGGACTTTCACAATATTATGCTAGACCCACTCAACGTGCATTGCATCCGGTCTCCCCTAAAGGGGGGGTCACCCACATCTGCGGTCCTCTCCAAGGTTTCTCATAGTTATTCACATCGACGTCCCACTGGGTTGTGAGTTTTTCCTTGCCCTGATGTGGGCTCTGAACCAAGGATGTCGTTGTGGCTTGTGCAGCCCTTTGAGACACTTGTGATTTAGGGCTAAATAAATAAACATTGATTGATTGATTGATTGATTGGGTAGATATGGACCAGGTGGGGGGGCAACTTCAAACAGGCGTGTTGCTGTTATACCTTACATGCAAAAATCAATTGCCCACAAGCAGTGCAAATTCTCTTCGAGACTCCTAAGTCTCAATCAATCAATCAATCAATCAATGTTTATTTATATAGTCTCAAATAATTCTCACTTTGGATTCAACAGGCTTGAACGTCCCAGGGGTGAAATAAAATTATCACTATTCTCTACAGGTCACCCTGTGATTGCTTTCTTTTACACCTTTCTTTCTTAGCATTTGTGTTATGTTCACCGAAAAAGTCAGCATGTGTTATTTTGATAATTATGTACCATTTGGTCTTACTTTAACTGTAGAGTTTAACATGTTCTTCTGATGAGAAGCACAAATATGTGTTAATGATATGTTTCTGGTCTGGTCTCATCCTGCATGAGGGTGAGCAGCTGTGTTTCAGGATATCTCACTGCAGGTGCAAAGCCCCTACACACTATGAACAGGAATTTATACCTCACCTGGGCCAGAACTCTCCTGTGTTCCATCCTGCCTCAGAGCCTGCAGCCTGGCAGGGGATCATACCTTCTTTTCTCGTTCTTTCTCCTCACATCCTTGATTTTCTTTACATCTTAGTGCCTCCTTAGACAACCTCTGCAGGTCTCATCAGGCATCTTTTGAGTCAGCACTTATTTTCTGTGTTACACATACACAACTTCAAAAACACATGCCTGCAGTGCCGTCTGCTTTTTGATATTTCAATAACCTCGCAGCTGTGTGGCCACACCTCTCTGTGGCAGAGAACCAGAGTGCCAATGTTTGCTTTCACCCTGGATACTTGATACAGTTCCATTACAGAAAAATGGCAATTTCTGTTTACATTTTTCAACATGGAAACATATTGCGATGTGGCGTAACATAAAACCATATAGATATGTACTTTCATAATTTCTACTCTGCTGTACATTGTTGCGCCTGATGCATTGCACCACACAGAAAACCAGACCACACACAGTACATAAGAATCAGAATCAGAATAGTATTTATTGCCATTGTTGGAGAAAGGGTTCACAAACTAGGAATTTTACTTGGTGCAATCGTGCAACATAAAACACATATAACACAGAATAGAATAACATGAGCTGTAACTGAGCTATCAGATCTCGTTATTGTTCATGTGCCTAATGGCCAAGGGGAAAAAACTGTTCAGGTGGCGGGAGGTGTGGGTCTGGATGGACCGTAGTCTCCTGCCTGAGGGGAGGGGGGAGAATAGTTTGTGTCCAGGGTGAGAAGATAAGGTAAGGAGATCTGGTTTTACAATCTGCACTACTTAGCTGAGTTAGACGAGTATATAATATATATATATATATATATATATATATATATATATATATATATATATATATATATATACCGGTATATATATATATATATGTATGTGTGGGGAAAAAAATCACAAGACTATTTCATCTCTACAGGCCTGTAGAGATGAAATAGTCTTGTGATTTTTTTCCCCACACATACATATATTGCGCTCTACTACGGTATCGAGCACTATTTTTTGGATAACCTTATTAAGACATATATATATATATATATATATATATATATATATATATATATATATATATATATATATATATATATATATATATATATATATATATATACATACATATATATATATATATATATATATATATATATATATATATATATATATATATATATATATATATATATATATATATATATGGGTGTGTGTGCGTGTGTATGTATGTATATTTATTAGGGGTGTAATGAATCATTTTAACAACAATTTGATTGTATCCGATATTCGTGGTTCCCCATACGATTCAGGCACAATCTCATTTTTTTCAAACGATTCAATCTAACACGATTCAGGAAGTTAAAATCAATTCAGTAACCTTTTAGCCAAAAAATCAACCATGGTGAACTTTGAAATACGTACTGGGAGCTGGAGACTACAGGTGATGTTTCCTATATTCCTGTTATTTCTTGTAAGGGAATTAGTTATAAATGAATTATGGATACAAACAAGCAAGTAAACAGCAATTAATAGCCAATGCATTCACATAGTATTTGAATAAAGTGCAAGCAACACTTTAGGTTAAATCAACAGGAGAAAACCTTTTCTGTTAACAATTTCCAATTAAATTACAGTAACCAATTTTTTAAGAGTATATATACAGTCGTGGTCAAAAGTTTACATACACTTGTAAAGAACATAATGTCATGGCTGTCTTGAGTTTCCAATCATTTCTACAACTCTTATTTTTTTGTGATAAAGTGATTGGAGCACATACTTGTTGGTCACAAAAAACATTCATGACGTTTGGTTCTTTTATGAATTTATTATGGGTCTACTGAAAATGTGACCAAATCTGCTTGGTCAAAAGTATACATACAGCAATGTTAATATTTGGTTACATGTCCCTTGGCAAGTTTCACTGCAATAAGGTGCTTTTGGTAGCCATCCACAAGCTTCTGGTTGAATTTTTGACCAATCCTCTTGACAAAATTGGTGCACTTCAGCTAAATTTGTTGGTTTTCTGACATGGACTTGTTTCTTCAGCATTGTCCACACGTTTAAGTCAGGACTTTGGGAAGGCCATTCTATAACCTTAATTATAGCCTGATTTAGCTATTCCTTTACCACTTTTGACGTGTATTGGCCCCTCGCTTCCTAGTTTCCTTAGCTTCCTTGATCTATCTCTTGTATTTATTTGTTTCTCATGAAATAACTTTTCCTAGGCTGCCAGTTTCAGTGAGCCGCCGTAACTTGTTCAGCTGTCACTTTCGTTTTATCAATCGCGTCTTTTGTGGCTTAAAGTTGTGTTGCGGCTTAAAATTATTGTGTTGTTTGTATTTGTTGTAGCTTTTTCAATCGTGCTGTAGCTGAAAGTTGTTGTGTTTGCGTTTGCATTTGTTGTGACCTTTCTCAACCACTGTAGTTTTTGGCCATTTTTGTTTTGATGACGGTACAGATGGGCAAAATAGATGTAACGTTTAACTTCCTTAATTAAAAAAATGCTTAAATCCAATGTTTTCCTTTTTCTAGTATCAGTAAAAGCAATCGATTCCTTTTTAAAACGATCTTGGATCGATACCTATCTTTCGAAAGGCAAACTTGTGGAACATAGATCGATATACTTGAAATTTAGGAATATAAATTGATCTATCGATACATCGATCAATCGTTACACCCCTAATCAGTGTTGGGTTAGTTACTGAAAACCAGTAACTAGTTAGTTACTAGTTACTTTATTTCAAAAGTAACTCAGTTACTAACTCAGTTACTTACACCAAAAAGTAATGCATTACTGTGAAAAGTAACTATTTAGTTACTTCTTCTACTTTTTGTTTTTAAAGCTCCCATTAATGCCCTTTTAGCCTTCATTTCAGTACTGTTATTGCACTGGAGAATAATACAATCTTATGATCAACTTGACATGCATTTGCATCACTGAACTCTGCTAAGCAATGTGCTCTACATACAACACACAAAGACAAAGATATGTTTCAAAGGGCCAATTTATTTCAGGCCAGAACAAATTGACAAAACTATTTTAAATAGCTGCAACATAACATACATAAGTAACAAACAGCATAATAACACTAACACTAACACTAACACTAACCACGTTAAACCCAGATTCCGAACTAACAAAGGTCTTAACCGTCCTCCATATCCTACACCCCGGATTGTAAATAATTCAATGTATATACCCTGATGATTATCTTGTGTGATGACTGTATTATGATGTTAGTATATATTTGATACTATATATCTGTATCATGAATCAGTGGACCCCGACTTAAACAAGTTGAAAAACTTATTGGGGTGTTACCATTTAGTGGTCAATTGTACGGAATATGTACTGTACTGTGCAATCTACTAATACAAGTTTCAATCAATCAATCAATCAACAACATAGCTGTAAACCTGGCTTCACCTAAGGAAGACACACGTGACATACACAAAGCCTAACCAGGCAGATTTGAATTGTTGTTTTGGGCAGGAGACGGGATCTTTGATCCAAGACACAACTTACATTTAACTAAAATGTTATTTTCTTTGTGCTCGACAAAAGAAAAGAAGTGAGAATATCTCATACTTGCCAACACTCCCGAATTCCAGTGCCTCTCCCCGGGACTACCATTCCCCCAAATTTCTCCCGATTTCCAGCCGGACTTAAGGCACGCCCCCTCCCGGTCCGTGCGGATCTGAGTGGGGACAGCCTGTCGTCACGTCCGCTTGGCCAACCAAAAAGTAACCACAGAACACTATACCGTATAGTCGTATAGTGTTCTGTGGTTACTTTTTTGTTGGCCAACGGTTTACGTTGTATTGCGCACCCCCCTCCCCTCCCCTCCCCTCCCCTCACACACACACACACACACACAGAGAGCGCAGAGGAAGAATCAGAAGCATGTCATTGCTTCGCTGCCATAAAACACGATCATATCCTCAGTTTCTAGCCGATACTACATAAAAAATAACGTTAAATAACGCAGTAACGGATCATGTAGTAACGGTAACTGAGTTACTGAATATAAAAAATAACGCGTTAGATTACTAGTTACCGCCGAAACTAACGGCGTTACAGTAACGCGTTACTTTGTAACGCGTTAGTCCCAACACTGCCCCTAATATACAGTATATACTAGGGCTGTGAAATGAATACAATTTTTGAATCGCGATTAATCACAGTTAGCCCTCATAGCTGGAAATGTTTACTGCTTCTTTTGATGTTTTCACTCTTTTGAATTACAGCAATTTCTTTGGAGAACAGTACCCCTTGACAGTAGTGAAGTATCTCATGGCCTGCTTCCCTTAAATTGTCCATTGTGAGCTGATGAAAGTCGGGGCTCAAGATGTCTGCCTTGAAGCTTCTCATTTTCTTTCTATATTTAATTAGAGCAAGAGTAGCGTTTAACTTCTTCCTTTTCTGGCTCAGTGTCAGCACAGTATTCCTAAATTTAAGAAACCAAGTAACCATTTTCTTTTTCTTTTTTTTTGTGTCCTGTCCAGCCACTCAGGCAAATCATATGTTGATGTAGATACTCATATCTGCTGTACAGATTTAATTTACAAAAGAGAAGTGTGGGATACTCCTCTCGTTGCCTTATTTGTATTAGACTTTATTAAATGGATTTATATTAATGTTTGGCACAGCCGGACCGGAGCAAGAGAGGATAGAAAGAAGAAAAAAAACAACAACAAAAACAGAACAACATCAGCAAATATGATATGTACAAATATGATACGAAAAGGGATAGCAGAGAAGCAGTTAGCGAAGTAAATATTAATAACACAGAAATGACAATGAACATTATTGAAGCAATAAAAACAACAACAGAATTAGCACTATTGATAATCAATAATAATATTTACCTCTATTCTCAACAATACAATTGTTTCAAATGCAACAATATGTAGCATTCAAGCAACCACAGAAGAGAAGTACTGTAGGAACTCCAGTAATATCCCTATGATCTTAAGATGAAGTAGTGCTCGTTTCGCTAGTCCTACACCCCAGTCTACCGGACACCACACCTTAGTCATAGGGGACTCTATCACCCGGAACATACAGCTTAGTAAACCAGCCATAATTAAGTGTGTTTCCTGGGCAAGAGCACCCAACATTGAAGCTAGTCTTAGGGTGGCTGAAATCTTTGCTGGTCTACCTGAATCCCTCATTTTCCACTTCTTAATCAGCATTTGAGCACTGCTGATTGGCATTCTCAATTCCTTGGATATCTTTTTATACCCCTTTCCTGTTTTATGCAGTTCAATTACCTTTTCTCGCAGATCCTTTTGACAATTATTTTGCCTTCCCCATGACTCAGAATCCAGAAACATTTGTGCAGCTTTGGATGAAAGATGCAATGGTCTGTCAGAAGCCCACAAACTCACTGACCTTTTATACACACACATTAATTACAAACAAACATGTCACGGGTGAGGATTGGAACCTTGATTAGCCATTAAAACCTGTTTGTGTCAACTTTTGTGCATGTTATCAGATCAAAGTCACTGGGGTATGTAAACTTTTGATCAGGGTCATTTGGGTACTTTCTTTTGTCATTGTGATTTAAAATGAGTAAACACAGTTGTTTGCCAATAAATAGCTTCACACAACCATTAAGCATGAGTGGAAGAAAGGTTTTTGTGTTATCATTCATATTATCTGAAGAATGGCCAAGAAATCATAAATTCTCCCAGGGTATGTAAACTTATGAGCACAACTGTAGCTGTGGTCTTACACAAATAATACATGAACACAAGCATCGCAACGGTAATACGATAGACCTAGTCTTTCTCCGAGGTGTCACCATCTCTAAAGTAATGTCCGATCACTATCTTAGAAAATTTGAAGTTCTGACTCATAGCAAGCTACTAATAACCAATGCATTAGCAGCCGCAACATTGATGCTGTCACAACTACAACTCTTGCTGGCCTACTGCCTTTGGTAATGGCACCATTCCCAAACTATGTGGGCTCTATTGATAACCTCACTAGCAAATTTAACAATGCCCTGCGCAACGCCATTGATAGTATAGCACCGCTAAAGCTAAAAAAAAAAGCCCCTAAAAGGCATACCCCTTGGTTCACAGAAGAAACCAGAGCTCCTAAACTATCATGTAGAAAGCTGGAATGCAAAGGGCGTGCGACTAAACTTGAGGTTTTCTATCAAGCATAGAGTGATAGTTTATTAACTTATAAACACGCGCTTACCTTAGCTAAAACAACAGGGACTTATCCCAGTAGCTCCACCCACTCGGTTGATGACTTTATGCAATTCTTTGCTAAGAAAATTGAATGCATTAGAAATGAGATTAAAGATAACGCGTCCCAGCTGCAACTGGGACGCTATAACTTTATATGCCCCTAAAACTGACCAACACGCTAGATTGTAGTCACCTGGAGGCGTGTCTAAATCAAATTAAACATTGGATGATGTCCAGCAATTTTTAGCGTCTTAACGCTAAGAAAACGGAAATGTTGAATATCGGCCCTGCTAGACACCGGCACCTATTTAATAATACCACCTTAAAATTTGACAACAAAACAATTATACAAAGCGACTACTGCATCATCTTGCTGCTTTCCGTACTCCATGCCTAATGAACAATAACGTGTACACAAGGTAGCTATACAGCAAGAAGCAGCCAAATAGGCCTGTATCCCTTCACAAGGAAAGTGTACCTAATGAGCTGCCCAGCACTTGACACAGCAGTCTTCTTGAAAGAGATGAGATTTGTTCTCACGTCCCTTGTATGTTTTATTTTAGTCTACTGATCTCAGATCCAATACCTGGCCATGTATCCACTTGAAGCCGAGATTTTTTTTACAAATGTGGGGGTTGAGGTTAGACGGTACCTTGTTTTACTCGTGTGCTCCAATTGAACTGAAAAACTTCCATAGCACTCCGATGCAAAGAAAATAAAGGTTTATTCAACTTAACTTTATCAACTAAATATATAGTTAATATATGTATGTATGTATGTATATATTTATATATATATATATATATATATATATATATATATATATATATATATATAGGTATATATTATGGCAGTCAACGTTAAGGCGTTAACCCCTGTGAATGTGAATGTTTCCGCACATCATTAACTCTCAGTCACAGCAGCTGATGGACGCTGTATTGAGAAAATAAGAGCAAATAGTTTTCTCTTTTTAGTGTGGGACAGATGCGTCCGTCTCCAATATTGTCCACATCTGTCTCTATCTAAAAAATTGCAGTGCGCTCTTAAACGCACGCCGAGACTTCAAGGAAATGAAGCGAGGGAAAATTAAGTTAAACCAAGCGCTTGGCTCTGTTTAATCTGAGGGGAAATCTCGCTCCGCCATGATTTTCAACCCAAACAACGCTAGTGCGCATGCGCCAGCGATGCTGCGACTTCGTTTCCAGGAAGTAAACAGTGTTGCCTAAAATGCATTAATAAATGACGGTTTTTCTATAATTACAAATTTAAACGGTATTACTAACCGTAGGAAATTTTACCGCAGTTTATCATTATACCGTTTACCGTTACATCCCTAATCTCGGAAATGGCAGATTTGCCACCAGCTCGTCTGTGCCTCTACAAGCCACCCTTCTATTTGACTGGATTAGATTGTTTCGGCCTTTTCACAGTGAAGGTTGGTTGACGGACAGAAAACCGTTGGGGCATGGTTTTCAAGTACTTGACGACATGTTGTGTGCATTTAGATCTCCTGGAAAGTCTTGATGCCGATACTTTCCTGATGACCCTTTGGCGCTTCATTGACAGAAGAGATAAGCCCCTTGAACTCCTGCCTAATGGGATGAATTTTGTTGGGGGAGTTCGAGAACGGACAGAGGCCTTTGAGGCCATGGACCCTCAGCTGAAGGAACAGCTGGCATAACAGCAAATTCTGTTCTGTTTCAACCCTCTAAGTGCTCCTCACTTTGGTGGAGTTTAGGAAAGAGAAGTGAGAGCTGTGAAAATTGCTCTCAAAGTCGTCTTAAAGGAACAGACCATGCCTGAAACTGTGCTCTCGAACAGTCTTAGTAGAAGTGGAAGGCATCATGAACTCAAAGTGTCTAGGACACAAGTAATATTCTTAGGCGCCGACGATGGAGACATAGCCAAATTCTTGCCGACCACTTTTAGTCCAGATTCATCAGTCATTACTTGCCCAGTTTACAAGAGAGGCAGAAGTGGCAAAGGGATGGTAAATGCTTTGTACCCAACCAAGCAGTACACATTGATCCCCAACTCCCACGAGTTTCATGGCCTGTTGGAAGGGTGACAACTACCTACCCTGCAGCGGATGACTGCCCCCATTAAGGTCAAGGATAGGAAATATATTCATCCAGTTTTCTTCCAAGTAAACCCAACAACCTGCCTTTTAGATCCAGTTCCAACATCACTTTTTAAATCTTTTTATGGATTATTTGAGGAACAGCTTTTACATATGTTATATTACTATTAACTCTCTTCAGATAGGGGTCTTCCCTGCTACTTTTAAAACGGGGGTGGTAAGGCCCCTTTTGAAAAAGAGCAGTTTGGACCCAAATGTTTTAAATAACTACCGACCTGGGTGGTTTGGTTGGTAAAGCGGCCGTGCCAACAACTTGAGGGTTCCAGGTTCGATCTCCGTTTTCGCCATCCTAATCACTGCCATTGTGTATTTGGGCAAGGCACTTAACCCACCTGCTCCCAGTGCCACCCACACTGGTTTTAATGTAACTTAGATAATGGGTTTCACTATGTAAAGTGCTTTGAGTCACTATAGAAAAACACTATATACATATAATTCACTTCACTTCACCTGTATCCAACTTAGAGTTCTTAAGTAACATTTTAGAAATGCTTGTTTTTAACCAAGTTAGCAACATTTTAAATAGAAATAACATTTTATAAATACATCAGTCTGGTTTTAAGATGAACCACAATACCAAGACAGCACTTTTAAAGATTTTAAATGACATCAAATGGAATTCAGATTTCAGAAGTACTAGATAATAAAAAGCTTACAGTGTTGGTTCTTCTGGATCTAAGCGCCACTTTTGATACAGCAGACCATCACATTTGATCAAAGAGACTTAGACACCTGTTGGGCCTCTATGGTACTGTTTTTAACTGGTTCCGCTCTCACAGATAGATGTTTTTATGTAAATATGAATGCATGTTCCTCAGGAACCCATGAGATACGCTGTGGGGGGTCCTCAAGGCTCAAATTTAGGTGCCATTCTTTTTAATCTTTATATGCTGCCTTTTGTGGACGTCATTAGGAGACACGGCATTAGTTTCCACAGTTATGCTGATGATACACAGTTGTACATTGCCGTGTCTCCTGATGACACAAGACCAATAGATACCCTTTTTAACTGCATTGTAGACATCAAGTCATGGACGGGAGTGCAATTCCTGCAGCTCAACCAGGACAATACAGAGGTTTTAGGTATGAGCCCTGAAGACCAGAGGGAGAAACTTTTTCCAAAAATACAAGATTTTTAAAACAACAGTCTATTTAAAATCTGGGCAGGATTTTGGATTTCGAGCTGACTTTTATCCCACATATTAAATATATTATAAAAATAGTTCTTTTGTCATTTTAAGAACTTAGCCAGTGTCAGCCCGTTTCTCCCTCAGGCCAATACAGAGATGCTAATGCTTGCTTTTATTTCCTGTCATTTAGACTATAGCAATGCCCTGCTCTCTGGCCTTCCCAAAAACAATATCAGAAACCTACAATTATTATAAAACTCAGTTCACGCGTTCTGACAAGAGCCAGAGGGTCGGAGCACATTACACAAGTTTTACATTTGCTGCATTGGCTCCCTGTCCGCTTCAGCACATATTTCTAAAGTTCTATTAATAGTTTTTAAATGTCTTAATGGCCTTGCGCCTTCTTACCTATCTGACCTGCTTTCACCGTATCAATCCTCACTGAGGTCCTCTGGCACTGGCCTTTTAGCTATACCAAATATCAGAACAAAGACCCACGGTGAGTCTGCATTTAGCGACTATGGCCCCCACCTGTGGAACAGCTTGCCAGAGAGCCTTAGGACTGCAGAGAGCATTGACTTTTTTTTTTTTTTAAAGTCTAAAGACACCTTTTTAATCAGGTTTTTTACTGATCATCTTAAACTCTTATGTGTATTTATTATTTTATTATGTCATTTTCTATCTAAATTAATAATATTACTGCTATTATTCCGTCTTATGTTTTTATAAACGTATTAATGTAATTTTTATATTATAATTTGTTTCATATATTTATACTATTTTTATATGCCGTTAATTAGATTTATTGACCAGTGTAGACACGTCAAAGGTGACGTTTTTCCTTAAATCCTCCGTGCCATGCCATGTTTTGTTTTTGCTTTGTTACTGTCAATAGTGCTGTGTGTGTGTGCGCGCACGTGTTTGTGTGTGTGCATGTGCAGCACATTGTGTTTGCCACTTGCCTGTGTATGCTATATAAGAATAATTTGATTTGATTGATGGTTTATTGACACCCGTCACGTCTCTTGTCAACACACTGGCTTCTCGTCAAGGCACCATGTCACACACACACGCACACAGAAATACGCACACACACACAAACATGCACAAAGTTCCGGATTCACAATATAAATGTGATACGCATACTTGCCAACCTTGAGACCTCCAAATTCGGGAGATTGGGGGGGGTTAAGGTGGGCAGGGTTGGGATGGGTGGGCCCGGGGCGGGGTTAAGGGGGGAGGAATATATTTATAGCTAGAATTCACTGAAATTCAAGTATTTCTTATATATATATATATATATATATATATATATATATATATATATATATATATATATATATATAAATAAAATAAATACTTGACTTTCAGTGAATTCTAGCTATATATATATATATATATATATATATATATATATATATATATATATATATATATATATATATATATATATATATATATATGTATGTATTTTATTATATATATATACATATAAATAAAATAAATACTTGAATTTCAGTGTTCATTTATTTACACATATACACACATAACACTCCTCTTCTCATTGTTGTATTTGAAAGTGCAATGCGGACACGGACCTGGAGGGAGCGTGTCTTATGTCCGGCTGGAAATTGGGAGAAATTCGGAAGAATGGTTGTCCTGGGAGATTTTCGGGAGAGGCACTGAAATTCGGGAGTCTACTGGAAAATTCGTGAGGTTTGGCAAGTATGGTGACACGTCACGTCATAAATGACCTATTCCTCGCAAAGATTATTAACAAATCTGTCTAAATCTGTGTTGGTGAGCACTTCTTCTTTGCCGAGATAATCCATCCTACCTCACAGGTGTGGCATATCAAGATGCTGATTAAACAACATGATTATTTCGCAGGTGTGCCTTAGGCTGCCAACAATAAAAGGCCAATCTGAAATGTGAAGTTTTGCTTTATTGGGGGTCTGCAGGGGATCAGAAAAGCAGTCAGTGTCTGGTGTGACCATCATTTGCCTCACGCAGTGCAACACTTTTCCTTCGCATAGAGTTGATCAGGTTGTTGAATGTTAGTCTACTCCTCATCAATGGCTGTGCCAAGTTGCTGGATGTTAGCACGATTTGGAACACGCTGTTGTATACGCCGATCCACAGCATACCAAACATTTTTAATGGGGGACATGGTGACTATGCAAGAACTAGGATGTTTTCAGGTCCCAGAAATTTTGTACAGATCCTTGCAACATAGGGCCGTGCATTGTCATGCTGCAACATGAGGGGATGGTCTTGGGTGAATGGCACAACAATGGGCCTCAGGATCTCATCACGGTGTCTCTGTGCATTCAAAATGCCATCAATAAAAAGCACTTGCAATCGTTGTCCACAACATACGCCTGCCCATACCATAACCCACCCCCACCATGGGCCTGTCGATTCACAACGTTGACATCAGCAAACCGCTCTTCCACACGACGCCACACACGCTGTCTGACATCTGCCCTGAACAGTGAAGAGAACACCTATCCAACGTGCCAGACGCCATTGAAAGTGAGCATTTAGAATAGAATATAATAGAATAGAAAGTACTTTATTGATCGCTGGGGGAAATTCAGCACCACAGTTCGCTCACAATAAACAATAAACACTTAGGTATTTTTTTTACATGTGAATATTATAAATACAGTCTATTATACAGCAGTATTCACATGTGAATAATATAAGTCCAGTCTATTATACAGCATCATTCACATATGAATAATATAAATACAGTCTATTATACATTTAAGTACAGTCAAAGAGGAACATATGCATTATACAGTCTGATGGCTGTCAGTATGAAGGACTTCCTGTGTCGTTCCGTGTTGCATTTACGGAGTCAGAGCCTTCCACCAGTCCTCCACCAGTGCCTTGTATTCCTCCTCATCACCATCTTTAATACACCTCACTATCGCAGAGTCATCAGAAAACTTCTGAAGGTGGCAGGACTCTGAGTGATAGTGGAAATCGGTGGTGTAGATGGTGAAAAGGAAGGGGGAGAGGATTGTGCCCTGTGGGGCCCCGGTGTTGCTGACCAGCCTGTCAGACACACAGTCCTGCAGTCGTACGTACTGTGGTCTGTCAGTCAGGTAATCAACAACCCAGGACACCAAGGGGGTTTCCACCTGCATCGTCTCCAACTTCACACCCACGTATGGTATTGAAAGCACTGGAGAAGTAAAAAAACATGACCCTCACACTGCTTGCAGGCTCATCTAGGTGGGTGTGGGCTCGGTTCAGCAGGTAGATGACCACGTCCTCCACTCCCAGTCGGGGCTGGTAGGTGAACTGGAGTGGGTCCAGGTGGGGCTTTATCGTCGGGCGGAGTTGTTCCAGGACCAACCTCTCCATGGTCTTCATGATATGGGAGGTTAGAGCCACCGGCCTGTAGTCCTTCGACGTGCTGGGTCGCGTGCACTTGGGGATGGGGACCATGCATGAGGTTTTCCACAGTTTGGGGACTGTCTGCAGCCTAAGGCTCATGTTGAAGATGTGCTGAAACACACCACACTTCCTGGGGCTCACACCGTCAGGACCCGCAGCCTTGCCTGTGTGTAACTTCTTTAGCAATATATATATATATATATATATATATATATATATATATATATATATATATATATATATATATATATATATATATATATATATTTTTTTTTTTTTTCAATTTCTTGTGCGGCCCGGTTCCAATCGATCCACGGACCAGTACCGGGGACCACTGTGTTAGGCTGCTCACAACAAAAGGCCACTCTGAAATGTGCAGTTTTATCACACAGCACAATGCCATAGATGTTGCAAGTTTTGAGGGAGCGTGCAGTTGGCGTAATGACTGAAGGATTGTCCACCACAGCTGTTGCCCATGAATTGAATGTTCATTTATTATTCTTTCCGTTATAAATATTTATGGTTCCTACATTATATATCAATATAGATCAATACAGTCTGCAGGGATACAGTCCGTAAGCACACATGATTGTTATATATATTGTTATTGTTATATTTTTTTATGACAAAAAAAACCCCCGAAGCCCCCCCAATGAGTGAGTGCATAAAGAACCATATGTTTAACATATATATATATATATATATATATATATATATATATATATATATATATATATATATATATATATTATATATATATATATATATATATATATATATATATATATATATATATATATATATATATCACTTCAAACTGCACTTTAGGTTAAACTGTTACTAAGTTTTAATAAATGATGCACATTCAAGTAAAAAAAATGTATACATTATATGACTTTCTGTCCCTTTTTTAAGGGAGTTTGAATTATGCAAGCGAGTAAGAGCCTGTGATTAATCAGGATTAATCATAATTCCAAAGCGCGATTAGTTTGAAATTCAAAGTCAAGTCCTTTATGAACTGAACTGGCGACATCTCCAAATATGTCTGCAGAATTTGGGATCTTTTTCCAACCTTGGAGAACCTTAAACTCCTGAGTAGAGCAACTAATCATGCTTTCTCTCAAGGGAAATAATGTACAGTATATTATTAGAAGTAATGATATGCATACAACGTGTTGATCATTTGTGCAGTGGCAACAACACATAAATTATTCAAGCTACTTTGACAAATACCGTAAAACAAATTTCACATGCTGTCAGTAGGCTACTACACTGAGAAAAAACAATTGAATTGAAGCAGGATTGTACTTATTTTTTATCTAAAATAAATGATAAACTACTGTATAATTAAGTTTAGTTTGCTGATTCTGAGTTTGTTGAAAGGCTGCGCATTTTAATTATTACTTGTTGATGCTAATATTGTCCGTAGGCAACATTTAGTATGAAGTACTGTATTTTCCAAACAATAATAGTATATGAGCCGCACCAGCTAAATTTTACGAAATATTTTTTTCTCCATATATTGGTTGCACCAGACTAAAAGCTGCAGATTTACACATCGTGAAATTAGTTATTTACACATTTTGTAAATGCTTATTTATATACCTTAATTGTTTCCAAATGATGTTTGTAACACGGCAGTAAAACGGCTGATCAAACAAAACAGCCGTCATCGCCATGGACTCACTAGCTGCTGAAGCTACCTCTCCAATCAGGTAAACAGACTCACTAAATATATGGTGATGTCTTGTTTAATTTACTGAGTAATTTGTGAAACTGGAACAATACAAACAGAATGCCATTGTAAGTTAATAATACTAACACAGACACTTGTTAACGATGCTAGCTTCATTTTATTACGATAGTTTAGTTTAGTTTTAGTTTAGTTTATTATTTCTTCGGTCTATGGTCAACAAAATAAACAAACAGTTTTACATAAACAAACAGATGTACATTCATAAACTAACAGTTAAAAAAAATAAAAAAATGTTGCAGACCGAAAGGGTTAAGGCTGAAGTTGAACACTTATTGCGCCTAACCCTATAAACAAAGTTAAGTACGAGATGAGCTTCCAAAAAAAATATGAAATTTCCTTTTCACAACATATTATAATAATAACTGGGATTTATATAGCGCTTTTCTAAGTACCCAAAGTCGCTTTACATGTAGAACCCATCATAAATACACATTGTACACAACATAAATACTGTTCAATTGTATACACAGTAAAGGCTTGTGGAATATCCTTGTACACATGTTAAACCTTTGCACCAATTATATACTATATACTATATACAGACAATTATACTTCCATTATATTTATATCCCACATTTAGTTTTTCATAGTATTAACTAATGTGTTGATTCAAGAGTGATATATTTTTCCAAGACATTGGTCTTAAAGTGTTTTTTAAATGTGTAAATGGAACTGGAAAATTTTAAGGAATCATCCAAGCTGTTCCACAGTTGAACCTCCCTGACAGAAACACATCTACTTTTTAAGCTCATTCTTATGTTTGCTTTCTGAAAGACAGCTGAATCGCTGAGGTCATAGGGACTCTCCCTAGGTTTGAACCTCTCCTGTAGACACTGAGGCAGCATGTGGTTATAAGCTTTGTACGTCACAAGAGCAGAGTTGAGGTCAACAAGATCGTACAGTTTTGATGTTTTTAATTTAATAAACAGAGCATTGGTATGGTCATGATAATCCGCATACTTTACAATTATAATCGCTTTCTTTTGAAGTAAGAACATAGAATTGATGTTTGATTTGTAATTGTTACCCCAGATTTCAACACAATAATTAAGATTTGGGAGTACGAATGATTTATATAACATGTTAAGAGCCTTTTGATTTACAGAGTTTTTAATTTTATGTAACATAGCAATGATTTTTGCCATCTTTGTCTTGAGTATATTTATGTACAGTTTCCAATTTAATTTATCATCTACAGTATATAGATTCCCAAAAATGTTGTTGAATACACCCTTTCTATCTCCATATCATCAATTCTTATATGACACTGTATGTTATTTTTCTTATTTCCGAAAATGTATATATTTTGTTTTATTTAGGTTGATTGATAGCTTATTGGCATCAAACCATTGCTTTAGTGTGTGGAGTT
Organism: Nerophis lumbriciformis; assembly: GCF_033978685.3. NCBI lineage: Eukaryota > Metazoa > Chordata > Actinopteri > Syngnathiformes > Syngnathidae > Nerophis > Nerophis lumbriciformis. The sequence continues at coordinate 21,563,333 of NC_084553.2, read as the reverse complement.
CACTCTCTACAGTCTCTAGGAGTTGGCCAAGGTCTTGCCCAGAACAGTACACACTTGTATGATCAGCAAAGAGAATACAGTTGAGTTTTTTAAAGATTTTACAGATATCATTAATATACAATGAAAACAATTTTGGTCCCAGTACAGAACCTTGGGGTACTCCATGTGTTATAATATTTTTATCTGAATCTACATTGTTCATATGCACATACTGTTCTCTGCCACCAAGATAACTTTTCAACCAATCATGAGCAAGACCTCTGACACCATACCTCTGCATTTTGTTTAAAAGTAATGTGTGATCGATGGTGTCAAAGGCCTTGCTCAGGTCAATAGAAACGCCAACAGCAAACTCCCTCTTATCAATTGCAGTGGTTACCTCCTCAACTAATTCCATCACTGCCATGGAAGTGGACCTGTTTGATCGAAAACCGTATTGGTGTTCACTTAGCAAGTGTTGCTTATCAATAAAACTGTCTAATCTTGATACAAACAATTTTTCAAGGACTTTTGAAAATTGTGAGAGTAAAGAAATAGGCCTATAGTTGGTGAACTGATGTTCATCTCCACTTTTGAAGATGGGAATAACTTTTGCCGTTTTCATCTTCATTGGGAAGACACCTTTTATAAAAGCAATCTTGCATATATAAGTGAAGGGAACAACGATAAAATCAACCAGTAAACCAGTTGACTTCTTGTTTTTCTGAGAATTTACAATTTCTGTGATTTCACTTTCATGAAAGGGAGAAATAAAAAACGATTCTAAATTGCTTTGAATGGTTTGTTCATTAAATTTGACACTGTTTTCGGGTTGTACAATTTAATTTGCTAAATTGGGTCCAACATTCGCAAAGAAGGTGTTGAAAGCATCCGTTATTTCCTCGGGGTCATTTATAGTTTGATTATTTTCTATGAAATAGCTTGGATGTTCCTTATTTGTCATGTTTTTGTTAATGATACCATTTAAAACTTTCCACGTACCCTGGATGTGATTTTTATGTTGTTCTAATAGGTTACAGTAATATGTTCTTTTGCTGTGCTTTATTATTTGTGTTAACTTATTTTTGTACGTTTTATATTTGTGTTCAGTTTCTTTGGTTCTGTACTTTAAATGTCTTCTGTAAAGATAATTTTTCTTTTTGTAGGACTTCAATATTCCCCCAGTGATCCACGGTTTGTCTTTAACAGTGCTGTCCTTAATGTCATGTTTTTGAATTGGACAGTGCTTATCATACAATTGTATGAAAATGTTAAGAAAAGTTTCGTATGCCTCATCTGGGTCTGTGGAGGTATAAACCTCCCCCAGTCTTGAGCACATAACTCAAACTTGAATGCTGCCATGGTTTCTGGTGTTTGATGTCTAACACATTTATATTGAACTGCTTTTTTGGTTTTTCTCTTATCAAAGAAATTGTGGAAAATGCTGAATACAGGTAGATGATCGCTCATGTCATTGAGTAGTAGTCCTGCTGTTATTTGATTCTCCGGTTGATTGGTGAAAATGTTATCTATCAGTGTGGCAAAGTCTACTGTTATTCTGGTTGGTTTTGTGATAAGGGGAAATAAATTATTGCTGTACAATCCTGTTATAAAATTTGTTGTTTTGGTACTGTCCATGGGGTTCAGAAGATTAATATTAAAATCACCGCACACAATATGGATCTTGTTTGATTAACTGAACAAATAATCCAATTTTTGATTGAATGTGTCTAGACATGATCCAGGCGTTCTATAAACATGACAGTTTTATTTTTTTATTTTTTTACTTCAATTTCTACAGTTATACATTCAAAGACTCCAGCTATAGCAGTTGATTTGCCGTCAATCTTCCAACAGTTTAAATCTCGATTCACAAAAAGTGCTACTCCTCCTCCCCTTTTTCCAACTCTGTTTGTAGTGAATAATTCATAACTTTAGAATCTCATTTCACAACACTTGTTCTCATCGATCCAAGTCTCTGAGACTGCAACAATACTAAATTTGTTGAACTGGCTCAGATATTCTCTACTGTTGTCATAGTTTTTATACAAGCTTCGGCTATTAAAATGTATTACGGTAAATGATTTGTTCATATTCACACATTTAAATTGTTCATCTGTGTAGTACTCACAGTTTCTAGTAATATTATTGTAAAGATTACAATCGGGATCTATGTCACTGCCAAACTCATTTGAATTGCAGTTGTAATTGATATTGTCATAAAAGCCTAGTTGGATGTTATTAGAATTTTTATACAGTTCACTACTATGATTATTATCAGTACTTCTACATTCTAATTCTTTATCACCAACATTGGTAAAGATACTTTTTAAGTCACTTCCCATTATATTTTAGTTGTTTCTTTTTCTTTGTACAGATAACACATTGGTATCCACCTCCACTGAAACACACACACAAACACACACACACACAAACTCCAAAAACATAAAAAACATAGATTAGCAAACCACAAATTATGCACATTTTTCCAAATCATTTAAACTCCTGACTATTAGCACTTGTGCCTGCTCAGGTGCACCATTTAGCTTTATGTAGACTTTGCAGTTGGACGACCATGTTGCTTGTATTTTTCCCTGTTTGCGTAGGTACCGAGCTCTTTTAGCAATATCAGCATTGCTCTTGGTTAAATGTTCATTGAGATAAACATTTGATCCCTTGAGCATCCCACTGTGTCGCAAAAGATTGATTTCGAATTTTCTATTTGCAAACCTCATAATGATGGTTGCCGGTTTGCTTTTATCTTTTTGAGGGAATAGGTGACAAGCTTCTATATTCTCCTTATTTATGCTAATTCCCTTTTCTTGGAGGAATTTCACCACCTGCCGCTCCACTGAGTCCAAATCTTGGTCCCTGGGCAATAATCCCTGGACCTTGGACCTCACTTCAGCAGCAAATGACGCAGGTCGCGTTGGCAGACCAGTAACAATGACATCGTTCATTCTAGTATACTGTTCTACAAACGCCGTCTCCATTTGAGTTGGGAAATTGTGTTACATGTAAATATAAACGGAATACAATGATTTGCAAATAATTTTCAGACCATATTTAGTTGAATATGCTACTAAGACAACATATTTGATGTTCAAACTGATAAACATTTTTTTTTTTTGCAAATAATCTTTAACTTTAGAATTTGATGCCAGCAACACATGACAAAGAAGTTGGGAAAGGTGGCAATAAATACTGATAAAGTTGAGGAATGCTCATCAAACACTTATTTGGAACATCCCACAGGTGAACAGGCAAATTGGGAACAGGTGGGTGCCATGATTGGGTATAAAAGTAGATTCCATGAAATGCTCAGTCATTCACAAACAAGGATGGGGTGAGGGTCACCACTTTGTCAACAAATGCGTGAGCAAATTGTTGAACAGTTTAAGAAAAATCTTTCTCAACCAGCTATTCCAAGGAATTTAGGGATTTCACCATCTACGGTCCGTAATATCATCAAAGGGGTTCAGAGAATCTGGAGAAATCACTGCACGTACGCAGCTAAGCCCGTGACCTTCGATCCCTCAGGCTGTACTGCATCAACAAGCGACATCAGTGTGTAAAGGATATCACCACATGGGCTCAGGAACATTTCAGAAACCCTCTGTCAGTAACTACAGTTGGTTGCTACATCTGTAAGTGCAAGTTAAAACTCTCCTATTCAAGGCAAAAACCGTTTATCAACAACACCCAGAAACGCCGTCGGCTTTGCTGGGCCTGAGCTCATCTAAGATGGACTGATACAAAGTGTAAAAGTGTACTGTGGTCTGACGAGTCCACATTTCAAATTATTTTTGGAAACTGTGGACGTTGTGTTCTCCGGACCAAAGAGGAAAAGAACCATCCGGATTGTTATAGGCGCAAAGTTGAAAAGCCAGCATCTGTGATGGTATGGGGTTGTATTAGTGCCCAAGACATGGGTAACTTACACATCTGTGAAGGCACCATTAATGCTGAAATGTACATACAGGTTTTGGAGCAACATATGTTGCCATCCAAGCAACGTTACCATGGACGCCCCTGCTTATTTCAGCAAGACAATGCCAAGCCACGTGTTACATTAATGTGGCTTCATAGTAAAAGAGTGCGGGTACTAGACTGACCTGCCTGTAGTCCAGACCTGTACCCCATTGAAAATGTGTGGCGCATTATGAAGCCTAAAATACCACAACGGAGACCCCCGGACTGTTGAACAACTTAAGCTGTACATCAAGTAAGAATGGGAAATAATTCCACCTGAGAAGCTTAAAAAATGTGTCTCCTCAGTTCCCAAACGTTTACTGAGTGTTGTTAAAAGGAAAGGCCATGTAACACAGTGGTGAACATGCCCTTTCCCAACTACTTTGGCACGTGTTGCAGCCATGAAATTCTAAGTTAATTATTATTTGCAAAAAAAAAATAAAGTTTATGAGTTCGAACATCGAATATCTTGTCTTTGTAGTGCATTCAATTGAATATGGGTTGAAAAGGATTTGCAAATCATTGTATTCCGTTTATATTTACATCTAACACAATTTCCCAACTCATGGAAACGGGGTTTGTAAATCAAATAATTTACTTTGCAGTTGCACAATCATATTGTCTTTCTCTTCATTTTGCTTCTTCAGTTCCTTAATATCATTTATCATGCCCATCAAAGTGTCTTGCTTACTTGTCATTGCTTCCATTTGGTGTGCCATAAACTCCACTGATTTCCGTAGCTCCTCATTAGATCTCTTTAGTTTTCCCATGTCTCTTTTGGTGGCCATTGTTGATGATAGCTGCTGGGCTTCTGTTGAAGCCTGGAGCCGACCTTTGACGTGAAGTAATTGGAGCCTGTTCGTGCGCGTGCGTCCATGCGGAGTCCTAATCCAGACTAGCCTTAGCTTAGTTTAGCCTAGTGAGCTAGCAAGGTGGTGTTGTAGTGTGCTAACAGCGACTAGCTAGTAGCTGCTGCTCCTCTCTTGGCAACAATACAAAAAATGACGCCTTTCCGTTTGCTCACACTAAAGTTTTTATAAAGATAAAGAAGTGAAGTCTGATTTCGGCACTTGACCAAATTTTTAAAGTCCAATGCGGGCCCCAGGAAAAGAAGTTTCATCATCTGCACCGCACTGACACTGCTCACCTCTCTTTTGTCATGTAGCATGTACACATTTGCATGAAAACACTCCTACAGACATCACACATCGGACGGTTTAGTGGGTATAAACAGTTTTAGTTATACTGTAAAACTTACAAACGTTGTTTGGAGTGATGAATGAAGAATCCAATTGAGTAGAAATGCTGTGGACGATTAGAAGATGGAACGGCACTTCTACTTCTGGTTCAAAGCTTCCAACAACGGGAATTCACATTCACTCAGCAGCACCTGCAGTGAGCAAAATCGGCCAAAAGATGGCTTCATAGCACAAACAAAAACACACCATTTAAGTGCCTTTGCATGTTTTTAATTAAAATGATTAGCCTTTTCGCCGGTCAGCAAGAAAAATCCATAAATTAGCCGCACCATTTTATAAGCCACAGGTTGCAAATTGTAGGAAAAAAGTAGTAGTTAATAATTCGGAATTTACAGTATGTGGGTCAATATGTTTTCTGTTTTTTAGACAGATTTTTTCACATAAATAACTTGCATCTGTGCTTCAAGCAACACCGCAAAGATATGAATATTTCGCTTGAACCTTGTTAGTGATTTAACTGAACTCATCACAATGTAGCTGTTCCACAGGTAAAAGCATATCATCGTTTTGTCACAGGTAAGACAAAATCATCGTTTTGTCTTGTCCACAATTGCTGTGAATTTAACAAGTGAACTACAGTTCACGTCTTAAGCCGACCAAGGATGAGCCACAGCGTGTGTCAGCAACCTTTCTTGGCTTTTTCCATGATCAAAGGCTATAGTCAGCAGCACCAGCTGCTGCAGGTCCGAACCTTCTGTCCTTCTTACTCCATGTCAAGGAGAACAAAGGCGAGCGGGAGAAGGACAGATAGAGGAGAGAGGAGAAAGTGAGACCAGAGATGGAGAAAAAAAGCAAAAGGCCATGCTGGGAGGTTATTTTTGATGAGAGCACAAAATTGCCATTGGATAGACAGTGAGAAGAGGTCAGCTCCACTCAGCCAAAACAGAAACAAGGAGAAAGTAGAGATGGGACAAAAAATAGGGAGAATGTTTGGATGGACTTAGGAGAAGGGAAGCATTAGAATGAAGTCAAAGATAGGGAAAACAATGACAACAAAAATGTTCTGTGATTGGTTACAATTCCAGTGCAACCTCTTGCCCAAGATCTGCTGACAGAAGCTGCTGCTCACCCACGACCCTGAGTAGGATGAGAGTTAGAACATTAAGGATTGTTATTAATTATATGTTGTGCAGTGTAGCATTGTTGTCAATTAAACATTTAAAAAAAAACATGTGTATGGAGCGTGTCATGATCTCACATGACAGTTTGGATTTTAATTTCAGTTTCTGTATTTTTCCTGTGCAGTGCGATTATTTTTTGTTTCCACTTTCCCAGCCTGAGCACTGGCTCCTTCACCTGTCCCTGATTGGCAACCAGGCTGCTTCTTCTGCCAACACTGTCCTCTCTATTAGTTGAATAATTGTTGCATTGTACATCAATATACCATATCTTTCTTTATGATTTCTGTATATGGTTACTGTTTGTGCACTTCCCCTTGTACAAGGGTTTCTACTGTAGCTGCACTTTGTCTGCTGTCTCTGCATCCTGGGGTCCAAACCAACAACACCAACACGGACGGCAACAGAAAGAGCCAATAAAATCAGTAAAAATGAACATAATTACCACTTGGTTTCAGCCCAAACTAAAAGGTTGTGCAGATACAATGTAAAATGCTACATTACCATAACATTGCTTAGTGCTGACGGCCAAAAAGGACAATTGGACCATAGGACAGTGGAATGATGAATTCAATTAATTCTAGATTATGCTTTTGCATAGTCATTATGTCACCCCTCTTACTATGTCTTGATTCTTTTATTGATGTTCGTCCGTCGAGTGTGTGACTACAATTCTCTGCTGAAATGCTAGGGGCTGTGTTTAATGGAGAGTCAAGCCAGTGTGCAACCACAACTCTTATCGACCGTTTAACTTGTTAGCTTCCTTCCTCGGGAGCAAATAGTGGTAATTAAAGACAGACAAGACACTGCCATTGGTGCTTGAACTATTCAGTGTGTTTCAACAGTAATTTTTTTATGCAAATGTTGATCCAAAATGGAGAAGAAAGTGTTCATGAAGTTGGACTGTACCATCTCTGAAGAAATCACAAACAAACAAAATAATGTACTAAAAGCAGACCAATCACATGCCTTTACCGTCCACGTCGCCGTCACACTACGCAGTAGGCTTTGTAGGAGGCAGCAGATATGCTTTTGAAACGCGGATCCTACATTTTTTTGGCCTAAATTAACTGTTGAATTAGGTTTGATTTATGTATTACAGTGCGGTATTTGTCTTATTATCTATTAGTATAATGTTGTGGTTTACGTCCTGGGCATGACTTTAAAGTGCATCCGGCAGTGGAGGCTCCTCTATGGGGTCTTGGCGCACTAGGAGGTTAACCCCTTTACTACTGTTACCCCAGGTGGCCCTTGGCAAAGGCCTAGTATCTGACTGCCCCCTAGCCAGGGATACGGTGAAGACCTCAACGGCGGAGCAGGCGGAAGACGGTAGATGTAAGAACCACCACAACGGCTGGGATGGCGGAAGAAGGCACCCCCACATCCATGTGGGCCCAGTTATGAGGAAATAACAACCCAAGACCTCAATGGTGGAACATATGATTGCTAACCCTATGGAGCGTCACAACGGCTGGGATGAAGGCTGCAGCATAAAAGGGTCCCCAGTTGTCTTGGACTCCATGCCTCTGGACCCTGACCCGGATCTGTCAAGGATCGTGTGGTGACTGTCTGTGCACCAGTCTTCCCACGTTAAACAAAGTCACGCACAGGCATCCTCCATAAAGGGATACCCCCCTACCAGGAGGATCGTCATACTTGCTTCGAGTGACTGCCGATGATGATGATGATGAATGTTGCGGCGATCGATAAATATTCACCATAAAGCACGACTTCCGTTTCCCGGTCAAGAATGAACACTACATAACAGCAACACTGCGTTAATCCTGATGCTACTCTATCTTCAACGTGACAATCTCAATTTGACCAACTTTTGACAAGTGAAGCTTTTGATGAACTTCACCTTCAACTCCTGCCTCATCAATAACACATCCACCATTGGTGACACTTTAACGCGAGCGATTTCGAACGACAAAAGCGGCACACAGCATCGGACATTCTACGCCACACCTCAGACCAACCGAGACTGCTATCAGCTGTCCAGCCAAAGAGGAGATTAACTCTTTTGATGTACTTCATCTTTGACAAAAATAACACAGCTTTGGCATGAATAATGTAGACTGACAGCAAAGACATACAATGTAAACATGACATGCTTTTCATTGTATTTCAAAAGTGTCATGGCCGTCACCGATTGTTATGTTATCACGTCATTACGTACTATCCCTGTCCCACAGGAAACCATCATGCACCGTGTTAAAGTCCTGTGAGAAACACTTGACCAAAATTGTACCATCTAATTCCACGTCACCTGCAACATGACATAGAGAAATGTGAAGTGAAGTGAAGTGAATTATATTTATATAGCGCTTTTCTCAATTGACTCAAAGCGCTTTACATTGTGAAACCCAATATCTAAGTTACATTTAAACCAGTGTGGGTGGCACTGGGAGCAGGTGGTTTAAGTGTCTTGCCCAAGGACACAACGGCAGTGACTTGGATGGCAGAAGCGGGGATCGAACCTGCAACCCTGAAGTTGCTGGCACAGCCACTCTACCAACCAAGCTATACCGCCCCAATAAAGTTTTATAATTTTTAAACAACTTGTTTATTAATCATATGTTATTACATGTCTTAGCTGTAGTTGCTGTATAGGTAAGCAATGGCCAGTACAAATTTGTAGGTCTCACTTAATTAAAATGCACAAACATTTATGAGTGCACTGCTTTAAACTGCCAAGTACATTCAAAAAACGAAATAATAATAACCATAAGCTGTTTATTAATCATATTTTGTAGGCCTTTGGATGAGCTAAATTTAGCATACAGTACTGTACTTACAAACACAGCACGGTGAACAGGGGTTAGTGCATGTGCCTTACATTAAGAGGGTCCTGGGTTTGATCCCATGGCTTGGGATCTTTCCGTGTGGAGTTTGCATGTTCTCCCCATGACTGCGTGGGTTCCCTCCGGGTACTCCGACTTCCTCCCACCTCCAAAGACATGCACCTGGGGATAGATTGATTGGCAACACTAAAATGGCCCTAGTGTGTGAATGTGAGTGTGAATGTTGTCTGTCTATCTGTTTTGGCCCTGTGATGAGGTGGCAACTTGTCCAGGGTGTACCCCGCCTTCCACCCGAGTACATCTGAGATAGTCTCCAGCACCCCCCGCGAGCCCCAAAGGGACAAAAAAGTTAAGTTAAAGTACCAATGATTGTTACACACACACTAGGTGTGGAAAAATTATTCTCTGCATTTGACCCATCACCCTTGATCACCCTCTGGGAGGTGAGGGGAGCAGTGAGCAGCAGCGGTGGTCACGCCCGATAAACATTTTTGGTGATTTAACCCCCAATTCCAACCCTTGATGCTGAGTGTCAAGCAGGGACGTAATGGGTCCCATTTTTTATAGTCTTTGGTATGACTCGGCCAGGGTTTGAACTCCCAACCTACCGATCTCAGGGCGGACACTCTAACGCCTCTGTCTATGGTGCTGAGGATGAGCACCATCGGATAGGGGTGGGGCATGTGCTGACGGCGAGACACAGCTGGCAGGTGATTAGATTTCACAGGTGGTACGTGTTAATCTAATCATCTGTTGTCTTTAACAGTAAGCGTCCGGGAGCAGGAGGGGAGAGAGGATATGGACGTGGCTGAAAAGTCGCGTCCTGCTGGAGAGATAACTTTGTTAAAACATATGATTATTAAAACCTTGTTAAAACCTGCACGCTTGGCTCTTGTGCCGTGTATGACAGTGGGACTGCGAGGACGCAACCTCCACAGGACCTAATAAGGGTCCATTACTATTACTATCCGTCCTTTAGCTGGGGACACCCTACAACTACTCATAGGGGTCCCTGCACGCTAATGTATGTATGTTTTTTAGTTTGCCTTTTCTTTGGCCCACCCATATAATGTTATTCATTTTCTCTACCTCCAGTAAAAAAAAACAGCATCTGACATATGTTGTTTGGGAACAGTTGGTAATGGTTATGTGCAGTAAAACTTTTCATGATCTCAACTCAACTAAATTTGTGTTCCACGTCTTAGATTAAGAGAGCAATTGAGTTTTTGTTATGGTTTTGGTTTAGACAATTAACAACTAAGGTTTTGGGCATTATTTTCTCTAAATGCATACATTTGTCTAAATATGGCCAAAGACACGCATTGTTGTGGGTTTCCTGGGCGTCTTCTTCATTACTAAAAGTTCAAATCTAATCTGCGGTGAGGGATGATGTTTGATAAGAAATTATCGAGTTCGAGCCTATTATCGAATCCTATTATCGAATCCTCTTATCAAACCGATTCCTTATCGTTTCTCTTATCGAGTCCAGATAGGTTGTTGTATATGGAAATAAACACACACTATTTGGTTTAACAAATCACTTCACATTCTCTACTGCTCGCTACTATAGTATTACCATATCTGAGTTATTGTGCAGAAATGTGGGGAAATAACTACAAATATGCGCTACATTCGTTAACCGTGTGACAAAAAAAAGGAATTAGACTGATACATAATGTTGGATATAGAGAACATACCAACCCTTTATTTATTGAGTCAAAAATATTAAAGTTCGATGATTTGGTAAAATTGCAAACAGCTAAAATGATGTGGAATTAAATGATGGAATGGATTAAGTAAAGAAGTTAAACATTGTACTGATATGATCCAGTTTAAGAGGTTGTTCAAATGAATATTGCTTACAAAGTACAAAGAAGAAGAATTATGAGAAATACTTTCAACCTTATTGAAAATAAGATATTCTTCATCTCAGTATATTAATAATGACTGAATTAATTAATTAATTACATATCACAAAACTGTTGTATATACTAATCACAGATATTTTATTATAAAAAGGTCAGTAAATGATGTATATATTTGTAAACGCTATGAAGTGGGAAAAAGGGTAGGATTAAATAAGCTTTACTTCTTCCTACTCCTGTAAAGTGAAATGATATGAAACTGTGATGTATTATACTGTAAGTGTGTTCATGTTCCAAATAAACTAAAGAAATAAAGAAAGCACTAGTTTATTAGACAGACTTGCAAACTCTGTCGTGGTGTAGGCTACAAGATAACGTTAACGTTATCAGACACATACAAAAAGGCTCACGTTAACGTTACCGTTAGCCACTGACTATGCTTAGGTAACGTTAGTCTAGCTAACATTACTGCAGTCCTGGTTGACATAAGAGGTAACGTTACTGCAAGGGAGCAGATATGGAAATTAACCGGCAACAGTTAACGTTAGTTACTCACCGGCGTCACCGCCACTGTAGCTGGGACCGGGGCAGCTGGCAGAAGAAGAGGGGCGTTCTTCGTCGTCTCTGCCGCTGCTTCAACACGTGTCGAAGACACGACACGCTTGTTGTGCTTCCCCCCTTACACGACAGCGAAGCCTGGCAATAATTGCATATTGCCGCTTCCTCGTTTTTTTTGGTGAAATGAAGCCATGCCTTGGAGCGCTTTTTCCAGTCCATTTTTTTCCTGCTTTCCCCATCTGCGCCTAATGACAGAGCTACGTGACGTCATTTCTTGTGATGTCCCACGGGGCATTTCTTGTCGATACACATCATACATTAGCCGCACCGTTTTATGAGCCGCATGGGTTCAAATCGTTGGAAAAAAGTAGCGCCTTATAATTCCGAAAATATAGTATATGTGAATATTGTATTGCTCTCCATACAAACTACTGTACTCTATTTTTTGTACCAGCATATTACCTATCTAAGAGTATGTCTTTATTTTTAAAAGGCATGTTGCATGCTAAAATGGTGATGTTTTGGGGGGCCAAGCGATGGATTAAATTGATTTCAATTCATTTCCATGGGTGGGGATGCTTTAAAATAAGAGTATTCGGAGTTAAAAGCATTATTGTGGAACATAATGTATTCGTAGGTTGAGGTACCACTGTAAATATTAGATTACAAATGATTCTAAATATGCATTTGCACAAATAGAAAATGCCTGATATGTTCTGCATCTGAGAACAGTATGAACACTCCTCTTCCTTTCTGCTCGCTAACCTCATTAAGAAAAATATTGGACAATATGTTAAAGTCAGTTGATTAAAATATTTATTGCTTTCCTACCCATGTGTGGCTTTTGTCATTAAACATTAATTGTGAGTTAAATATACATGCCATAATCAAATTAGGTTTATAGCATACATGAGAAGCCAGCTGTGGCGCTCCAACCTGCAAATATAAACGTTTACTATTTATGAATTAGGTGCAAACGTTGATTTGCATACAACGTCTGGGTAATTGAATTACTGCAGACAATAATAGCAATAAGGTACCAGTGTTGCAGAAGGAGTAAACCCTGTCATAGCGGGGGCTTATATCATTATGTTCTCTCTGGTCATTTGGGAAGAGTGAGCTGTCAGAATGAGAGCTTGGCTGTTTCTTCGCTGTGTATCCAATGTCCCATCGCCATTCTCACTTTTTACTGGTACCGTTGCTGCAAACCCCCCACCCCTCATTTTCTTTTAACACCATTTTATCCGCCTTGTGGTAATTCCCACTGGTGCTTCCCACTTGTGTACATCTATATAAGGGTTTTTTCAAACTGCAAACTCTTAAAAACATCAAGAGTTCTACTTCCTTGAAAGAAAAAAACAAGGTTTTTTTTTCTACTGCTCAATGACTTAATATTGGGCATAGATTTCATTTGAGTTGATTAAAAAGTATGTTGTTATTTAAGGGAAGAGTCAGGTTTTGGCGGCGGGTGGAGTGCCAATGCGGCTGCCTTGAGGGAAGACAGCAAGAGCAGGATGTATGTACCAGCAGCAGCAAAGTCCGCGGCCAAGTCTCAGGCGTTGCTGTTGATGCGTAGGACGTCCATGGAACAGAAAACCTTGTAGCCAACGTTGAGGTAGTCGAACGCAGGTTACGTGCCTCTGCCACCCGCTAGAACAGACCTTGGAAAATTAAGGCCCGGGCGTTAAGCTTTTCAATCTGGCCCGCCGGACATTCCCAAATAATTTTTTTAGACCTTTAAGATGGAAACTGTAGCTGCCATTATGATGTGCAGTGATGTTTTAAAATTTTACCGTAGGTCTTGAACTATACAAATGTATTTCAATGGTTGGGGTCAGCGCTTTTGCATGATATACTAGTTACTATGGTAATCTAAATCACAGCAGCTCAGACGAGGCACCAAGACCTGTGGGTGGGGAGCGTTTCCACAGAGTGTTTCCAGAGCAGCCAGCCTGAAATGCGGGTTTCAGAGACAGATGTGGAAGGAGATTTTTACAACAAAGTTCTAAATCTTAGTGATGTATCAGATATATCAGGTGGTAGGTGTTTTTTTTTTTTACCCTTCGCGTTCATATTTCGCTGTGTTTGTTGCATTTTTGTTGCCTTTCGCTTGATTGTAAAATTAGTCGATTGAGAGGGTGTGTGACGTTCATATGTTGTCAATATTCAGTGTTTTATCGTTCATAGTTAATATTGTAAATCCCACTGTGAACGTCTTCTTAACCCTGGGTTCTTCTGGACCAACAAGACACCGTCACACCTCTCAGGATGCAGAGTTACAATAGTCTTTTAATTTTTCTTTACAAAGTTTTTGCGCTTTTTAGCAGCCTTCAGTTCAGGTGCTTTTCAGCAGTCTTCAGATCGTCTCACTCCCCCTCAGTCTCTGCTCTCCTCCCCCCTCTCATGGTCTCCGACACTGCTAATAAAGAGACAGGTGATTAGATAACTCGTTCCAGCTGAGGTATCCACTCACCTGTCTGCTACTTCATGGCCGTCTCTTGCACGTTCCCCCGCAGGGAACGCGTGGACCACGCCCTTCCACATGCCTCCACCGTCAGACTCAGGCCGTGCAGCTGTCCGGCCGCGTCTACTCCCCTCCACCCCCCTCCCCGTAGAGGGGCGAGAGAGGAAGTCGACTACGGCCATCTGCGTGCCCGGTCTATGGACCACCCGGAAGTTGTAGGGCTGCAACGCAAGGTACCACCGGGTGATCCGCGCGTTGGCATCCTTCATGTGATGGAGCCATTGGAGCGGTTTGTGGTCCGAGCAGAGACTGAAGGCACGCCCCAACAGGTAGTAGCGGAGGGCCCCGACGGCCCACCGGATGGCAAGGCACTCCCTCTCCACCGTGCTGTACCTCGCCTCCCGGTCCGAGAGTTTTCGGCTGATGTACACGACGGGGCGGTTGACGCGTCTGCCTGTAGACAGAAAGGGATGGTAAAGTCAGGCATGTGTAGTACCGGCTCCTCGCAGAGTGCTGTTTTCACCTTCTCGAACACCCGCTGGCACTGCTCCGTCCACTGGACCAAGATCTGGAGAACCCTTTCGGGTGAAGTCAGTCAGTGGGCTGGTTAAGGCCGCGAACCAGAATGAACCGGCGGTAATAACCCGCCAGACCCAAAAACTGCCTCACCTCCTTTTTGTTTTGGGGGGTGAACAGGCTGTGATCGCCGCCGTCTTGTCTACCTGTGCACCCCCCCCAAGTGGTACCCCAGATACTGTACTTCCCTCCGGCCAACCGCGCACTTTGCCGGGTTGGCGGTGAGCCCCGCCCGCCTCAGGGACTCGAGTACCGCCCCCACCCGCCGCATGTGTTCTTCCCAGCTGCTGCTCTGGATGATGACATCATCCAGGTATGCAGCCGCGTATGCCGCGTGGGCGCGCAGCACTCGGTCCGTGAGGCGCTGGAACGTGGCGGTTGCACCGAACAAACCAAAAGGAAGTGTCACGAATTGGTATAAACCTTCCGGAGTGGAAAATGAAGTTTTTTCCCGGGACTCTGGTGACAAGGGAATCCTTGACTAGCCCTTGGTTAAATCCAGTGTGGTGAAAAAACAAGCAGTGCCCAGCCGATCCAGGAGCTCGTCGACCCGAGGCATTGGGTACGCGTCGAAACGTGATATTTCATTCACCTTGCGGTAATCCACACAGACCCATCCGTCTTCCCTACCAGAACAATGGGGCTGCACCACGCACTGTGGAATTGTTCTATTACCCCCAACTCAAGCATGGTTTTTAACCCTCGTCTGGTGTTCGGGTCTGTGGGACCCGTTTTCGAGTTTTATGAAAAGAAAAATGATACAATTAATACATTTGTCAAACTGAGACTCACTGGCTTTGGCTCATTTTCTGTGAAGAACATATATCAGAATACATATTTAATGAACACACACCAAACACCCCCCCACACATTTCTATTACATATAAGATGTCCGGGCTAATAGAAGTGTGGAAATTGATGGTCTGTGTACCATACACACCCACCCACCCACCCACACACACACACACACACACTCACACACACACACACACACACACACACACACACACACACACACACACACACACACACACACACACACACACACACAGCAGGCCTAGACAGGAGGAGGACAGAGTGTAGGTACACAGAACATCAGAAGGTCAAATGTGCGAGAAAATGAGAGCAGACAGTGTTGACAAACAATGTTGCAGCCTTGTGTGGGAACCGCAGGTGCAGAAACAAAAAAGAAGAATCCCTGTGGGATGCAGAAACTGGCAGAGAAATGTCCATGCAACGTTCATATTGTTGTTACTCAGCCAGTGTTTGTGGGTCTTAGACTTAGACTTACTATTTATTGTCATTCAAATTTGAACTTTACACAGGCATGTGATTTTTCCGTCTAAAGTCGGAATTCCGTCTTTTTTAATCTCGGGGGAAAAAAAAGATTATCTCCCGTTTTTCCGTTATTTTTTCCGACCCTAAATCAAGATTCGAGACGTAGTTTATATTACGCCGTAGTTGATTGGTCGATATGTTCCTTGTGACCAATCAGGACATCTGTTATGAATGATGGCGTTAATAACGTCATCATTCATAATGTTTATTACCGCCATTTTCCATATGTAAACAATGTCGGTTCTCGAGAGAAAGGACGCTTTACGAGTAAAAGAAATTGATAAACATGTCAAAAATAAGTTTCGAAGGGACTGGATGGAAAGGGAAATCACTGATATTGTTGGGAAGAAGGAAGTTACGACTTTGTTCGGTGATTTTATTCGGAAAATCGATTGTCCCGGAAAGGTTTTGTGCACGTGGTGTCATGATAATATTGACTATGGATCTTGAGGTTTCAAGGCTTTGGAAGTACATGCGAAACGCCAGAAACATATGAAACAACTTGAAGCAAGGAAAACAAACTTTTCCCTAGCTGGTACTTTTGGATGTCAACCGAAAGTGAGCAAACCTTACGGACTTCATCCTTTGTTTACATCGACAACTGCCGTAGACATCGAGAAGAAAGATCCATCCAAACAACCCACTTCAGTTGCAGACAGGGTTGTTAATAATGTGGTAAGCTAAAAAATATTTGCTTGCAAAATACGCATGTTTGTTTTAAATATTAACCAATTATTGCTTTGCGAAATATAAATGGGTTTTTCTAAAAATAAAAAGCCACGTGAAAATATATTATGAAATTACAGAAATTCAAAGAGTCGCATTATTGATTCCAGTTAACAATTTATTTGAAAAAATTTGCATATAATACTATTTTGTAATATTAAGTTCTTATGTAGTCTCTTGAAACAATATTGTCAGTGGTGTAACAATCTTGAAGGTAAATATTTTCACACTTGTTTAATGCAATATGTCAGTGTCCTCACATTATTATTATTTCCTATTTTCAAATATGAGTAAACAATACTAAACATGTTTAATTATTTTCATAAATTTACATCCTATTTTGGCGAAAAGAATGAAATGTTTACATTTGGTATTTTGTTATATTTATAACTAAACTTGTAGGCAATTAGGCATATACATTAAAACTGTGAATTGTTATTAGTGGTTATGTATTTTACAATTAATGCTACTTTCTGATAGCATATATCATGTAATAGTCTTAACTTTAAAATATATTTTGTATAATAATAAATCTTGGCAAACCTGTTACACCACTGATAATTTTTTAGTGACTAAATACTGTTGGGACTGAACCATATACAGTGATTCATTAGGATAATTGGGTTATGTATGTTCTATTAATGATGTTTTCATGTCTTTAAACACTAACATATTTTCTTCAAATGGTGCTGTCTTTGTTAATTTTAGCATGTTAAATTGGTGAAAAACCAGGAGCTTCGGGGGGCGTCGCCCCCCTTGTCCCCCCACCAGGGCACCGCCCTGGACCTTCGTCCCTCAGACCCCCGGAAATTTTTTCAGTCATTTTCATTGTGGTCAAATCACAAGCCTGTTTACAGTACAGATAAGAACAACATTTTGTTGCATTAGCTCATGGTAGTGCAGGATAAAAGAGCAATAAGGTGCAGATATAAATAAATAGTTTACTGTTTAGATAAATAAATTGCACTTTTGCATATGCATCCACGTTTATGGATATATGTTATATTAGCTTTATATTCCAGCCAGTTAATCCATTGTTGGGGTAATTGAGGGGATTATTATGATGCGTTCAAGAGTCTTACAACCTGAGGGAAGAAGCTGTTACAGAACCTGCAGGTTCTGCTACGGAGGCTACGGAACCTCTTTCTAGAGTCCAGCAGTGAAAACAGTCCCTGGTGGGGGTGGGAGGAGTCTCTGCAGATTTTCTGAGCCCTGGTAAGGCAGCGGCTTTTTGCGATCTCCTGGATATGAGGAAGAGGAGTCCTGATGATCTTTCCCTCCGTCCTCACCACTCTCTGGAGAGACTTCCAGTCTGAGGCACTGCAGGCTCCAGTCCACACAGAGATGCAGTTGGTCAGTAGGCTCTCTATAGTGCCTCTGTAGAATGTGGTGAGCATGGGGGGAGGGAGCTGTGCTCTTTTCATCCGACAAAAAAAGTGCATGCGCTGCTGAGCTCTTTTTACAAGAACTCTGGTGTGTAGGGACCAGGTCATATTGTCAGTTATCGGCACCCCCAGGAACTTGGTGCTGCTTACGATTTCCACTGCTGTACCATTGATGAAGAGTGGAGCGTGGCTGGACTGGTGCTTCCTGAAGTCAACGATGACCTCCTTGGTCTTGTCGACGTTCAGGACCAGGTTGTTGGTTCTGCACCAGTCAACCAGATGTTTCACTTCCTCCCTGTCGTCCATGTCGTTGTTGTCACGGATGAGGCTCACTACTGTTGTGTCGTCCACATACTTCACAATGTGGTTAGTAGTGGACCTGGCACAGCAGTCATGGGTCATCAACGTGAACAGCAGCAGACTCAGGACGCAGCCCTGGGGGGAGCCGGTGCTCAGGGAGATGGCACTGGAGGTGTTGTTGCCCACTCTCACAGACTGGGGTCTGTCTGTGAGGAAGTCAAGCAGCCAGTTGCATAGGGGGGTACTGAATCCAAGGGGGGCCAGTTTGCTCACCAAGTGCTGCGGGATGATGGTGTTGAATGCCGATCTGAAGTCCAGAAACAACATCCGCACGTGTGTGTCCTTTCCTTCCAGATGTGGGGGGAAGTCTGGAGACAGTGTATTCCTTTACCAGCCTCTCGAAGCACTTCATTACAGATGTTTTTTGGGATAAGGTAAACATCTGTTCAGTATTTTAACATAAAAGTATTTGATTGTGAGGCATTAAAAGCCACAAAATGCAACGGGTCCATCAGACCCACAAACACTGGCTGAGTAACAACAATATGAACACCACACAAGGGTTAATTCCTCCGAACTACTTTGCGTTTGTGTTCGGGGAGCCTAAATGGCCGAGATCGCACCGTAACACCCGGGCTGGTCTCAATATGATGCTGAATGAGGTTCATGATGCCGGGCCGAGAGGAGAACACATCAGAAAAGCGCCGCTGCAACTTGGCAACGTCCGCTCTCTGTGCTAACGTGAGCTGGTTATCACAGGGTAGGGGAGAGGGCGGGCCAGAGCGCGGGATCTCTGGCCCCAACTAAGCCTCCTCCCTCACTACCGTTACCATGGAAACAGGCCCCGCCTCCTCCCATGCTTTCAGTAGGCTCAGATGGTATATTTGAGTGTCTCCGCCCCGGTCCGATTGTCGAACCTCGTAATCCACATCACCTACTTGCCGAGTGACCTCAAAAGGTCCTTGCCACTTCACAAGTAATTTTGAGCTGGAGGTTGGGAGTAATAAAAGCACTTTTTCTCCCGGTGAAAATTTTCTTAGCTGGGCCCTCTTGTTATACGCGCGCTGCTGCCATCCCTGGGCGCGGAGCAAATTCTCGCGTGACAAGTGCCCCACGGTGTAGAGTTTTGCTCGCATGTCCATGACGTACTGAATTTCGTTTTTGCTGGAACTCGGACCCTCCTCCCAGCTTTCCTTAATTATGTCCAGCACCCCGCGCGGCCTTCTGCCGTACAATAGCTCAAAAGGCGCAAAGCCTATGGAGGCCTGGGGTACCTACTGCATCGCAAACACTAGGGGATCTAGCCATTTATCCCAATTTGGTTTGTCCTCGTGCTTAAACTTACGGATCATGGTTTTCAGCATTTTATTTAACCGCTCCACCAGCCCATTTGTCTGTGGGTGGTATACGCTGGTGCGGATTGCTTTATTTCCCAATAAACCGTATAGTTCCTTTATCGTGCGTGACATAAAGGAGTTAAAAGCATTAATATTATTTCTGGTCAGTCAGAATCGCTTTCGGGATTCCGACTCAGGAAATGACCTGAAACAGAGCTTGCGCGACACTCTTGGCCAAGATGGAGCGCAGGGGCACTGCTTCGGGATAGCGCGTTGCATAATCCACCAGGACTAACACAAAGCGATATCCCTGTGTGCTCGGGTGGAATGGTCAAATGAGGTCCATTCCAATTATCTCGAATGGGACCTCCATGAGCGGCAATGGGCGCAAGGGTGCCTTCGGGATGGCCGCCGGATTCACCAGTTGGCAGTCTGAGCAGGCAGCACACCAATGGCGCACGTCTGCCCGGCAAATAGAATCGGACTATGACCCGATTGAGTGTTTTATCGTACACCATGTGGCCAGACATGGGATTAAAATGCGCCGCCTGGAAAACCATTTCCCAGCGCCGTTTTGGCACCAATAACTCGGTGTATTCCTCTCCGGTTTGAGTGTCACGGCTCACTCGGTATAACCTATCCCTAACAATTGAAAAGTGGGGGAATACCCGCGCTGTCCCCGGGCGCACCAGCTGACCGTCGATGTAATCCACCTGGTCCTAGGCAAGGTTTCATCACGGGACTGCTCGAGGGGAAAATCCTCCGTAAGTTGCCAATGTGGGCCGGGGGGACTTACTGCGAAGCCCCCGTCGGTTCTTGCTCGGCAGTGTCGGATGAACTTGCGTCGCCACTGAGAAATGCGCGGATATTCCCCTTTCCTATGGTCCGTGAACGCATCTCCACACATTGTGTCACCAGATGGTTAAACCCCGGCCAATTGGTCCCTAAAATTACGGGGTGCGTAAGGTACACGCTTACGGCAACCTTGACACTATGCTTTTGACACTTATATCAAATGTCCACTGGCACAATAGGGTACTCGTGCACATCCCCATGAATACACCTAATTTTTCCCCGTGTCGCCTGCCTCAACGGCCCGGGTCGAACCAGGTTTTGGTGGATCATGGACTGTTTGCATCCTGAATCCACCATCGCCGGGTATGTACTTCCTTGCACCCTTACCTTACAATGCGTCTCCCCAGATCAGGGGCGGGCGCTGGGGGGCCAACAACCTGTATCGCCTGCCCCACCTCCATCAAGGAGCAGTCCCGTCGCACGTGTCCAGGCTGTCCGCACCCCCAGCACACCGGCCCTGGTGTCCGAGGTTCCATCTGCGAGGGAGTCCCCCTCCAGCAGCGCCGGTACCCTGGCTGGAAAGAATGAGCAGAGGAAAGATTATCACCCCATGCCCCCCTCCCCCCCCTGCTGTTGTACCGGTCTGGGTGCGTGTGTGTGTGGGCCGGATGTCCGAGTGGGGAACCCGCTCGCGGGTCCCGGGTGCCTCGGCCGGGTGGGGTCGCGGCTCCAGGGGTACTTCCTCCTGCGGCGCGAGTCG
This sequence comes from Nerophis lumbriciformis, assembly GCF_033978685.3. Classification (NCBI taxonomy): domain Eukaryota; kingdom Metazoa; phylum Chordata; class Actinopteri; order Syngnathiformes; family Syngnathidae; genus Nerophis; species Nerophis lumbriciformis. The sequence goes on along the minus strand of NC_084553.2, from coordinate 21,542,097 downwards.
TCGGCGGGGTGCTGGGGTGGGTCTTTCGGCCGGCCTTGCGGCGGGGACGGTGGTATTTCACCCACGCGCAGGTCCTGGCCGGGATAGTAGAGTCAATAAATTGTTCTAATACCACTAACTCAAACTTGTGGCTGTCTTCTACCTTGGGTTGGAGCCACCGGGTTGCCGCGTTCCTCAGCTGCTGTGCCAACACAAAGGGGCGGTCCTCGGGGCCCAACTTCAGGGCCCGGAACCGGCGTCGGTGGTCCTCTGTGCTGCTGCCGACCCGATCCATGATGGCACGGCGCAGGTTGGGGAAGTGCATCCAGGCGGCCGCCGGGAGACTCAACGCCGCCCGCTGCGCCTCCCCCGCCAGGAAGAGTGGGGCGTGAAGCTGCTGCCGTGGCCTCGAACACGTCAAGGTACGCGTGGGGGTCCTCTGCCTCCGCCATTCGCTGCATGGAGTTTTCCGCCCTTGCTTCTGATGACCCTGCCGCCCTGTCCATCAGCATTTGCAGCACACACGTTTGCTGTTGGGTCACCGCAGACGCCTCGGCCAGGACCCGACCGAGTGCCTCCAGGGGGGTTGTGGTGGACATTTCTGTGGTCCTGCGACGTTGAGCGCCACTTGTGAACGTCTTCTTAACCCTGGGTTCTTCTGGACCAATAGGACACAGTCACACCTCTCGGATGGAGAGTTACAATAGTCTTTTAATTTTTCTTTACAAAGTTTTTGCGCTTTTTAGCAGTCTTCAGCTCGTCTCACTCCCCCTCAGTCTCTGCTCTCCTCCCCCCTCTCATGATCTCCGACGCTCCTAATAAAGAAACAGGTGATTAGATAACTCGTTTCAGCTGAGGTATCAACTCACCTGTCCGCTGCTTCATGGCCGGCTCCTGCACACACCCTGCCCGCAGGGAACGCGTGGACCACGCCCCTTCCACACCCACATTCTTTATTTCCATGTACATTCTGAATATCCCATTCAGTAAAAAAATTTAAAATTCCATTGCGTTTTTTAAGGCGGTCTGTCATAACATTTTTAGCATTCAATCAGACATTATTGTGAGTTTTTGTATTAATGTTCCTAAAAATAGGACCCAAGCACACATACTGTACAGCAGATTTTCACAGCTTACATATATATATATATATATATATATATATATATATATATATATATATATATATATATATATATATATATATGTATGTATTAGAGATGCGCGGAGAGGCAATTATTTCATCCGCAACCGCATCAGAAAGTCGTCAACCATCCGCCATCCACCTGATGTAACATTTGATCAGAACCGCACCCGCCCGCACCCGCCCGTTGTTATATATCTAATATAGACGATGCAAGGCATTAGTGAGGTTATAAAGCTTTTGCCTGTTAAAGAAAGGAGACTGATCCAATGCAGCACAGACATTCGCGTGCCACGCTGTCACGACCCAGACGCACACCAGTGCGCAATCATATGGGAGCCGCGCTGAGCGCACCTCCAAGCGCGTCTCGCTGCCGGCGACGGCTGGGTATGTGCCCGACGCTCCAGCGCCATCCATTTTCAGGGCTAGTTGATTCGGCAGGTGGGTTGTTACACACTCCTTAGCGGGTTCCGACTTCCATGGCCACCGTCCTGCAGTCTATATCAACCAGGGTGAGCCCCACCCCTTTCGTGAGCGCACTGCGCGCCGAGTGACCCCTGTTACGCGCCCCCGGCAACAGGGGTGGCGGGCAGGTAAGCTGCGCGGGCGGAGCGCGCGGAGTGACCCCTGTTACGAGCCCCCGGCCACGGGGGTGGCGGGCAGGTAAGCTGCTTACCTGCTGCGCGTGACGCCGGCCGCGGCGAAGGCGGACGAGGCGGGGTGTCGGTGCGGTGGGCGCGGTGGTGACCCTGGACGTGCGTCGGGCCCTTCTCGTGGATCGCCTCAGCTACGGCTCCCGGTGGGGCCCTCTCGGGGGAAGGGGCCTCGGTCCCGGACCCCGGCGAGGCGTCCCTTCTCCGCTCCGTAAAAGTGTCCATCTCTTTTTTTTTTTCTTCTGTTGTGGCATATGCAGTAGGTGCCTGCTCGTTTTTCGTATGTGGGTAACAACATTTAACTATGTATATATATTTCCGAATTGGTTTAACTGCCACCCGCCTGAATCTCTTTAAAATCTTTTTTATTTTTATTTCAACCACCCGACCCGACCCGACCCGACCCGACCCGACCTGCGGATAAAATCTAATTTTTTTTAATTTCATCCGCCCGATCCGCGGACTCCGCGGTTGTGCCCGCAAACCGCGCATCTCTAGTATGTATGTATGTATGTATGAGTATATATATATATATATATATATATATATATATATATATATATATATATATATATATATATATATATATATATATATATATATGTATGTATGTATGTATGTATGTGTATATATATATATATAAATAAATATATATATCTATGTATATGTATGTATATATATATATATATATATATATATATATATATATATGTATATATATATATATATATATATGTATGTGTGGGAAAAAAATCACAAGACTACTTCATCTCTACAGGCCTGTTTCATGAGGGGTTCCTTCAATCATCAGGAGATTTAACTAAAAAAAAAAAAATCTCCTGATGATTGAAGGAACCCCTCATCAAACAGGCCTGTAGAGATGAAGTAGTCTTGTGATTTTTTTCCCACACATACATATATTGCGCTCTACTACGGTATCGAGCATTATTTTTTGGATAACCTTATTAAGACATACAGTTAGGTCCATAAATATTTGGACATTGACACAATTTTCAGTATTCCAGCTCTGTACAGCACCACAATAGATTTGAAATGAAACAATCAAGATGTGCTTTAAGTGCAGACTTTGAGCTTTAATTTGAGGGTATTTACATCCAAATCAGGTGAACGGTGTAGGAATTACAACACATTTTATATGTGCCTTCCACTTTTTAAGAGACCAAAAGTAATTGGACAAACTAATATAATCATAAATAAAATTGTCACTTTCTAATACTTTGTTGCAAATCCTTTGCAGTCAATGACAGCCTGAAGTGTGGAACCCATAGACATCCCCAGACGCTGGGTTTGATCCCTGGTGATGCTCTGCTGCAGCTGTCTTCACTTCCTGCTTGTTCTTTGGGCATTTTCCCTTCAGTTTTGTCTTCAGCAAGTGAAATGCATGCTCAATGGGATTCAGGTCAGGTGATTGACTTGGCCATTGCAGAACATTCTACTTCTTTGCCTTAAAAAACAATTTGGTTGCTTTCGCAGTATGCTTGGGGTCATTGTCCATCTGCATTGTGAAGTGCCGTCCAATGAGTTTTGAAGCATTTGGCTGAATATGAGCAGATAGTATTGCCCGAAACACTTCACAATTCATTCTGCTGCTTTTGTCAGCTGTCACATCATCAATAAATATAGGAGATCCAGTTCCACTGGCAGCCATGCATGCCATTACCACCACCATGCTTCACTGATGAGATGCTATGCTTTGGATCTTGAGCAGTTCCTTCCCCCCTCCATACTCTTCTCTTTCCATCATTCTGCTACAAGTTGATCTTTGTCTTATCTGTCCATAAGATGTTGTTCCAGAACTGCACAGGCTCTTTTACATGTTTCTTGGCAAACTCTAATCTGACCTTCCTGTTTTTGAGGCTCACCAATGGTTTACACCTTGTGATGAAACCTCTGTATTTCCTCTGGTGAAGTCATCTCTTCATTGTTGACTTGGACACAGATACACCTACCTCCTGGGGAGTTTTCTTGATCTGCCCAACTGTTGTGAAGGGCTTTTTCTTGACAAAGGAAAGGATTTGTCTGTCATCCACCACACTTGTTTTCCATGGTCTTCCAGATCTTTTGGTGTTGCTGAGCTCAGCAGTGTGTTCTCTCTTTTTAAGAATGTACCAAACAGTTGATTTGGCCACACCTCATGTTTTTGCTATCTCTCTGATGGCTTTGTTTTGATTTTCAGGCCTAATGATGGCTTGCTTCACTGATAGTGACAGCTCTTTGGACTTTATATTGAGAGATGACCTCCCCAGATTCCAAATTAATATACCACACTTGAAATGCCATCTAGGCCTTTAATCTGCTCTTTGTAAATGAAATAAATGAAAAAAAAACAAGGGAATAACACAAACATGGCCATGGAACAGCTGAGTAGCCAATTGTCCAATTACTTTTGGTCCCTTAAAAAGTGAAAGGCACATATAAAATGTGTTGTAATTCCTACACCGTTCACCTGATTTGGATGTAAATACCCTCAAATTAAAGCTCAAAGTCTGCACTTAAAGCACATCTTGATTGTTTCATTTCAAATCCATTGTAGTGTTGTACAGAGCTGGAATACTGAAAATTGTGTCAATGTCCAAATATTTATGGACCTAACTGTATATATATATATATATATATATATATGTGTGTGTGTGTGTGTGTGTGTAAATATGTATATATATATTTATATATATATTTATGTGTGTATGTATACATAGATAAATAGATAGATATACTGGCCCCCAGACACATTAGTTCTCTAAATGTGGCCCCCAGGCCTGCGCTAGAATGATGATTCCTCATTAGGCATGCAAGTAATGCGCCATGTGGACCCTTCGTCAGCTGATGTAGAGGTCAAGCGGCCAGTGTGCGCTTCTGCAGTCTCCAGCCTGGACTGCAACAGAAAGTAGCTTTGATGTCGTCCCGGCTGAGCCAGCCAATAGAGAAAGGAGCGACAACGGCATCATCTCGAGCAGCTTCATCGGGATGGTTAAGAAGTGGCGGCTTCTTGGGTTACGTCGCTATAACAGGCAGGGGCGGGCGGTGACACCACAGGAGATCTCACCGGAGATGGAAGGCATGGTGAAAGGGGTGGCATTGCTGTCAACTTTACCGGAACAGAATGGAATGGTGGCAGCAGCGTTGACAACCTCACCGGAGCAGGACTGAGTAATGGCGGCAGTACTTAAACAGCCTCCTCGGAAAAGGGGAATATTGTGCATCCCAAGTCCCGCGTCTTCATTTGATAGAAGAACATTCATCTTTGTTTTACATCGATTGCATAACTTTTGCATTGTCTAATTGATTATTAATTGTATTGTATTTCTGTTTTGTAGAAACCATTGGCATGAATATAAACACAGACTTCTTCATTACAAACATCCTCAATAAAAAAGACTGGCATGATTCTCAATGCCACTTACCATAATTGCTTTGGTCAGACAACCTGAGGAGATTGGGTTTTGAATCCGGTTCCTGATACACTCCTTTAAAAATCACACGTTTGGAGTATATACCAACACCTCCCTCACAAGGATTTTTCCCAAGAATTCCTTATTATTAAAGTTAAAGTTAAAGTTAAAGTACCAATGATTGTCACACACACACTAGGTGTGGCGAGATTATTCTCAGCATTTGACCCATCACCCTTGATCACCCCCTGGGAGGTGAGGGGAGCAGTTTAGGTGTTAAGGAGGGCATGGCGGAGGTCTGAGTTATTGTGGACATGTCTGTGTAAGCGCATCTTACAAAAAATTGTGCCATGTGTTTTTACTCTGCTCTGCTCTTCACCCCAGATAATCTGCCCACCACCCCCTGGACCTGCAGCCCTTTCCTCTATCAGAACATCCCTCTCTCACCTCAGGCGCTGCTCTCACCTCGCTTACTCAGCCTTGTTAACCATTCACACTTGGCCTGTGAAATCACACTCTCTTCACGGGGGCTCTCCATCGTGCTGTGTTATCGCTCTCTTTTCTGGTCTCTGCCTCTGTCCCCCTGAATTTTAATTGGCCAAACAATTAAACCGTCTCTGCCTCGCTCGCCTGGAAAAAACAGAAAGATAACTGCTAATTTTCTTTTTTCATTATCCCAGTAAGTCATATTTCATCACCTGGGCTATACTTTCATTTTAATTGCACACAGTCAGTATGTTTACATGTATTAAAGAAAAACTGACTTTTGCATGAAGTATCTTAAAACCAGCTTTCTAAAACACATATAAACACGTTAATATGATTGTGTTAGGCTCTTTAAAAATCAGATTATCAAATGTAGATTATGCATTTTGGTAAATTATTGTTATCTGTTAGCTGTCACTAGCATAAGCTTTCACATCTATTAGTTATATGGTACTTGAATGCACAGTAGCATACTCTTCCTCTACTCATACAGCTAAATGTAATAAAATGTGGCACGCACGGTATGGTCAACAGTTTAATTGGTGATTGTGCATGTAAATTGAGACTTTACCTACATGCACGTATCAAAATAGAATACATTTAATTATTGGAGAACTCAAGATTAATTAGGTGCATGGAAATGAACTGACTGTGTACATGTCTACTCCTCGCAGCAACACACAAGTCAGAATGGTTCATCTCATTTCCAATGCCTATGTTCTACACTTCGCTGTGACGACGGTGTATAGTGGCTGTTGGCGTGATCCCAGAATGCAGAGAAGGCAAGCGACATTAGGCAGAAGAAAAGTAACAATGGTCGAGGAGAAACTCAGAAAGCAACAAACACTGTGGTATGCACAAGATAATGAACCTACAATGAGGGCAGAACAAGATGGACTTAAATATAACTAATTAACAATGTGAAACAGGTATGCTGGCAGGACAAGGAACATAAAGTAAAAGTGCTGCAAAACAGAGACTAAACAGAATATAGTAACAAAACAATGGCACAAGGACAATAAATAATACCAAACAGGAAAATGTAAAACAAAGTCTAAACTTCCATTGCTGGAACGCACAGCAAATGAAATTAATTTCATTAACTTGTATCCATGACCCATAGTTTAGGTCAATACCCAGAGTTCATGGCCATATGGGACCACAAAGATTGCAGTTTAGTGACGCCTTCAAGACCACACTCTCTACAAATTGAGGTAACTAGTTCAACTCCTGCTGTGATTTTAAAGAGACCAATTCGTTTGTAGTAATGGCCTTTGGACCTTCTTACTCACACAGTGGCATGGCTTTTCTACAAAGCACATGTGGGTTGTTTGAATGTATGTTGGAAACATAATTTGAAACTTTGTTCTTTTACAACTGAACACTCACAGTTTTAACCCAGACATTACTGGCTGGTTTCTTAAAATCAGAGCCGCCAGAAAGACTAGTAACTTAAACTCAGCAAAGTCCTTAGGAGCATTTTGAAGAAACTCAAGAAACCATCTGGGAAGAGATCTAATCAGCCTCCTACACAATTCACGCCGCAGTAGAGCCAGTGGAGTGCTGGGGACTGCTGAGGGGTTTGGCGGTGTGGCATGGTGCTGCACAGCGTAGAATTTTGCTGTGCTATACTGTGAGGGATAATGATCCATGGCTGTGTAAGCCATTAGTGAGTAAGCGGTAATGTTGGAGCCCCTGCATCCTGCTGTCACTTTGATAAATAGAAGCACTCAAAGGCTCCCAAATGAGTCTGTGTTCAGCTGCAGACATAGGTGTCATTTAGTTCATTATGTTCTTCAGGATAAATTAATTGTCATATATTTTTTATTTATTGTGGGAATCCAACTGAGTGTGACATTGTTTATTAGTGTGTCTCTAAGTGTGTAGCAATCAGTTTGACAGTGTGTAGTACGTTGTTTCACTTGGCATTTCCAGGGACTTGCATAGTGGCCCGCAAGGGAGGAACTTGTGATGAAAGCCTTGTGAAAAGAAAACGACAGCCTAAGCTCTGACATGCATATCCACTGTCAGAGAGGGAAGCCTGCTTGTGTGCGTTTGCTTCCCGGTGTGCTCAGTTCACCCTTGACTCCTTTCAACAGCAAATTTTTTTTGGGTCACCTCAGCAAACCTCCACAGAAATTTGATGAGGACTTCCTGCAATGCAGTCTCTTCTACGTCTGATGAGTTTCCCTTCATTTCACACCAGTGTGAGGCTACCATGAAAAGGTTCCCTTCACGCTCCACACAGTTGCTTTTTTTTCATAAAGAATACATTAAAATGCACTTCCGATGTTGGAAGAGTAGCTGACATTAACTTAGTTGGCCGTATGTTGCCCAGCCCTCTTTGACAGAGTTTGCTTTAGAGGGCAAGAATGAAAAGAAAACATATGCATTCATTCATGACCAGTGTTTGTTTTTAGCCAGGATGCCTCTGCCCCAGATGCACATCCAAAGCTCCAATTCTCACTTGGGTTGAAGATGCCGCAGCTTTTTGTCTGTGAAAGATTGGAGTAAAAAGGGTCTTTTTGTGGTTGATATCCACGGTGAATTGGGCTTTAGATCCTGCTCAACTCGTTTGCAAGTGAATTATACTCAATGGCTTTATAGGGTGAGTTTCTAGGGGCCCAACAGTCATGGATAATTGCATTTTCAATTTTCGCTGCTTCGGCTCAACTCTTTTTGCCTATTGTGTGTGTGTGTGTGTGTGTGTGTGTGTGTGTGTGTGTGTGTGTGTGTGTGTGTGTGTTGGTGTGTGTGTGTCAGTTAGATATCTATGATGATCAGATTGTCGCCACCTCTGCGATGAGGTGGCGACTTGTCCAGGGTGTACCCCGCCTTCCGCCCGATTGTAGCTGAGATAGGCTCCAGCGCCCCCCGCGACCCCAAAGGGAATAAGCGGTAGAAAATGGATGGATGGATGGATCAGATTGTTATGATCTGTTGACCGGATCATGTTCTGTTTGGTTTTGGACTCCCTCAGTTCCTGTTTTGTGCACCCCTGGGTTCGTTTTCTGTTACCAATTGGTGCCGATTGGTTGCAGGTGCCTCTGATTAGTGTGTGGGATACTCACCTGCTGCCAGGCACTAATCAGAGTGCTATTTATTCCCGTTTCTTTCCACACTCAGTCTGGCTTCCTAGTTTGCTACACGCAACAGTTAATGACGGTATTTTGATTCCTTTTGTATGCTAGCTCCCACGCTAGCCCCCTTAGCTTTGCCTCCCAGACTATGTGCACACTTTTGTTTTTCCTGCCTGATTTATTGTTAAAATAAATCATTTCCTACCTTCACGCTGTGTCCGGAGTCTGTCTGCATCTTGGGAAAACGACCCCCGCATCACAATGCGACCCGATCCTTACACAGATATTTTTTTGTCACATAACCATGAATGGAGGAATGGATTAATTGGCTGGATACAATTTCAAATAAAAGATGTTGGTGACATTTGTTCAGTGTTTTAAATATGCTTTCTAAAAATTACAAATGAAACATTTTGGCATACATACAAACACACATTTTGGCATGCATACAAACATGTGTGTTTCTTTTTTGTTTGTCTTGAAATATAAATGGTGTCAGCAATGGGCGTTCATCTCTGTTATTGTGTGTGTATTTCTGGGCAAGTGAATTTTAGATACAAAGGACAAAAAGTGCAGAAAAGAAAAAGCCTGGATGTTGTTCAACTGTGCCAGTAGGTTAATCTTAAACCCCGGCTTTGCCTAATCACAGCACACTCAGGAAAAGCTTGTCTGGCATCAAGACTTTGGCTCTCACACTTGAGGCTGTCTCTACTTTGGCCCAGTGACTGTTCTGAGAGAGTGTTGATACCAATTGTGGTTTCAGAACTCAGCCAAAACTGCAGTTTTGCCTTTGTGAGTTTGCATAAAATAGCTAATCATGGGATTAGGAAAAGAAATGTTGGCCCGTCAACTTGTTTTCCGTGATGTCCTTCAGTTTGTTCTGCAAATGTTGTATGATATGGCGCTGCTCTTTCCTATTATGTCTTGGAAAACCTATCCTGGTGAAGCACAAGAGGAGGAGGGTAGGTGTCAGTGGTATTAGAAAATGATCAATAAGCCTTTATTCATCCGATCTACAAAACCCAAAACCAGTGAAGTTGGCACGTTGTGTAATTCGTAAATAAAAACAGGATACAATGATTTGCAAATCCTTTTAAATTTATTTTCAATTAAATCAACTGCAAAGACAAGATATTTAATGTTCGAACTGAGAAACTTAATTTTTTTTTGCAAATAATCATTAATTTTGAATTTAATGGCAGCAACACAGTACAAAAAAGTTGGCACAAGGGCATTTTTACCACTGTGTTACATGGCCTTTCCTTTTAACAACACTCAGTAAATGTTTGGGAATTGAAGAGACCAATTTTTGAAGCTTTTCAGGTGGAATTGTTCCCCATTCTTGCTTGATGTACAGCTTAAGTTGTTCAACAATCCGGGGTCTCCATTGTGGTATTTTAGGCTTCATATTGCGCCACACATTTTCAATGGGAGACAGGTCTGGACTACAGGCAGGCTAGTCTAGTACCTGCACTTTTTTACTATGAAGCCACGTTGTTGTAACACGTGGCTTGGCATTGTCTTGCTGAAATAAGCAGGGGCGTCCATGATAACATTGCTTGGATGGCAACATATGTTGCTCCAAAACCTGCATGTACCTTTTAGCCTTAATGGTGCCATCACAGATGCGTAAGTTTCCCATGCCTTGGGCACTAATACACCCCCATACCATCACAGATGCTGGCTTTTGAACTTTGCGCCTATAACAATCTGGATGGTTCTTTTCCTCTTTGGTCCGGAGGACACGACGTCCACAGTTTCCAAAAACAATTTGAAATGTGGACTCGTCAGACAACAGAACACTTTTCCACTTTGCATCAGATGAGCCCGGGCCCAGCAAAGCCGGCAGCGTTTCTGGGTGTTGGTGATACATGGCTTTCACTTTGCATAGTAGAGTTTTAACTTGCACTTACAGATGTAGCGACAAACTGTAGTTACTGACAGTGATTTTCTAAAGTGTTCCTGAGCCCATGTGGTGATATCCTTTACACACTGCTGTCGCTTTTTGATGCAGTACCGCCTGAGGGTTTGAAGGTCTGTAATATCATTGCTTACATCCAGTGATTTCTCCAGATTCCCTGAACCTTTTGATGATATTAAGGACCGTAGATGGTGAAATCCCTGGATTCTTTGCAATAGCTTGTTGAGAAATGTTGTTCTTAAACTGTTCAACAATTTGCTTACGCATTTGTTCACAAAATGGTGACCCTTGCCCCATCCTTGTTTGTGAATGACTGAGCGTTTTATGGAAGCTGCTTTTATAACCAATCATGGGACCCACCTGTTCCCAAATAGCCTGTTCACCTGTGGTATGTTCCAAATAATTGTTTGATGAGCATTCCTCAACTTTCTCAGTCTTTTTTGCCATGTATGCCAGCTTTTTTGAAACATGTTG